>NC_135953.1:137773943-138073943 GCF_053455715.1 Rhinoraja longicauda | reverse complement strand
ACAGTGTCCGGGCCTACAGTGTCCGGGCCTACAGTGTCCGGGCCTACAGTGTCCGGGCCTACAGTGTCCGGGCCTACAGTGTCCGGGCCTACAGTGTCCGGGCCTACAGTGTCCGGGCCAACAGTATCCGGGCCAACAGTGTCCGGGCCTACAGTGTCCGGGCCTACAGTGTCCGGGCCTACAGCAGCGGTAGAGTTGCTGCCTTTCGGGCGACTGGAGGCCCGGGTTTGATCCCGACTATGGGCGCCGTCTGTACCGAGTTTGCACGTTCTCCCCGTGACCTGCGCGGGTTTTCTCCGAGATCTTCGGTTTTCGATTTTTAGATTTAGAGGTACAGCGCGGAAACAGGCCCTTCGGCCCACCTGGTCCGCGCTGCCCAGCGATCCCCGCACATTAACACTATCCTACACACACTAGGGACAATTTTTACATTTTCACGGCCAATTAACCTACATACCTGTACGTCTTTGGAGTGTGGGAGTAAAGCGAAGATCTCGGAGAAATCCCACGCAGGTCACGGGGAGAACGTATAAACTCCGTACAGACGGCGCCCGTAGTCAGGATCGAACCTGAGTCTCCGGCGTTGCATTCGCTGTAAGGCTGCAACTCTACCGCTGCGCCACCGTGCCGCCCTCCCACACTCCAAAGACGTGCAGGTTTTGTAGGTTAATTGGCTTGGTAAATGTAAAAATTGTCCCTAGTGGGTGTAGGATAGTGTTAATGTGCGGGGATCGCTGGTCGGCGCGGACCCGGTGGGCCGAAAGGGCCTGTTTCCGCGCTGTATCTCTAAACTAAACTAAACTAAACTAAAGAATTGGCAAAATTAGCAAAAACTTCATCATCTGAGGTGGAACACTCTTCTGGATCTCTGCCTCAAAGTTACACCAGAATATCCAGAGATCCAGTGGAAATTTGGGTCCATCGGTTATTGTGTATGGGGCGTGTGGGACTGTGGCAATCATTTTAACAAAGACACCATTGTGGGATTTTCTTCTGATTTTCTTTTCATAATGGGAAAGAAACCTGCACTTTCACCTGTCTGAACATGTTTGTTTCAATGAATTATAAAATCATACTGAATGCAAGCAGGCCCTGCCAACCATTATGCACCCATTCACATTAGTCTAGTTTAGTTTAGAGATACAGCGCGGAAACAGGCCCTTTCGGCCCACCGGGTCCGCGCCGACCAGCGATCCCCGCACATTAACACTATCCGACATCCACTAGGGACAATTTTTACATTTACCAGGCCAATTAACCTACAAACCTGTACGTCTTTGGAGTGTGGGAGGAAACCGAAGATCTCGGAGAAAACCCACTCAGAGAAAGGTCACGGATGGCAGCTGATGAGAAACCGATCTCTTTTTGGCCGGGTTAGAAGGAGAGGAATGCAGTCTGCAGAGTTCCAACTCATGGGTTCGTCTTTTAGTTTAGAGATACAGCGTGGGAACACAGGCCCTTCGGCCCTCCGAACTTTACCGACTAGTGATCCCTGCACATCAACACTGCCCTGCACACACGAGGGACAATTTGCATTTATACCAAGCCAATTAACCTACAAACCTGTACGTCGTCGGAGTGTGGGAGGAAACCGAAGATCTCAGAGAAAACCCACGCAGGTCACGGGGAGAATGTACAAACTCCATACAGACAGCACCTGTAGTCGGGATCAAACCCGGGTCTTCTGCATTCACTGTAAGGCAGCATCTCTACCGCTGCGCCGCCGTGCCACCTGAATTAATCGTACAATTCAATTTATACTTCTCACTTTCCCCTGCGTACCCTCCCCATTCTTCCATTCACCGACATACTAGCAGCGAGTTACAGTGGCCGGTTTACTTACCGACCTTCACGACTTTAGGCTGTGGGAGGAAACGGGATCACCCTGAGAAAATCCACACAGTCACGGGGAGGAAACGTAAACTCCTTGCAGAGAGATTAAGAGTCAGGAGTGAACCCAATCACTGGAACTATGACAGGTGGCGCGGCGGTAGAGTTGCTGCCTTACAGCGAATGCAGCGCCGGAGACTCAGGTTCGATCCCGACTACGGGCGCCATCTGTATGGAGTTTGTACGTTCTCCCCGTGACCTGCGTGGGTTTTCTCCGAGATCTTCGGTTTCCTCCCACACTCCGACGACGTACAGGTTTGTAGGTTAATTGGCTGGGTATAAATGTAAATTGTCCCTAGTGGGTGCAGGGCAGTGTTGATGTGCAGGGATCGCTAGTCGGTAAAGTTCGGAGGGCCGAAGGGCCTGTGTTCCCGCGCTGTATCTCTAAACTAAAAGACGAACCCATGAGTTGGAACTCGGCAGATTGCATTCCTCTCCTTCTAACCCGGCCAAAAAGAGACCGGTTTCTCATCAGCTGCCGTCCGTTGAGATCAGTCTAGAGGGTGGTGAAGATTTGGAATGCTGACAGCACGATAAAAGCAGCTTTTGTCATCGTTTTCAAAGGAAATAGGGTAAGTACGAGGGCGAGCAATTGGGAACATATGGAGGAGGAGCAAGGGAGGGCACTGACTTTCAAAGCATCTTTGAAAGTGACGATGCAGATTATAATCACTGAATTTCCTTCGTATGTCATTAATCTTTTTGAAATGCAGTTGGCAGAGCCAGCGGCTGCCGTCCAATGCAAATTCCTTCCCAAGAAAGTGAGTCACTTCCCATGAACTTTAATTTAGATTTAGAGATACAGCGCGGAAACAGGCCTTTCGGCCCACCGGGTCCGCACCGACCAGCGATCCCCGCACACTAACACTATCCTACACCCACTGGGGACAATTTTTTACATTTACCAAGCCAATTAACCTACCAACCTGCACGTCTTTGGAGTGTGGGAGGAAACCAAAGATCTCGGGGAAAACCTACAAACTATTGTCACCTTTCTGGATGGGATAGCATGGCGATTGAGTTGTGCAGGGAGGCACTGCAGATGCTGGTTTAAACCAAGGATAGACACAAAAAGCTGGAGTAACTCAGCGGGACAGGCAGCATCTCTGGAGAGAAGGAATGGGTGACGTTTTGGGCCGAGACCCTCCCTTCTCTCCGGAGATGCTGCTGGTCCCACTGAGTTACTCCAGCTTTTTGTGTCTATGGCGATTGAGTTGCTGTTTCAGCCATCGGGGTTGTGGGCCATTGATCCAGAGGTAGGAACTCATATTTCCCCATCGCAGCTGGGAAACCTAAGTCAATAAAGTTAATGATTAAAAACAAAGCAATCTGAGCGGGAACTTAATGGAGCATCATAAAATTCCATCTGTTTTGCAAATAACATTTGGAGAAGAAAATCTCCCTTCCTTACTAGGTTTGACTTTCACGTGATATCAACAATGGATATTTTTAAGGCAGAGATAGATGGATTCTTGATTAGTACGGGTGTCAGGGGTTATGGGGAGAAGGCAGGAGAATGGGGTTCTGAGGGAGAGATAGATCAGCCTTGTTTCAATGGCGGAGTAGACTTGATGGGCCGAATGGCCTAATTCTACTCCTATCACTTATGACCTTATGTCTCGAAACCCACCTATGTGGTAAGATCGATCCCACAAACATTTGGGAAAAAATGTTTAATTTCCTTTCCACCACTGCAATCATATAAGATTGTGATGGACAATAATAATTGGTAATTGGCAGCAATTTCCATATCCAGATAATAAATGAGTAAAAATGACTTGGGGAAGGAGTTCCAAGAATTGGTCCTAATGATCCCTCGAATTCTATCTCTGCAATATCCGTCCAGATCTCGAGCTTTGTGGTCTTAATTGGTTTCAGCCAGCTCTTTGTGTAGGCCACGTTGTCTGCATATCTAACCCCAGACTCCCAGACTTCCAAAGCAACCACTCTTTCCTGAGCTCTGTCATGGCATAAGATTAGGGTTGCCAACTTCCTCACTCCCAATTAAGGGACAAGGTGACGTCACTGCCCCGCGCCCCACGTGACCTCACCCAGCCAGTGCATCCGCTCCACCGATGGCGGTTGCCCGGGCCGGGAGGCCGGTTGCTCTGCAACCTCAGTTCGGCGGCGCACGGGCCTACACTGTCCGGGACTACAGCGGCCCCCGGGCCTACGGTGCCCGGGCCTACAGTGCCGGGCCAACAGTGTTCAGGCATACAGTGTCCAGGCTTACATTGTCCGGGCCTACAGTGTCTGGGCCTATAGTGTCCGGGCTTGCAGTGTCCAGGCTTGCAGTGTCTGGGCCTACAGTGTCCAGGCCTACATTGTCCGGGCCTACAGCACCGTCCGGGCCTAATACAGGACAAAAGCGGGACACAGGTGGGATAAACCACTTTAGCCCAAAATACTGGGTGTCCCGGCTAATACGGGACAGTTGGCAGCCCGACATAAGATCACCCAAGGAAAGAGGAAATGATTAAGATCTCCTATATTTTCCTCCTCTGCGTAACCCATTTTCCTTCTATCCCCCTCTTGCCCTCCAGCCCTGTCCCCATCCATCTGCATTCCTCCCTCCAGCTTTATCTTTCACTCCTCTTCTCTCTTATCTGACACCCTTTGTCTCCACTTCATCAGCCTTTCTCACTATTTCTGCCCATTTGCCGAATACCTCCCTTCACCTGTACCCACCCATGAGTTGGCAGGCTTTGCCCCATCCCCACCTCCAATTTAGTTTAGTTGAGCGATGCAGCGTGGAAACCGGCCCATCGGCCCACCGAGTCCACACCGACCAGCGATCCCCATACATTAACACTATCCTACACACACTAGGGACAAGATATTAGTTCATGATGTCTGTGCTGAGCAGGGTGCCAATTTAAACTCATCCATTGAGCCTGCATGTGACCCCTATCCCAACATTTCCTACATATTCGTGCATGCATGTCTGCTAAATGCCTCTTAAATGCCACTGTCACTTCTGCTTTCACCACCCTCTGTTCCAGGCAATTATCCCTTTCTATGTCAAAAATGTTTCGTATTGGAGATTCAGCGCGGAAACAGGCCCTTCGGCCGACTGAGTCCACACCGCCCAGCGATCCCTGCACAATAACACTATCCTACACACACTAGGGACACATACACCAAACAAAATCAACCTACAAACCTGTACGCCTTTGGAGCGTGGGAGGAAACCGAAGATCTCGGAGAAAACCCAAGTGGTCACGGGGACAACGTACAAACTCCGTACAGACGGCGCCCGTAGTCAGGATCAAGCCCGGGTCTCCGGCGCTGCAAGCGCTGTAAAGCAGCAACTCTACCGCTGCGCCAACGTGCCGCCCCTCTCTATTCCACCTTTATTGCCCTTACTTTATCAGATTGATTAGTCCTGACCTGAAACGTCACCTGTCTGTTTCTCTTCACTGATGCTCCCTGGACTGACGAGTTCCACCAGGAGTTGGATATTTTGCTCGAGATATAATTAAAAGACATCGTGTGTATGAAGGAACAGCAGATGCTGGTTTACACCTGTTGTGGTGGCCGTATAATAACAGAAGCCTTACATCTGGATAACGATCCAAAGACTATATTAACTACATAGCAAGCATGACCTCACGCCTGCACGTTCCACTTACACTAACCCGAATCTCGCCAGCAGTGGTCACTCAAATGCTAATGGTTGGTAACTACAAATGCATGACACATAACATGAGTGACACCATTACACTAATCTACAACACGGAAGGTAGACACAAAATGCTGGAGTAACTCAGCGGGACAGGCAGCATCTCTGGAGAGAAGGAATGGGTGACGTTCCTTCATATTCAGTGTTTATACACTGCGTGGGTTTTCTCCGAGATCTTCGGATTCCTCCCACGCTCCAAGGACGTGCAGGTTTGTAGGTTCATTGGCTTGGTATAAGTGTAAAGTTGTCCCTCGTGTGTGTCGGATAGAGTTATTGGGCGGGGATCGCTGGTCGGTGCGACTCGATGGGCCGAAGGGCTAGTTTCCGCGCTGTATCTCTAAAACTAAAATTAAAATGAAAAATATCTTTACATGGAGAGTGATAATTGTCTATAACAGAGAGGGTGGTGAAAGCAAAAGTGACAGTGATATTTAAGAGGCATTTAGACAGACATGTATGCAGCAGCCTCCTCTTGAATGTCACATAAAACTAAGGAGCTGATTGTGGACTTTAGAAGGGCTCAACATCCAAGGACGTACACGCCACTGGAGATAAATGGATAGGGTGAGCAGCTTTAAATACCTGGGAGTCCACATCACAGAGGATCTGACATGGACAACACACATTGCCGCACTGGTGGGTAAGGCAAGGCAGCGCCTTTACCACCTCAGACAGTTGAGGAAATTCAGAGTGTCTCTGAGGATCCTTCAGTGCTTCTACTCTGGGGCTGTAGAAAGCATCTTGTCCGGGAACATCACAATCTGGTTTGGGAACAGCTCTGCCCAGGACAGGAAGGCTCTGCGGAGAGTAGTGCGTTCGGCTGAACGCACCATGGGAACTACACTCGCCCCCCTGCAGGACCTATACATCAGGAGGTGTCGATCCAGAGCCAGCAACATTATGGGGGACCCCTACCACCCCAGCAACGGACTGTTCCAGCTGCTACGGTCAGGCAAACGCCTCCGCTGTCACGCTGTGAAAACGGAGAGGATGAGACGGAGTTTCTTCCCACAGGCCAACAGGACTGTTAACTCTCATATCACCAGGGACTAATTTAATTTACTGTATTAATTTATTTTTTATGTAAACATTTTTTTTTCTATTGTGTTTTGTAGTTTTAGCACAATCCGCAGGCGTTGCCACTTTCATTTCACTGCACATCTTGTATATGTATGTGCCAAATAAACTTGACTTGACTTGACTTGAAATGGGAAGATAGAGATCACATGCAGGCACGAGGGACTCGTTTAATTTACTGTATTAATTACTGCACCATGTTCGGCACAGACATCATGGACTAATATCTTGTTCCTGTGCGATGTACTGTTCTATGTTACACGACAAAATAGTTTTCTTGAGGGCCAGATAGTTTTGCTTAACAATAGCATCAATTATGTTCCGCACAATTAGAACTCATCTGGACTTCATGCGACTCATTGAGCCATTTTCAAAGCTATGATTGGTTTGTAAGACAATAGCCTCCACACTTCAGTGGAGAAGATTGGAAACAGAGCTGTTTAATAGAGGATAGTTGACCAACAGCAATTTTGGGACCATTGCAGCGATCTATGCCGAAATTCTGAAGTTGATATCCATTTTACAATGACTACACACACGTTTACCCACATTACTTTCATAAAATCTCGACCAAGAAATTGTGTTATAAATATGTAAGCATTACTGGTGGCACGGTGGCGCAGCGGTAGAGTTGCTGCCTTACTGTGCTTACAGCGCCAAAGACCCGGGTTCCATCCTGGCTACGGGTGCTGTCAGTACGGAGTTTGTACGTTCTCCCCTCGACCACTTGGGTTTCCTCCAAGATCTTTGTTTTCCTCCCACACTCCAAAGACATACAGGTTTGTAGGTTAAGTGGCTTGGTATAAGTGTAATGTTGTCCCTATTTTGTGTAGGATAGTGCTAACGTGCGGGGATCGCTGGTCGATGTGGACTCGGTGGGCCGAAGGGCCTGTTTCCGCGCTGTATCTCAAAACTAAAAACTAAACTCAATTAAACTAAACTAAATCAGGCTGCTGCCAAATAATAGGAGAAAAACAGGCAAGACTCCGCACCTGGAGTATTGTGTACAGTTTTGGGCTCCTAATCTGAGGAAAGACATTCTTGCCTTAGAGGGAGTACAGAGAAGGTTCACCAGATTGATCCCTGGGATGGCAGAACTTTCATATGAAGAAAGACTGGATAGACTAGGCTTATACTCACTGGAATTTAGAAGACTGAGGGGGGATCTTATAGAAACATATAAAATTCTTAAGGGGTTGGAGAGGCTAGATGCGGGAAGATTGTTCCCGATGTTGGGGAAGTCCAGAACCAGGGGTCACAGCTTAAGGATAAGGGGGAGGAGGTCTTTTAGGACCGAGATGAGAAAATATTTCTTCACACAGAGAGTGGTGAGTCTGTGGAATTCTCTGCCACAGAAGGTAGTTGAGGCCAGTTCATTGGCTATATTTAAGAGGGAGTTAGATGTGGCCCTTGTGGCTAAATGGATCAGGGGGTATGGAGAGAAGGCAGGTACAGGATACTGAGTTGGATGATCAGCCATGATCATATTGAATGGCGGTGCAGGCTCGAAGGGCCGAATGGCCTACTCCTGCACCTATGTTTCTATGTTTCTATGTTTCTATGTTTCTATGTTTCTATGTAAGATTAATTGCTTAAAATGAGGTCTGGGGAGAGATGATCGGAGGAGCACAAAATACTTTAAAGGGATATTCAAAGTAGCAGATCCAAAGCTAACTTTGGGTCATTTCCCGTGGAATATTGTGGAGAATGTATGAAGAATAAGGTTTTGTTTAAGCAATATAATGCCGTTCCTTCAACATCCTGAATTTATCAGGAAAAAACAGCAGCTGCATCACAGACTATAAAAACGTAGGATTCCAGAGAGGATTGAGAAATCTTTGAAAGGTCTTTCCCTGTCTAGTTTGCAGTTTAGGTCTGATAACAAACCTCACTTGTGCCCCTGTGTGAGAGCTTCCCACAAACCCACCAACAAAGGCAGGGCAAGGCAAGGCCAGGAATAATTTCCTGAAGAGAATTAGCCTGTATGACAATACAATAATACAATACAATATATCTTTATTGTCATTGTACAGGGGTACAACGAGATTGGGAATGCGCCTCCCATACGATGCAATAAATTAATTAGCTAGTCAGTATTAATTTAAACAACCCAATGAAACAAATTGTAACAGTTTTATAACAGAATAAAGTGCAAGTCGGTCTGTGCCGGTTCACTGTGCGATGTGACCATCCGGCTCAGCAGGACCGGTTCATAGCAGCTATGGCCCTGGGGATGAAGCTGTTCCTGAGTCTGGAGGTGCGGGCATAGAAGGCCTTGTATCGTCTGCCCGATGGTAGAAGTTCGAACAGACTGTTGCAGGGGTGTGAAGAGCCTTTGTGGATGCTGGTGGCTTTTCTGAGGCATCGTGTGTTGTAGATGCCCTCCAAGGCTGGTAGCTGTGTTCCGATGGTCCTCTGAGCTCTATGAACTACCCGCTGAACAGCTTTCCTCTCTTCCTCCGTGCAGCTGAGGTACCACACAGGGATGCCATGTGTTAGGATGCTCTCTATGGTGCAGCGGTAGAAGGTCGTCAGCAGCTGTTGGGGTAGACCAGACTTTTTCAGTGTTCTCAGGTAGAACAGTCGTTGCTGTGCCTTCTTGACCAGCGCAGCAGTGTTAGTGGACCATGTTAGGTCCTCCGAAATGTGAGTGCCCAGAAACTTGAAACTTGAAGACTGAAGTAATAGTGAACCACGACTGCCAATTTTCAGCCACAGTGCTAGCGTTTGTTGTGTCTGGACCAACCATCAACAATAATAAAACTTTGTACAATTAGCTGTTTTTTTAATACATTCATGCAGTGTAATACCAACATTTATTGGCTATCACTTATTGTCCCAATGGCATATTCCATCCAATTTCCATCCTGCACTCAAATTCACTTGGACCATCTATGCCCCAGCTATGCCAGCCTCTTTGGAGGGTACGTCGAACAATCCCTGTTCCAGGCATACACTGGCCCTAGCCCCGAACGCTATCTCCACTACATGGACGAAACGATTACATAAACTTGCCAGCCTCTAACTGAACAAAAGTGCCTCTTATTGATAGCAATCTTGACAGTTTTTTAAAAAGCCTCATTTGCAGCATGTTACAACATCAAGCAAGGCTTTGCAGACTTTTAGGTACTCTTGTATTGTTAGCAAAATGGTCTTCATGTTGGCTATTTGTTTTGTTTAGTTTTTAGTTCAGAGATACAGCGCAGAAACAGGCCCTTCGGCCCACCGTGTCCGTGCCGGCCAGCGATCCCCGCACACTAACACTATCCTACACCCACTAGGGACAATTTACACTTACACCAAACCAATCAACCTACGAACCTGCACGTCTTTGGAGTGTGGGAGGAAACCGAAGATCTCGGAGAAAACCCACGCAGGTCACGGGGAGAACGTACAAACTCCGTACAGACAGCACCCGTAGTCAGGATTGAACTCGTCTCCGGCACTGCAAGCGCCGTAAGGCAGCAACTCTACCGCTGCGCCACCGTATTGTACACAGTAGCTTCCTTAATCAGTAATATGATAATGATTTAACGCAGTTGCTCGAAGGGTAAACATTGACCAGGTCAGCTGGGATTATGTTACTGTGTGGGAAGGAACTGCAGATGCTGGTTTAAAGCGAAGATAGACACAAAATGCTGGAGTAACTCAGCGGGACAGGCAGCATCTCTGGAGAGAAGGAATGGGTGACATTTCGGGTCAAGACCAACTCTTATCTGTCTGCACATTATCCGTTTCCCTCCATTCCTCATCTATATACTAAAACTCTCGTTTGTTATCTTGTTTGTGACTGAACTTCAGCCAAAACGGTCCACGATAGCGCGACAATTTTAGGCCCACCTTACTCACCATTGTCACTTTAGTGATAATGCAAGTAGTTTCATTGAAATCGGTCTTATATTTTTAACGTTATTCACATTTGTAAGTTTAAAAGGAGGGGAGGGGGAGGGGGGGTGGGGGAGAAGGGAGAGGGTTGGAGGGGGGTTGAGGAGAGAGGGGAGGGGGGAGGGGGGGAGGAGAGGGTGCTGCACCAATGCGGGAAAGGTTTGGGCCCAACGGGTCCACTTGGTCTAGTGCCTATATAAAAGTCTCGTAAATGGCAGTATCATATCTGCCTCCACCTCCACCCCCGGCAGCACGTTCCAGTCACCCAACATCGTCAGTATAAAAGAAGGGTCTCGACCCGAAACGTCGCCCGTTCCTTCTCTCCAGAGATGCTGCCTGTCCCGCTGAGTTACTCCAGCATTTTTAGTGTCTGCCTTGGGATTATGTTAC
Source organism: Rhinoraja longicauda (assembly GCF_053455715.1). Lineage (NCBI taxonomy): Eukaryota > Metazoa > Chordata > Chondrichthyes > Rajiformes > Arhynchobatidae > Rhinoraja > Rhinoraja longicauda. Next base: position 138,063,019 of record NC_135953.1, on the reverse strand, counting down.
ATTCTGTTATTTGAACCAGTAGTTTCACATCTTACTGACACGGAATGGCACATGCCGAGGACAACACCTCTGACAATGGAGCACTGTTTTATCAACTAAGCTCACGTACTGTGTAAGAAGGAACTGCAGATGCTGGTTTACACCGAAGACAGACACAAAATCCTGGTGTAGCTCAGCGGGACAGGCCACATCTCTGGAGAGAAGGAATGGGTGGCGTTTCGGATCGAGACCCGTCTTCAGACGTCCATCCAAGCTCATGTATTTGTCTCTGTAGTTTGCTAAACTTCTGATAAATGCACGCGTTTCCAACTGCACGCCATCAGATTCATGAAGTGCAAAGTATAACAGAGGATGCTGAAAATACCTAGCAAAAACAGGCAGCATCCGTGGGGCAAGAAAGAATGTTAATGTTAGACAATAGACAATAGGTGCGGGAGGAGGCCATTCGGCCCTTCGAGCCAGCACCACCATTCAATGTGATCATGGCTGATCATTCTCAATCAGTACCCCATTCCTGCCTTCTCCCCATACCCCCTGACTCTGCTATCCTTAAGAGCTCTATCTAGCTCTATCTTAAATGCATTCAGAGAATTGGCCTCCACTGCCTTCTGAGGCAATGAATTCCACAGATTTACAACTCTCTGACTGAAAAAGTTTTTCCTCATCTCAGTTCTAAATGGCCTACCCCTTATTCTTAAACTGTGGCCCCTGGTTCTGGACTCCCCCAACATTGGGAACATGTTTCCTGCCTCTAACGTGTCCAACCCCTTAATAATCTTATATGTTTCGATAAGATCTCCTCTCATCCTTCTAAATTCAAGTTCTGGGCCAAAGGCATTTCAGATGTGCAGCGTTTGTAGTATTTAATTTTTGGGTTAATTCAGCAGCACTGTTCATGGGGAATTTTCATTCATTGCGATTGAATTCATAATCCACATGATCAGTGGAAGAAAAGTAAGTACAAATCACTAAACTGATTTTTAGATATTTAAAGCATAAGATGAGTTTAGTTTAGTTTAGAGATAGATACAGAGTGGAAACAGGCCCTTCGGCCCACCGAGTCCGTGCCAACGACTGCACCCTGCACATTAACTGGGGTTGCCAACTGTCCCGTATTAGCCGGACATCCCGTATTTTGGGCTAAATTGGTTTGTCCCGTACGGGACCGCCCTTGTCCCGTATTAGGCCCGGGGGCTGTTGTAGGCCCGGACACTGTAGGCCCGGGCACTGTTGGCCCGGGGGCCGCTGTAGGCCGGGCATTGTAGGCCCGGACACTGTAGGCCCGGATACTGTAGGCCCGGACACTGTAGGCCCCGGACACTGTAGGTCTGGGGGCCGCTGTAGACCCGGACAGTGTAGGTTCAGAGGCCCGGGCGCCGCCTAACGGAGGGTGTGTAGCAACCCGCCTCCCGGCCCGGGCGCCAGCCATTGGTGGAGCAGGGGCACGTGGCCGCTGGCTGGGTTAGGTCACGTGGGGCGCGGGGCGGTGACGTCACCTTGTCCCGTATTTGGGAGTGAGATAGTTGGCAACCCCTAACATTAACACTGTCCTGCACACACTAGGGACAGCCCATAATTGGATGACATAAAAAAACTTTAGTAGCCAAATTGTAATCCAAACCTATTGTGATATTTTATGAAGTATAATGACGCTTTCTCAATGCAGTAGGCCTGTACAGTAATTCAATGATAAACATTAAAACTGGCAATTATTTTTGCCACAATTAAACTCCCAACTTCCTTTCAGGTTAAACTGTGCCAAGAATCATGAGCAGAATTTTGATTTTAAAACGCTAAAGTAAAAACAGCTATTCACTGTTATTTTTAAAGAAAATATTGATTGATAAATTCAGGAGAATTTCCCTTCCTTGCATTCCTTCCTTCCCTATTTGAACTGAAGAAGTTATAAAAATAATGAAATTATTTCAGGGTGACCTGTTAACCCCTCAGTCTTTGCTGTGTGGGTGTGTGGTAAAATGGTGGAACGTTGAGTGGGTAGTAGACTGTTTCCGAGCTTGCAAACAAGGAACTGTTTACTTTTGCACAATTTTGTTAGAAAAGGGACTGTAAAAGAACTGTATTCTCTTTTCAGGTGAATCAGATTGTACAAATCTCTCCTGGGGATGATATTTCCTAGTGGAGATGTTAAAAAATAAATTACAATATTAAGCTACTAAATTGTGTCACGCTAAGAATTTATGATCACAATGGTGGTGCAGCGGTAGAGTTGCTGCCTTACAGCGCTTGCTGCACCGGAGACTCAGGTTCGATCCCGACTACGGGCGCTGCCTGCACGGAATTTGTACGTTCTCCCCGTGACCTGCGTGGGTTTTTTTTCCGAGATCTTCGGTTTCCTCCCACACTCCAAAGACGTACAGGTTTATAGGTTAATTGGCTGGGTAAATGAAAAAATTGTCCCTAGTGTGTGTAGGATAGTGTTAGTGTGCGGGGATCGCTGGTCGGTGCGGACTCGGTGGGCCAAAGGGCCTGTTTCCGCGCTGTATCTCTAAACAAAACTAAACTAAACTAGACACAACCTTGCAAACGTTGAGTGGGGAAGACTGTTTGCAGTTATAGGGATATCTGGCAAATGGAAGGCTTTCAAAATTAAAATAGTGTGTGTTCAGGGACAGCATGCGTGATTGAAGGCCAAGGTTTTTCCGAGATCTTCGGTTTCCTCCCACACTCCAAAGAGGTACAGCTTTGTAGGTTAATTGGTTTGATGTATGTGTAAATTGTCCCTAGTGTGTGTTGGATAGTGTTAGTGTGCGGGGATCGCTGGTCGGTGCGGACTCGGTGGGCCGAAGGGCCTGTTTCCGCGCTGTATCTCTAAACTAATGCAATCGCGATATTTCAATTTTAAAAATTTAGTTTCATTCTTTTTAATACTTGTGCATTATCTTACAGGTGATAAAAGATGTCGTTGTACTTTGCAATGTAACTACTGAAGCAGACGGATCCATGACGATATTTCCCATTAACAAGACAGAATTAGAGAAGGTAATGACATACAGATTCCAATTACTACTTTTGAGGTCTGGCTGCAGCATAAACAAAGCCCAATCAGCAGATCTGAAAGTATTTATTAACGCTGCTATTGACATTAATAAGTTGTAAGTTTTATAGATTGAAATCCAAATGGTGAGCTGTCTTCATTTTTGTTAATCGATTAGCAACAATAAAAGATCTTTATTCCTGATACAGTTGGGGTCCATACATCAATGAGCTAAAACATTATGACCACTGACAGGCGAAGTGAATAACACTGGTTATCTTGTTACAATGGCACCTGTCAAGGGGTGGGATATATTAGGCAGCAAGTGAACAGTCAGTTCTTGGAGTTGACGTGTTGGATGCAGGAGAAATGGGCAGGAGTAAAGACCTGAGCGACTATGACAAGGGCCAAATTATTAAGGCCAGACGACTGGGTCAGAGTATCTCTGAAACGGCAAGGCTTTTGGGGTGCTCCCGGTCAGCAGTGGTGAGTACCTACCGACAGTGGTCCGAGGAGGGACAAACCACAAACCAGCGACAGGGTGTTGGGCGCCCAAGGCTCATCGATGCGCGAGGGCAACGAAGGCTTTCCCATCTGGTCCGAACCGACAGAAGGTCGACTGTGGCACAAGTCACAGAAAATGTTAATGGTGGTGACGGGAGGAATGTGTCACAATACGCAGTGCATCGCACCCTGCTGCGTATGGGGCTGCACACGGAGGACCAACAGCATATTAGGCAGGTGGTCATAATGTTTTGGCTCATCAGATCGTACTGTTTTGGTGTATACTGGCATATGTGATAGGAGAGTGGATCACAGGTGGGACTGAGGCTCTATTCTTTGGTACAAGCTCAAATTTTTTGGTGTGGACCATTGCTAAATGATTCTGGAAAAAAAAAGTGTTGCATTAAATCAGCGTTTCAGCATCTCTTTTTCCTCTCCTCTCCTCTCCAAGCCAGTGGATATATTTAAGGCAGAGATAGACAAATTCTTGATTAGAACGGTGTCAAGGGTTATGGGGAGAAGGCAGGAAAATGGGATTAGGAAGCAGAGATCAGCCATGATTGAATGGCGGAGTGGACTCGATGGGCCGAATGGCCTAATTCTACTCCTATAACTTGTGAACCTTTGAAGGCTGTAAATGAAGAATTCAGTTTGATTTACGGACCATTTTGAAAACTAGATTCACTGTCCCCGTTTTATTTCTTACAGTTTAATCTTCTGTATTATCATTTGTTTCTGGCCATTGCTTTGGCTCTTGTTTGTGTCTCTGTGTCGGTCTAATAGTCTAGCTCTCTCCTCCGTATGTGTTTTTTCTTTAACTCTGTTTCTTACTTGCTGCATGCTGGTGTGCTGCAAGCTAATTATAGATTTGAGTTGGCAAAAACGTTCAGATTTTCTTGAGAAGTGTGGGAACATAAATACATAGTGTCCAGACAAAAGATGTAATTGTATTCTGACCACATTCCAAGTGGTCTTGGGATGTGTTAGCCTCCTGACTGAGAAATCTGAAAAAGTAAAGGCCCTGTCCCACTGAGGCTTTTTTTTTAGGCGACTGCCGGCGACTGTCATAGTCGTAGCAGGTCGCCAAAAGAACGGCGACTGGACCCCCCCCACGACAATGTCTACGACAAGCTACAACAACCTACCACCTAGTCGACGTCAAGCTACGGCAAGCTACCGACAATCGGCGACCCAGTCGTCGCGACTTAGGACGTCCACCTACGACCGCACCTACGACAACCTACAGGCGGCAACCTAGGACAACCGAAGTCAACCTACGTCTACTCGCGACAAGCCACGACATGGTCAGCGACAACTGAGGACAATTCACGTCATTTTGGCCTCCGGTTTTGACGCCGGTACCTGTCGCCGGTTGACGTAGGAAGTCGCCAATGGAATTCACCGAAGTCAGCGCCGGCGGCAACCTACGTCACCAGGAGACAACCTACGACAGCGCCCCCGTCAGGAGACGTCAAGCTACGCTCATTGGCGTCAAAGCAACAGTCGCTGAAATTTTTTAAACATTTCAAAATCCAGCGGCGACCAGAAAAACGCTACGACTCTTTGGAGACGACTCACGACCGTACAGGCGACACCCCGGCAACCGTGTGGTGACAGCCTAGTCGCCTGTAGTCGCCTAAACAATCGCCTAAGTGGGACAGGGGTGGCACGGTAGCGCAGCGGTAGAGTTGCTGCTTTACAGCGAATGCAGCGCCGGAGACTCAGGTTCGATCCTGACTACGGGCGCCGTCTGTACGGAGTTTGTACGTTCTCCCCGTGACCTGCGTGGGTTTTCTCCGAGATCTTCGGTTTCCTCCCACACTCCAAAGACGTACAGGTATGTAGGTTAATTGGCTGGGTAAATGTAAAAATTGTCCCTAGTGGGTGTAGGATAGTGTTAATGTACGGGGATCGCTGGGCGGCACGGACTTGGAGGGCCGAAAAGGCCTGTTTCCGGCTGTAGATATATGATATGATATGAAATGAAGCACATTTCAGTCTTCCCTGATTGAGCATTGGATGCACTCACTCACATACACCTCCACTCTTACACTTACACTTATACCCTCTCACTCTTTTGTTCACTTTTTCGTTCACTCTTTCGTTCACTCACTCTTGCACTCACTCACTTACTCACACACACACGCACAATGTGGGCGGCACAGTGGTGCAGCGGTAGAGTTGCTGCCTTACAGCGAATGCAGCGCCGGAGACCCGGGTTCGATCCTGACTACGGGCGCCGTCTGTGCGGAGTTTGTACGTTCTCCCCGTGACCTGCGTGGGTTTTCTCCGAGATCTTCGGTTTCCTCCCACACTCCAAAGACGTACAGGTTTGTAGGTTAATTGGCTTGGTAAATGTAAAAATTGTCCCTAGTGGGTATAGGATAGTGTTAATGTGCGGGGATCGCTGGTCGGCACGGACCTGGTGGGCCGAAGGGCCTGTTTCCGCGCTGTATCGCTAAATTGAACTAAACTAAACTAAACTAAACATGCTTTTGAGTTTTAATGATCATGCCTGACCATAGAAGATGACTAGGTATTGAATCATTTAAGAGATGTGGCAATGTTTGAGAACCGGTTTAGACCCAGGCTGCTAAATAGATTCTGCACAGTAATTTTCACAACTGTACCAATCAAAGGACCAGTGTGGTCGGTCTTTGGCAGTGAGACTGCTGCAGTTGGCAGATTGGGGGAATTGCTAAAATGGACTTGGCTGAGCCCCATGGTGACCGAGCACGTACCGTCGGCGGAGGTGGTCTTCAGCAGCCTGGAGAAAGCGCTGTCCCCAGGGGCTACAACGAGCCAGCACCGCCATTCATTGCGATCATGTCTGATCATCCACAATCAGTAACCCGTGCCTGCCTTCTCCCTTGATTCCACTAGCCCCCAGAGCTCCATCTAACTCTCTTTTAAATTCATCCAGTGAATTGTCCTCCACTGCCCTCTGTGGCAGAGAATTCCACAAACTCACATCTCTCTGGGTGAAAAAGTTCCTTCTCACCTCAGTTTTAAATGGCCTCTCCTTTATTCTTAGACTGTTGCCCCTGGTTCTGGACTCTCCTGACATCGAGAACATTTTTCCTGCATCTAGCTTGTCCAGTCCTTTTATAATTTTACACGTCTCTATAAGATCCCCTCTCATCTTTCTAAACTCCAGTGAATACAATCCTAGTCTTTCCTAATCTTCCCACATGTGACAGTTTTGTTACTCCTGTAACAACATTGTAAATGGCTTTCGGCATGGCTGCAGATTGTGGTGTGACTACTAAAGTTCAGGCGACCATGGTACTGGTGATTAGCTCCACTCCCAGGGTAAATTTGTCGGGGTAATGACACAACCGTCTTTACTCTGATTGACCCTATTTTCAGCCCTTTGGTTGAGACCCTGTCTCCAATGACACTGAATCAAACGTAGGTTGAGATGGATTTGAGTGGGAAGGAACTGCAGACGCTGGTTTACACCGAAGAGAGACACAAAATGCTGGAGTAACTCAGCGGGACAGGCAGCGTCTCTGGATGTTTCGGGCCAAGACCCTCCTTCAGACTAGTCAGGGGAAAAGATATAGATGATGATGTCGAGAGTTGTCGTGTCGAGTCCCTTCTTCGGACTGAGAGTCAGGGGAGAGGGAGGCGCAGGGGAATGGAAGGGTAAGGTGTGAAAACGAGGCATCAAAAGAGAAAATGTAGACTTGATCATCGTTGGCTTGGAGATGGTGACAAAGCAAACAGAGACAAAATGTAATCAAAATGTAGTCAGACTGGTCAGAGAACTGAGAAGGGGGAGGGACGGAGAGTGAGGGAAAGCAAGGGCAATCAAATATGAGCAATATTCACTGCAATCCCTATTAATTGATAGTCAAAAGCTTCAGTGAGGTGGAAAAAGCCTCACTTCGCCACCTCTCTACAGAGTTGCTGCTGCTGCTATCTGCATTTCATTTGGGCTTGTCATTGTGGTGTATCTGCATTTGCTATGCAACACCCACCCAGATGGATTGAAGCCACCTTCTTACGTAGACATTTCTTCACTTACTGGAATGAGGTGGTCGAGCAGAACCCTTTGATGAAGATTGTTGACTGACAGGAAGTCAAAGAATTTTTTCTCCTGAAAAAAATCACAAGGCCACAGTGGTATGTGCATGAGGTTTTAATATTACATGATGAAGAGTTCACAATCTCATCATCCATGTCTGGAAATAATAGCATATATTAGGAGATCTCAATAGAGTCATGGAGTGTGCAAACAGGCCCTTCGGCCCAACTTGCCCACATGCCCCAACTACACTAGTCCCACCTGCCTGCGTTTGGCCCATATCCCTCCAAACCTGTCCTATCCATGTACCTGTCTAACTGCTTCTTAAATGTTGGGATGGTCCCAGCCTCAACTGCCTCCTCTGGCAGCTTGTTCTATACACCCACCACCCTTTGTGTGAAAAAGTTACCCCTCAGATTCCAATTAAATCTTTTCCTCTTCACCTTAAGCCTATGCCCTGTGTTCCTCGATTCCCCTACTCTGGGCAAGAGACTCTGTGCATCTACCCGATCTAATCCTCTCGTGATTTTATACACCTCTATAAGATCGCCCCTCACCCTCCTGCGCTCCAAGGAATAGAGTCCCAGCCTACTCAACCTCTCCCTATAGCTCAGACCCTCCAGTCCTGGCAACATCCTCGTAAAATATGCTGTAATTATGACCACGTTTAATAAAGACAAATCCAATCATGCCATCCGTCTGCCACGGAGAATGTCACCATCGAAATCTACTTGTAGATTGTGCAGCAATTGGAAAAGCCATCATGTAACTGGCTATTCAGGAGTATTTGTATTGCTGTTTTATCAAACTAGGTACCCTTGTTTCCTGGACATTTATAAACTTAGGTAATTCTGGAGAGTAAAGTGACTGGGCGGCACGGTGGTGCAGCGGTAGAGTTGCTGCCTTACAGTGCTTGCAGCGCCGGAGACCCAGGTTCGATCCTGACTACGGGTGCTGTCTGTACGGAGTTTGTACGTTCTCCCCGTGACCTGCGTGGGATTTCTCCCAGATCTTCGGTTTCCTCCCACACTCCAAAGACGTGCAGGTTTGTAGATTAATTGTGCTTGGATTTGTGTACTTGGTATATGTGTAAATTGTCCCTAGCGTGTGTGTAGGCTTGTGTTAATGTGCGGGGATCGCTGGTCGGTACGGACTCGGTGGGCCGAAGGGCCTGTTTCTGCCCTGTTTCTCTTTCCTGAACTGTCCATTTGTGAAATATTCAGACATATATCTAAAGGGAAGAAAAACAAGTCAGGTCATAACTCAAGTAAACAGCTTCCTGAGACGTGGTGAAAATGAAGGCCGATGAGATGGGAGATAGATTTGTGAGGGGGAATGGCACTTCTAGTTAAAGTCAGAAAGCTGTAAATTGGCTGGGATTAGGATTTATGTTCTCTTGGAGTTTTGCCTGAGGGAGTCAGAGGAACTTTCACAAGTTTTTCTAAACAGGCTTAAGGATTTATACCCTTATATTTTTCCGTCTCTCCCGAGAGATTAGACGATTACAGGGGTGGGCTGACAGTGTGTGTGGCTGCTTCGTGTGTGGATCTGAGAGGTCAGGAGGACACGAAGCCTTTTTCTTGCCGATCTTTTCTCGTTTTGCATGTGTAGCAGTTTCCAATTCACTTATTTTGTTTTACTCTTTTCTGGCCAGCACTTAGAGGTAAGTACCACATATATTTTCTGAAGATTGTGAAAAGAAATTACACTTTCTTTGAAGATTGTGAAAAGAAATTACACTTTCTTTGAAGATACACGCAAAATGCTGGAGTAACTCAGCGGGACAGACAGCGTCTCTGGAGAGAAGGAATGGGTGACGTTTCGGGTCGAGACCCAATGGACAATAGACAATAGGTGCAGGAGGAGGCCATTCGGCCCTTCGAGCCAGCACCGCCATTCAATGTGATCATGGCTGATCATTCTCAATCAGTACCCCTTTCCTGCCTTCTCCCCAAACCCCCTGACTCCGCTATCCTTAAGAGCTCCATCTAGCTCTCTCTTGAATGCATTCAGAGAATTGGCCTCCACTGCCTTCTGAGGCAGAGAATTCCACAGATTCACAACTCTGACTGAAAAAGTTTTTCCTCATCTCCATTCTAAATGGCCTACCCCTTATTCTTAAACTGTGGCCCCTGGTTCTGGACTCCCCCAACATTGGGAACATGTTTCCTGCCTCTAACGCGTCCAACCCCTTAATAATCTTATATGTTTCGACAAGAAACATCCTTCTAAATTCCAGTGTGTACAAGCCTAATCGCTCCAGTCTTTCAACATATGACAGTCCCGCCATTCCGGGAATTAACCTAGTAAACCTATGCTGCATGCCCTCAATAGCAAGAATATCCTTACTCAAATTTTGAGACCAAAACTGCAACAGTACTCCAGGTGAGGTCTCACTAGGGCCCTGCACAACTGCAGAAGGACCTCTTTGTTCCTATACTCAACTCCTCTTGTTATGAAGGCCAACATTCCATTGGCTTTCTTCACTGCCTGCTGTACCTGCATGCTTCCTTTCAGTGACTGATGCACTAGGACACCCAGATCTCGTTGTACGTCCCCTTTTCCTAACATGACACCATTCAGATAATAATCTGCCTTCCTATTCTAACCACCAAAGTGGTACCCTTCTTCAGACTAGTCAGGGGAAAGGGAAATGAGAGATATAGACGGTGATGTAGAGAAATAAATAACAAAGAATGAAAGACATGCAAAAAAGTAACGATGATAAAGGAAACAGGCCATTGTTAGCTGTGTGTTGGGTGAAAATGAGAAGCTGGTGCCACTTGGGTGGGCGAGGGATAGAGAGAGAGAGGGAATGCCGGGGTTACTTGAAGTGAGAGAAATCACTCACACCACTGGGCTGTAAGCTGCCCATGCGAAATATGAGATGCTGTTCCTCCAATTTGCGTTTAGCCTCACTCTGACAATGGAGGAGACCGAGGACAGAAAGGCCATTGTGGGAATGGGCAGGGGAATTAAAGTGTCCAGCAACCCAGGAGATCATGTTGGTCCAGGCGGACTGAGCGAAGGTGTTCCGCGAAACCTTCTTTGGTTCATCTCATGCTGAGCTCACTTCCTGATTGCAAAAGACTGCAAAAAGTAGCCACTCTAATTCAAATCTGAAGAGGAGGCTGCTGCTTTGACAGCACTACCGGGGGAGATTCCGCGATGGACTGGCACGCAAACACATGATGCGATCCCAAACCATACAACGACATCTATGTACTAAAACTCTCGTTTGTTTGTTTGTTTGTTTGTTTGTTTGTTTGTTCCTGAACTACAGCCAAAACAGGCACACGATACCACAACAATTTTGGGCCCATCTTATTCACCGGCGTCCCTTTGGTGCTAATGGAAGAAGTTTCATTGAAATCGGTGTTATATTTTTAACGTTATTCACATTTTAAAGTTTAAATCTATCTCCTAGGGGGGGAGGGAGGGAGGAGAAGGGGGGTTGAGGGGGATGGAGTGGGGGGGAGGGAAAGGGGGGGAGGGGAGGGGGGAGGGGGAGGAGAGGGTGCTGCACCAATGCAGGAGAAGTTTGGGCCCAATGTGTCCACTTGGTCTAGTCTCAAATAAAGTTGTCCCTGGCTTGCAGTGTGGAGGCTGATTGTGAATTGAGTGGCGTGGTGATGCTAACATTTGCTTTCAGTCACATGCAGTGTGGATCGGGAAAGCATCACTTAGTTTCTTAATCCCAGATGGAAATGAGATTTGTTTAAAGATGGAATTGGGTCTGTCAGCATGACATTAAAATCTGTTGGCCTCTCTGTGTGAGATCTCACGTGATGTCTAGTTCACACCAAAGGGCTGCCAAAGCATGTTGAACTACTATCAATGAAGTGCTATTAACTCAGCGGAAATAGAAAGCCCCAGTAGATGATGCGTACAGTTTTGATCTCCTAATCTGAGGAAAAACATTCTTGCCATAGAGGGAGTACAGAGAAGGTTCACCAGATTGATTCCTGGGATTACAGGACTTTCATATCATATCATATCATATATATACAGCCGGAAACAGGCCTTTTCGGCCCACCAAGTCCGTGCCGCCCAGCGATCCCCGTACATTAACACTATCCTACACCCACTAGGGACAATTTTTACATTTACCCAGCCAATTAACCTACATACCTGTACGTCTTTGGAGTGTGGGAGGAAACCGAAGTCCTCGGAGAAAACCCACGCAGGTCACGGGGAGAACGTACAAACTCCTTACAGTGCAGCACCCGTAGTCAGGATCGAACCTGAGTCTCCGGCGCTGCATTCGCTGTAAAGCAGCAACTCTACCGCTGCGCTACCGTGCATATGAAGAAAGACTGGATAGACTCAGCTTGTACTCGCTGGAATTTAGAAGATTGAGGGGGGATCTTATAGAAACTTACAAAATTCTTAAGGGGTTGGACAGGCTAGATGCAGGAAGATTGTTCCCGATGTTGGGGAAGTCCAGAACAAGGGGTCACAGTTTAAGGATAAGGGGGAAGTCTTTTAGGACCGAGATGAGAATGTTTTTTTTCACACAGAGTGGTGAATCTGTGGAATTCTCTGCCACAGAAGGTAGTTGAGGCCAGTTCATTGGCTATATTTAAGAGGGAGTTAGATGTGGCCCTTGTGGCTAAAGAGATCAGGGGGTATGGAGAGAAGGCAGGTACGGGATACTGAGTTGGATGATCAGCCATGATCATATTGAATGGCGGTGCAGGCTCGAAGGGCTGAATGGCCTACTCCTGCACCTATTTTCTATGTTTCTATGATGAAGATTACTGCATAGAAGATAGACACAAAATGCTGGAGTAACTCGGCGGGACAGGCAGCGTCTGTGGAGAGAAGGAATGGGTGACGTTTTGGGTCGAGACCTTTCTTCAGACTGAGAGTCAGGGGAGAGGGAGTCTAGAGATTATGGAAGGGTTAGGTGTGAAAACACAGATCAAAGCAGATGACAATCAAGGGAATGAAGAATGGTTCATTGTTAGCTGAGAGGAAGGTGACACGGAGGCATACGATCGGTAAAATTAACCAGACGGACAGTGAAACTAGTCGGAGAACTAGGGTGGGGGAGGGACGGAGAGAGAGGGAAAGCAAGGGTTACTTGAAGTTAGAGAAGTCAATGTTCGAACCACTGGGGTGTAAGCTGCCCAAGCGAAATACGAGGTGCTGTTCCTCCAATTTGCACTGGGCCTCACTCTGACAGTGGAGGAGGCCCAGGACAGAAAGGTCAGTGTGGGAATGGGAGGGGGAGTTACGGTGTTTGGCAACGGGGAGATCACGTAGGTAGACGCGGACTGAGCGGAGGTGTTCAGCGAAGTGGTCGCCGAGCCTGAGCTTGGTCTTGCAGGAGTCCACACCCGGAACAGCGGATACAGTAGATGAGGTTGGTTGGAGGAGATTCAAGTGAACCTCTACCTCGTCTGAAAATCCTTGGGCAGAGTTGAGGTGCTGACAGTTGTTGCATCTTCTGCGGTTACTGCATGTTCTTTTAATTATATCTTTCAATATCCTATAATAGTCACCAAGAATGGTGCATTCTTACTGTACTTTATGCATATTCTGCTCTCCCTGCTGCCATGGAAGTTAGGACTTGAATACCAGGGAGTTGATAGACCACGGTCCCTTTAGTCCACTTCCATTTTAACCCTGTAGAAAGACAATGGAAGACCACATCAGGCAGAATCTAGCCATGTTGTCGCTGGTCTTCCCTTGGGCATGTCCCCTGATCTCATGACAAACAAACCCAACCAGTCCAAGTCAACGGTGTGGAAATGTCAGTGAGGGTACGAACATAGAAAAATAGGTGCAGGAGTAGGCCATTCAGCCCTTCGAGCCAGCACCGCCATTCAATATGATCACAGCTGATCATCTAAAATCAGTACCCCATTCCTGCTTTCTCCCCATATCCCTTGATTCCTTTAGCCCCAAGAGCTAAATCTAACTCTCTCTTGAAAACATCCAGTGAATTGGCCTCCATTGCCTTCTGTGGCAGAGAATTCCACAGATTCACAACTCTCTGGGTAAAGACGTTTTTCCTCATCTCAGTCCTAAATGGCCTACCCCTTATTCTAAAACTGTGACCCCTGGTTCTGGACTCCCCCAACATCGGGAACATTTTTTCCTGCATCTAGCCTGTCCAATCCTTTGAGAATTTTATATGTTTCTATAAGATCCCCTCGCATCCTTCTATATTCCAGTGAATACAAGCCCAGTCGTCCCATTCTTTCATCATATGTCAGTCCCGCCATCCCGGGATTTAACCTGGTGAACCGACGTTGCACTCCCTCAATAGCAATAATGTCCTTCCTCAAATTAAGCGACCAAAATTGCACACAATACTTTAGGTGCGGTCTCTGTTTAGGTTAGGGCCCTGTACAACTGCAGTAGTACCTCCTTGTTCTTAAACTCAAATCCTCTCATTATGAAGGCCAACATGCCATTAGCTTTCTTCACTGCCTGCTGTACCTGCACGCTTACATTCACTGACTGATGTACAAGCACACCCAGGTCTCGTTGCACCTCCCCTTTTCCTAATCTGACACCATTCCGATAATAATCTTGGGTCTTGGAATTCTAAGCAGGGTTTCTCGATTTCTCTTGATTCCAGAGTGGTGAAGCAAAATTGGGCAGATTTCCGTGGTGGGTGTGTACCCAGCTGTGATCATTGGGGTGCTTTTGAGTCAAGAGTCAAGAGTGTTTTAATGTATAATGTACAATGAGATTCTTACTTGCAACAAGTAAGAAAGAAATAGGAAAGAAACACAGCTATTTTTGAAAATGGTTCTGCAGTTGTAGAGGGCCATGGTGACACCACATCTGGAGTATTGTGTGCAGTTTTGGTCTCCTAATTTGAGAAAGGACGTCCTTGCTACTGAGGCAGTGCAGCGTAGGTTCATCAGGTTCATCCCCCGGGATGGCGGGACAGCCATATGAGGAAAGATTGGAAAGACTGGGCTTGTATTCACAGAAGTTTAGAAGGATGAGAGGGGATCTTATAGAGACAAATAAAGTTATGAAAGGACTGGACAAGCTGGATGCAGGAAAAATGTTCGCAATGTTGGGGGAGTCCAGAACCAGGGGCCACATAGTCTAAGAATAAAGGGGCGGCCATTTAAAATTGAGGTGAGAAGAAACTTTTTCACCCAGAGAGTTGTGAATTTGTGGAATCGTCTGCCACAGAGGGCAGTGGAGGCCAATTCACTGGATGAATTTAAAAGCTCCAGGGTCTGGTGGAATCAGGGGATATGAGGAGAAGGCAGGCACGGGTTATTGAGTGTGGATGATCAGCCATGATCACAATGAATGGCGATGCTGGCTCAAAGGGCCGAATGGCCTCCTCCCGCACCTATTTTCCACGTTTTTCCATGTTTCTAAATGCACGTTCTTTCTGATGAGCCACACACTGTGTGCAGTACCCCACAGGAATCACTGCAGAGAATTCTTCAGTGTCCTCTCCTCAGGCACGAGTGAATGCTGTTCCTCAGTCAATGGGCAGAAAAAGAATTCCACCTCTCTCACATTTTCTGTTTTAGCTATGGTGCAAGGGGGTGGGTTTGGGGGGGAGATCCTAGAAACACGTAAAAATGATCTCATGCTCTAGGCCATTCCATTTGTCTGGTCTCCTCTCCTCGTGAATGCATCGTTCCCTGCACCCGGCCAACTGAACGTTGTCATCTTTGCTGAGCTGGAGCAATGGGAATCTCTAGTTGTGGAGAGTCTCATCCTTAGCTCTAGGCCTGAGCTATTTCGTGCTAATTAGAGCAGGCACGGTGGCGCAGCGGTAGAGTTGCTGCCTTACAGCGAATGCAGCGCCGGAGACTCAGGTTCGATCCTGACTACGGGCGCCGTCTGTACGGAGTTTGTACGTCCAAAGACGTACAGGTTTGTAGGTTAATTGGCTGGGCAAATGTTTTTTAAAAAATTGTCCCTAGTGTGTGTAGGATAGCGTTAATTTGCGGGGATCGCTGGGCGGCGTGGACCCGGTGGGCCGAAGGGCCTGTTTCCGCGCTTTATCTCTAAATCTAAATCTAAATCTAGTTGGAGATGCAGAAGAAGCAAATTTCTCCGAAAAATCAAGGGCGTAGAGGTAGAGCTACTGCCTCACAGCGCCGGAGACCCGGGTTCGATCCCGACTACGGGTGCTGTCTGTACGGAGTTTGTACGTTCTCCCCATGACCTGCGTGGGTTTTCTCCGAGATCTTTGGTATCCCCCCCCACACTCCAAAGACGTACAGGATTAATTGACTTGGAATAAATGTATAAATGTGAAATTGTCCCCATGTGTGTGTGTGTGTGTGTAGGATGGTGTAATTTGCGGGGATCGCTGGTCGGCGCGGACTCGGTGGGCTGAAGGGCCTGTTTCCGCGCTGTATCTCTAAACTAAGATCTAACCAAAACTAAAAAACGAAGTGATCAATTGTGGAATCACTGTCAAGTCCAAGTCAAGTCAATTTTATTTGTATAGCACATTTAAAAACAACCCATGTTGACCAAAGTGCTGTACATCAGTTCAGGTATTAAGAACGAACATACAATGGCACACAAACATAACACCACATACATAAACAGTTCACAGCGCCCCCTCAGAGGGCCTCAAACGCTAGGGAGTAGAAATAGGTTTTGAGCCTGGACTTGAAGGAGTCGATGGAGGGGGCAGTTCTGATGGGGAGAGGGATGCTGTTTTACTATCTTGTATATTTTAAAAGTTATTCACATTTTACTATGTTTTTGCTGTGATCGAATGTTGTTGGCTAAATGTAACTTTTTTAAAAACTTAATTCAAGAACAATTGAGTTTTGCCAGAAATGCCAACACGTTGAAATGTTTCTGTTTTTTGTCATTGCTGTAATGCAAAGCAACAGGAGGAGATCGTCACTCCAGTTTTCACTTGAAGGAAACCTATGGAGATTTACAATAAATGATTGACGATATCTAATTTCTTCTTCCAGAAGTTATCTTCAGAGAGGCCAAATTCAGATGGTGAAGGACACTTGGAAAATGGAACTCATTTTGAAAGGACAGATATTAAAGACCAGGGTGAGTCCAAGGTTTATCTGTCAAGCAAGGTTTATCCGTTGACAATATAGAATTTTAATTATATTGTAATTATTTTAAGTACCTTGTAATTGAAATAATGATATTGCATAGGCCATTGCTGGAAGCGATGAATATGATGCTGTGAACTATTTCTGCTTTCTGTCAACCAAGACGACATTTTCTAACCTCTATATACTAAAACTCTTGTTTGTTTGTTTGTTTGTTCCTGAACTACAGCCAAAACGGTACACGATAGCGCGACAATTTTAGGCCCACCTTACTCACCGTCGTCCCTTTGGTGCTAATGGAAGAAGTTTCATTGAAATCGGTGTTATATTTTCAAAATTATTCACATTTTAAAGTTTAAATCTATCTCCTAGGGGGGGAAGGGGGAGAGAGTGGGAGGAAGACGGGAGGGGGAGGGGGAGGAGGAAGGGAGGGGAAGGGGAGAAGGAGGGAGAAGGGGAGGGGAAGGGGGAAGAGGGGGGTAGTAGAGGGGAGGGGGGGAGGGGAGGGTGCTGCACCAATGCAGGAGAGGTTTGGGCACAACGGGTCCACTTGGTCTAGTAGTTTCTAATAACAAGGAACTGCCGATTCTGGTTCATATCACAGCGAGGCAAAAAATGCTTGAGTAACTCAGCGGGTCTGGCAGCATCTCTGGAGAAAATAGACAGGCGACGTTTTGGTTTGGGACCCTTCTTCTGCCTGATTGCAGAGAAGGGGGGGGGGGGTGGGGGGGGGGGGAACGAGAAGAGAGAAGAGGAGTCCAGACAAATCACGGCCGGCAAAAGATGACCTCAGGCAAGGGGTTCACTGTTTGGCAGAGTGTTGGACAAAGGCTCGAGGTAGAAGAAGTTGTGAGCTCAAAGGGGACGCACAGTTGAGAACTCTGAAGCTAGATGAAGGAGTTTAGTTTAGAGATACAGCGTGGAAACAGGCCCTTTGGGCTACAGGGTCCGCGCCGACCAGCGATCCCCACAATTTTTACATTTACCAAGCCAATTAACCTACAAACCTGTACGTCTTTGGAGTGTGGGAGGAAACCGAAAATCTCGGAGAAAACCCGGAGATAACTCAGTCGGGATCGAACCCAGGTCTCCGGCGCTGCATTTGCTGTAAGGCAGCAACTCTACCGCTGCGCCATCGTGCCGCCAGTGGAGATGGTGCAGGGGTATTAGGAAGGGGATAGTTCTGCTTGGCTGCAATTGCTTTCGATACATTTGATGCAAATGTATAACACTATATAGCCCTCACATAGAAACATAGAAACATAGAAAATAGGTGCAGGAGCAGGCCATTCGGCCCTTCGAGCCCGCACCGCCATTCAATATGATCATGGCTGATCATCCAGCTCAGTAGCCTGTACCTGCCTTCTCTCCATACCCCCTGATCCCTTTAGCAAAAAGGGCCACATCTAACTCCCTCTTAAATACAGCCAATGAACTGGCCTCAACTACCTTCTGTGGCAGAGAATTCCACAAACTCACCACTCTGTGTGAAGAAATGTTTTCTCATCTCGGTCCTAAAAGACTTCCCCCTTATCCTTAAGCTGTGACCCCTGGTTCTGGACTCCCCCAACATCGGGAACAATCTTCCCGCATCTAGCCTCTCCAACCCCTTAAGAATTTTATATGTTTCTATAAGATCCCCCCTCAGTCTTCTAAATTCCAGTGAGTACAAGCCCAGTCTATCCAGTCTTTCCTCATATGAAAGTCCCGCCATCCCAGGGATCAATCTGGTGAACCTTCTCTGTACTCCCTCTAAGGCAAGAACGTCTTTTCTCAGGTTAGGAGACCAAAACTGCACACAATACTCCAGGTGCGGTCTCACCAAGGCCCTGTACAATTGCAGCAGAACCTCCCTGCTCCTAAACTCAAATCCTCTTGCTATGAATGCCAACATACCATTCGCTTTCTTCACTGCCTGCTGCACCTGCATGCTTGCTTTCAATGACTGGTGCACCATGACACCCAGGTCACGTTGCATCTCCCCTTCTCCCAATCGGTCACCATTCAGGTAATACTCTGCTTTCCTGTTCTTGCCGCCAAAGTGGATAACCTCACATTTATCCACATTATATTGCATCTGCCATGCATTTGCCCACTCGCCTAATCTATCCAAGTCACTCTGCAGCCTCCTAGCATCCTCCTCGCAGCTAACACTGCCACCCAGCTTCGTGTCATCCGTAAATGTGAAAATTGTCCCGAGTGTGTGTTAATGTGCGGGGATCACTGGTCGGCGCTGTGTCCCTAAACTAAAACTAAACAATCATGTTCACACCCTCTTGCTGCATATCACAGATAGTGGATCTGCACTGAGACATGACCTCATCCTTTTTCCTCAGCCTTCATTCTTGGTTTCAGGGTGAAGGGTGTGCCTGCCAGAGCAACATCTTGTCTTACTATTAATTTCTGTTGCTTTATAACTGCAGCTATTCCTACTTTGTGGATTATTATTTATCCTTCTAAATTCCAGTGTATACAAGCCTAGTCGCTCCAGTCTTTCAACATATGACAGTCCCGCCATTCCGGGAATTAACCTAGTAAACCTATGCTGCATTTTGTGTCTCCCTTTGTTTTAAACCAGCATCTGCAGTTTATTTTTCTACACTATCCTGCTAGTATTGGTGTCATCTGCAAACTTACTAACCATGGTCGCGTCATTGGCACCTGAATCATTAATATGGATGTCAAGCTTCAGCGTACCCAGCACTGATTTCCGTGGCACACCACAGGTCATTAGCCTCCAATCTGAAACAAAAAAAACCCTCCACACCACTCTCTGTTTCCTTCCACCAAGCCAATTTCACAATCAATTGGCTAGCTCGCTCTGGATCACACGTGATCTAATCTTCTGGACTAGACTACCATGTGCAAACTTGTCAAAAAAGTTGTGCTAGTCCATTTAGTCAATATCCATTGATCCATTTAGCTACCTCTTCAAAACACGGTGGCGCAGCGGTAGAGTGGCTGCCTTACAGCGAATGCAGCGCCGGAGACCCGAGTTCCATCCTAACTATGGGTCTGAAGAAGAATATCAGTCTGAAGAAGGGTCTCGACCCGAAACGTCACCCATTCCTTCTCTCCTGAGATGCTGCCTGACCCGCTGAGTTACTCCAGCATTTTGTGAATGAATACCTTCGATTTGTACCACCATCTGCAGTTATTTTCTTATACTGACTTGGGGTGCTGTCCGTACGGAGTTTGTACGTTCTCCCCGTGACCTGCGTGGGTTTTCACCGAGATCTTCAGTTTCCTCCCACACTCCAAAGACAGACAGGTATGTAGGTTAATTGGCTTGGTAAATGTAAAACAAAATTGTCCCTTTTTCAGACTGAAAGGGTCTCGACTAACTGCTGAGTTACTCCAGCATTTTGTGAAATAAATACCTTCGATTTGTACCAGCATCTGCAGTTATTTTCTTACAAAATTGTCCATAGTGCATATAGGATAGTGTTAGTGTGTGGGGATCGCTGTTTAAGAATAAGGGGTAGGCCATTCAGAACGGAGATGAGGAAAAGCTTTTTCAGTCAGAGTGTTGTAAATCTGTGGAATTCTCTACCTCAGAAGGCAATGGGGGCCAATTCTCTGAATGCATTCAAGAGAGAGCTAGATAGAGCTCTTAAGGATAGCGGAGTCAGGGGGTATGGGGAGAAGGCAGGAACGGGGTACTGATTGAGAATGATCAGCCATGATCACATTGAATGGTGGTGCTGGCTCGAAGGCCCGAATGGCCTCCTCCTGCACCTATTGTCTATTGTCTATTGAATTTCTTTAGTCGGAGGGTGGTGAATCTGCGGGATTCACTGCCACAGAAGGCTGTGGAGGCCAAGTCAGTGGATATTTTTAAGGCAGAGATATATGTATTTATGAATAGTACCAGTGTCAGGGGTTGTGGGGAGAAGGCAGGAGAATGGGGTTAGGAGGGACAGGTGGATCAGCCTTGATTGAATGGCGGAGTAGACTCGATGGGCCAAATGGCCTATTTCTGCTCCAATCACTTATTAAAATGAAATGGTACAGAAAACAGCAGTGAAGTGTAGACTTAATCAAGTGGACATGCACATTTTAGTTTAAATCGTACTATAACAATAAGGGGAATTTTGAAATTAACAGATTGTATAAAATGGGCAGTTTAAAATCAAACAGCTGTTTATATCTCACTCATGGGAAGTAATTATAATCAAAATTGATTCATTAAAAATCATAAATTGCAAATTACTTCACTGATCAGGCAATATAGGAACATTTAAAAAAAATTAAAAACTTCTCCTGCATTGTTTCAGCACCCCCTCCCCCACCCCCTCCCCTCTCCCCCCTCTCCTCTCTTCCCTCTCTCCCCTCTCTCCCCCTTCCCCCCCCTCCACTTCCACCATTCTCCCCTCTCCCCCCCTCCCTCCCATCCCCCTTCCGCCCCTCACCTCCCCCTCCCCTCACCCTCCCCCCCACTCCATCCCCCTCAACCCCCCTTATCCTCCCTCCTCCCTCCTTCCCCCCTCTCCCTCCACCCCCCCCCCTTCCCTCCTCCCTCCCTAGGAGATAGATTTAAACTTTAAAATGTGAATAACTTAAAAAATATAACACCAATTTCAATGAAACTTCTTCCATTAGCACCAAAGGGACGACGGTGAGTAAGGTGGGCCTAAAATTGTTGCGCCATCGTGTACCGTTTTGGCTGTAGTTTAGGAACAAACAAACAAACAAACAAACGAGAGTCTTAGTATATAGACTTGGACAGGTACATGGAAAGGATAGGTTTAAAGGGATATAGGTTAAATGCAAGCAAATGGGACGAGCATAGATGGGCATCATTGTTGGCATGGGCAAACTGGGCTGAAGGGCCTGTTACCATGCATTATTATCTTATAGCTGTCCAACCAAAGTGCCAGATACTGCAGATGCCAGAATGATGAGGTAGAAAAACAGAGAATGCTGTTAAAAAAAGATTCAACAGGTCTGGCACCATCTGAGGAGAGAGAAACAAAGTTAGCATCTTTCAAGCGGGCGACCTTTCGCCAGAACTAATGACGAGTGACGTGCGGTCTGGATGCCAATCCTGCCGTCGATTTTGGTGACACGATCATTAGGCAGATTTGGCACAGCCTGCTGCTTTGACATTGCTCCCTCACCCTGAACACAGGATCCCCCCCAGGGTTGCGTCCTTAGCCCCCTACTGTACTCCCTGTACACACATGACTGTGGGGCCAGGTTCAGCTCAAACTCCATCATCAAGTTTGCTGATGACACTGTGGTGGTGGGCCGGATCTCCAACAACGATGAGAAGGCCTACCGGGAGGAGGTGGCTGATCTGGCACTCTGGTGTCAGGACAATAGCCTCCTCTTGAATGTCACTAAAACTAAGGAGCTGATTGTGGACTTTAGAAGGGCTCAACATCCAAGGACGTACACGCCACTGGAGATAAATGGGTCTACTGTGGATAGGGTGAGCAGTTTTAAATACTTGGGAGTCCACATCACAGAGGATCTGACATGGACAACGCACATTGCCGCACTGGTGGGTAAGGCAAAGCAGCGCCTTTACCACCTTAGACAGCTGAGGAAATTCAGAGTGTCTCTGAGGATCCTTCATTGCTTCTACTCTGGGGCTGTAGAGAGCATCCTGTCCGGGAACATTACAGTCTGGTTTGGGAACAGTTCTGCCCAGGACTGGATGGCCCTGCAGAGAGTAGTGCGTTCGGCAGAATGCACCATGGGAACTACACTCGTTCCCCTGCAGGACCTATACATCAGGAGGTGCAGATCCAGAGCAAGCAAGATCATGTGGGACCCCTGCCACCTCAGCAACGGACTGTTCCAGCTGCTACGGTCAGGCAAACGCCTCCACTGTCACGCTGTGAAAACGGAGAGGATGAGCGGAGTTTCTTCCCACAGGCCATCAGGACTGTCAACTTTTATAACTCCAGGGACTAAATTTTGTCTTCTCTGTAGTAACTGTATTAACTTTATTTATATGCTGTAACTGTAATTCTTTTTTGTGCACAACCCGCCACTTTCATTTCACTGCACATCGTGTATGTGTATGTGACAAATAAACTTGACTTGACTTGACTTGACTTGAACCCAGTGCAGGGGCTCGATATCGTGAAGGGTAAATCTGACTTTATTGCATCAAACAGGAAAAGGGAAGAAAAATGCAAAGGCAGAACCGAAAGGAGCTGTGAGCAAGGTCACGGGAAAAAAGATTACACGGATCATCGGACTTGGGAAGAAGAAACCATCAACAGATGAACAGACTTCGTCTGCTGAGGAAGACATTCCAACCTGTGGTAACACTTTCTCAATGTCCCTGTTGGCTGTTCCAAAGCAGTAATATAATATTTATATTTTTATATATTTACATTTATTTTTAAAATGGATTATACACTGATGAACCAAAACATTATGACCACGGACAGGCGAAGTGAATAACATTGATTATCTTGTTACAATGGCACCTGTCAAGGGGTGGGTATATATTCGGCAGCAAGTGAACAGTCAGTTCTTGAAGTTGATGTGTTGGATGCAGGAGAATGTGGGCAGGAGTAAAGACCTGAGCGACTTTGACAAGGGCCAAATTGTTATGGCCAGACGACTGGGTCAGAGCATCTCTGAAACGGCAAGGCTTGTGGGGTGCTCCCGGTCAGCAGTGGTGAGTACCTGCCGACAGTGGTCCGAGGAGGGACAAACCACAAACCGGCGACAGACAGGGTGTTGGGCGCCCAAGGCTCATCGATGCGCGAGGGCAACGAAGGCTATCCCGTCTGGTCCGAACCGACAGAAGGTCTACTGTGGCACAAGTCACAGAAAATGTTAATGGTGGTCATGGGAGGAACGTGTCACAATACACAGTGCATCGCACCCTGCTGCGTATGGGGCTGCACACGGAGGACCAACAGCATATTAGGCAGGTGGTCATAATGTTTTGGCTCATCAGGTTATAATGTTTTGTCTCATCGGTGTCTGTTGTTTACTTTTTAAAGTCCCTATTTCATTACAAATCAGAGGTTTTTCCCTGTGACATTGATTGAACGATACACCACGGGAACAGGCCCTTTGGCCCTCCCAGTCCGCGTCGACCCACTCGCGTTCGTTCCGTGATATCCCACTTTCTCATTCACTCAATACATGCCGGGGGCAATTTACAACAGCCAGTCGACCGACAAACCCCTACGTTTTTGGGATATGGAAGGAAGCCGGAGCAGCTGGATGAAACCCACATGGGCCCAGGGAGAATGCGCACAGCACCTGAGGTTAGGATCAAACCCAGGTCTCTGGCGCTGTCAGGCATCAGCTCTACCAGTTGCGCCACCGATGTTGCCCTTATCCTTGGGGAACCTCTACAGAAATGCAACTCCCAGGAACGTTCATGGAAACCAGTTTGGCAAAAGACGATCACGGCGGTCACGGTGGCGCAGCGGTAGAGTTGCTGCCTTACAGCGAATGCAGCGCCGGAGACCCGGGTTCGATCCCGACTACGGGTGCTGTCTGTACGGAGTTTGTACGTTCTCCCCTGGGTTTTCTCCGAGATCTTCCGTTTCCTCCCACTCTCCAAAGACGTACAGGTTTGTCGGTTAATTGGCTCGGTAAATTTAAAAATTGTCCCTAGTGGGTGTAGGATGGTGTTAATGTGCGGGGATCGCTGGTCGGCGCGGACCCGTTGGGCCGAAAGGGCCTGTTTCCACGCTGTATCTCTAAACTAAACTAAACTGAACTAAACGATTGAGCTCGATAAGTATTTCTACCTTCCATTGTGCATTCTAATGAAGGTGCATTACTAGTCACTAAGGCCATTTATTAGCAAAGGACATGGGCTCGAACCAGATTTGGTCAGGTACCAATTATGTGATTTTAGGATATTTATTATCAGCAAATGAACTATGGAGTGTTGAACAAGAGCACAAGCATAAAATATGACTGAGATATATTTTCATTTGTCTTGTTTCGAAACCAAGAGCTACTACAGCCATGGTGTCGGGGCGTAGAAAATTAACCCTTTCTCTCTTGCTCTGATCCTTCAAGGTTACCTGAATGTGCTGTCAAATAATCGTTGGAGGGAGAGGTGGTGCAGGGTGAAAGATAACAAGCTGATCCTCCACAAGGATAGAACTGACCTGAAGATCCAAATGGCTTCCATCCCTCTGCGCGGATGTGAAATCATTCCAGGCCTCGATTCCAAACACCCGCTGGCATTCCGCCTGCTCAGGAATGGACAAGAGGTTGCAGTCTTAGAGGTGCGATATTTTGCCATTTTGATAAAAGTTCTTTGACCTGAAACGTTAACTGTTTCTGTTTCCGCAGACATTGCCCGACTTGCTGAGTATTTCCAGCATTTTCTGGGTTTTTAAAAAAATTTCAAGTTTCTCCAGCATCTTGTTTTTTTTTTGTCTTTTAAGAACAAAGAAAAGCACAGACAAAACAAAAAAGCTGGAGTGGCTCAGCGGGACAGGCAGCATCTCCAGAGAGAAGGAATGGGTGACGTTTCGGGTCGAGACCCTTCTTCAGACACGAAACGTCACCCGTTCCTTCTCTCCAGAGATGCTGCCTGTCCCGCCACTCCAGCTTCTTATGTCTACATCGTCGGTTTAAACCAGCAACTGCAGTTCCTTCCTACAGACCATCTGCCACTTAAAATCTAGATGTCAACTTATCTATATCGGCGAAACCAAGCGCAGGCTCGGCGATCGCTTCGCTGAACACCTGCGCTCGGTCCGCATTAACGCAACTGATCTCCCGGTGGCCCAGCACTTTAACTCCCCCTCCCATTCCCAGTCTGACCTCTCTGTCATGGGCCTCCTCCAGTACCATAGTGAGGCCCACCGGAAATTGGAGGAGCAGCACCTCATATTTCGCCTGGGCAGTTTGCGGCCCGGTGGTATGAACGTCGACTTCTCCAACTTCAGATAGCTCCTCTGTCCCTCCCTTCCCCTCCTCCTTCCCAGATCTCCCTCTATCTTCCTGTCTCCACCTATATCCTTCCTTTGTCCCACCCCCGACATCAGTCTGAAGAAGGGTCTCGACCCGAAACGTCACCCATTCCTTCTCTCCCGAGATGCTGCCTGACCTGCTGAGTTACTCCAGCATTTTGTGAATAAATCGATTTGTACCAGCATCTGCAGTTATTTTCTTATAGTTCCTTCCTACACATTGATCAGTACAGCACAGGAACTTGACACGATTTTGTGTCAAGTTAATCTGATCTCATCTGCCTGCACATGATCCATATCCATCTATTCCCTGCACTTCCTTCTGCCTATCTAAAAGCATGTATTGTATTTCACGTCTAATCATGTATTGTGTTTCACGTCTAATCATGTATGGTCTTCCTGCATGTATTGCCTTTCTGCTAATCATGTATTGTGTTTCATATCATATCATATCATATATATACAGCCGGAAACGCCTTTTTCGGCCCACCAAGTCCGTGCCGCCCAGCGATCCCCATACATTAACACTATCCTACACCCACTAGGGACAATTTTTACATTTACCCAGCCAATTAACCTACATACCTGTACATCTTTGGACGTTCATGTCCAATCATGTATTGTGTTTCACATCTAATCATGTATGGTCTTTCTCCTAATAATGTATGATCTTTCTGCTAATCATGTATGGTCTTCCTGCTAATCATGTATTGTCTTTCTGCTGAACGGATAGCATGACAACTAAAGCTTTTCACTGTCCCTCGGTACACATGACAATGAACTAAACTGTTACTGTTACTGTTACAAGCCTTTTAAACACCACCATCATATCTGCCTCCCCCACCACCCCGGGCAATGTGCTCCAGGTCCCCACTTACTCACTGTGTAAAAACAACTTGCCCCCACACATCACCATTAAACTTCGCCCCCCTCACCTTATAGCTAGCTATGCCTTCTACTGTTTGATATCTACATCCTTGCAAAAAGGTTCTCTGACTGTCTACCTTTTCTATGCCCTCCATCTATATACTAAAACTCTCGTTTGTTATCTTGTTTGTGACTGAACTTCAGCCAAAACGGTACACGATAGTGCGACAATTTTAGGCCCACCTTACTTGCCATTGTCTCTTTAGTGATAATGCAAGTAGTTTCATTGAAATCGGTGTTATATTTTTAAAGTTATTCACATTTTAAAGTTTAAAAGGAGGGGAGGAGGGAGGGGGGAAGGGGGGAGAAGGGGGAGGGGAAGGGGGGGTTGAGGAGAGAGGGGAGGGCGGGGGAGGACAGGGTGCTGCACTAATGCAGGAGAGGTTTGGGCCCAACGGGTCCACTTTGTCTAGTAATTGTCTATACCTCCATCAGGTCTCACCTCAACCTCCGACGTTGCAGAGTAAACAATCGAGGTCCATTCCAACTCTCCCTGGTTGCAATCTCCTTGTAACCCAGGTAGCCTTCTAGTAAACCTCCTCCCAGCCAGAACTGCACACAATATTCCAAATGCGGCCTGACCCCCAAAGTCTTAGAAAGCACATCATGGCGTCCTCACTCTTATATTCAATTCCCGATATTTCTATGGTTAAATCCAGGTTTGTCCCTTTTAAAAAAAAAAGTAAATACATACAGAATACAGAGCTTTATTGTCATTCGATACCGAGATACCGAACGAAATTACATTTCCAGCAGTCACAGAACACAAAAAAAAAGAACACAAGACGCACGACCCCAACACAAACATCCATCACAGTGACTCCAAACACCCCCTCACTGTGATGGAAGGCAACAAAACTTCCACTCTCTTCCCCCCGCACCCACGGACAGGCAGCTCGACCCCTACCGAGGCGACCGACACGCACAGCCCCCGCAAGGGGATGGAAGTCCCCACGGCCGAGCCGCACCGGGCGCTGAAACGTCCCGCGGCCGTACCGGGCGATGGAAGTCCCCACGGCCGAGCCGCACCGGGCACTGAAACGTCCCGCGGCCGTACCGGGCGATGGAAGGCCCCGCGGCCGAGCCGCACCGGGCGCTGAAACGTCCCGCGGCCGTACCGGGCGATTGAAGGCAATCAGGTGAAGTCATGAGTGTCAATAGACAATAGACAATAGGTGCAGGAGGAGGCCATTCGGCCCTTCGAGCCAGCACCACCATTCAATGTGATCATGGCTGATCATTCTCAATCAGTACCCCGTTCCTGCCTTCTCCCCATACCCCCTGACTCCGCTATCCTTAAGTGCTTTATCTAGCTCTCAAGTGCCATATACATTGTGTCAAGCTCTAGTGTCATATACATTGGGAATAGAATAATGAAATTCTTACCTTCTTGCAGCTTTGCAGGCACACTAACACAACCATATATATCACATAAATATGCAATAACCCAATAAATTATCAGTAATACTAGGTTACTAGACCATGACGATCCAAATTGAAGTATGTACTGCAACCTTTACTTAGTCCACAGTGGATATATGTTGAAGTAGGGTTGTGGTTAGGGCTGTGCAATGTGATTCAAGAGCATGGTGGTTGATGAGAAGAACCTACACATGATTTGAGTACAGGAGTAAAGATGTCCTTCTGCAGTTGTACAGGGCCCTGGTGAGGCCACATCTGGCGTATTGTGTACAGTTTTGGTCTCCTAATTTGAGGAAGGACGTCCTTGCTGTTGAGGTAGGTTCACGAGGTTAATCCCCGGGATGGCGGGACTGTCATACGGGGAAAGATTGGAAAGACTGGGCTTGTATTCACTGGAAATTAGAAGGATGAGACGAGCATCTTATAGAAACGTATAAAATTATAAAAGGACTGGACAAGCTGGATGCAGGAAAAAATGTTCCCAATGTTGGGGGAGTCCAGAACCAGGGGCCACAGTCTAAGAATAAAGAGGAGGCCATTTAAAACTGAGATGAGAAAAAACTTTTTCACCCAGAGAGTTGTGAATTTGTGGAATTCTCTGCCACAGAGGGCAGTGGAGGCCAATTCACTGGATGAATTTAAAAAGAGAGCTAGATAGAGCTCCAGGGGCTAGCGGAACCAAGGGATACGGGGAGAAGGCAGGTTGCTGATTGTGAATGATCAGCCATGATCACAAAGAATGGCAGTGTTGGCTCTGAGGGACAAAATGGCCTCCTCCTGCACCTATTTTCTATGTTTCTATGATCCTGGATGTCACAGTTCTAAGGCTCCTGAACCACCTTCCTGACGGCAGCAGTGAGATGAGACCATGACCAGGGTGGTGTGGGCCTTTGATAATATTACTTGCCGTTTTCAGGCAGTGCTTCTCCTGCCGATAGATATCTTTTTTGGCGGGAAGGTGAATGCCTGAGATGAACCGGGTGATGTCCATCTCTTTCCGCCACCTCCTTCATTCTTGGGCATTGGAATGATCGGACCAGAGCGTGGTTTTGGGATTAACTGCAGTATTTAGTACAAGAGCAGGTAGTAAAAACTCTCCGAATCCCTCCTGCAATAACCAAAGATCTGCAGGGCAAACAAATAGCTAATTATCATCAATCTGAAGAAGGGTCTCGACCCGAAACATCACCCATTCCTTCTCTCCAGAGATGCTGCCTGGCCCGCTGAGTTACTCCAGCATTTTGTGTCTACCAGCTAATTATCATCATTGCTTTATTGCATAAGTGACAGGAGGAATTTACTGAAGGAACATTTTAAACTGAAGAAACCTGTACCAAAGCCAAACTGGTAATGGGGTGGTGCGCTGTGTGTTGGGAAGGAGCAAGGTCTATACAGGGGGAAATGAGGAAAAACTTTTTCAGTCAGAGAGTTGTGAATCTGTGGAGTTCTCTGCCTCAGAAGGCAGTGGAGGCCAATTCTCTGAATGCATTCAAGAGAGAGCTAGATAGAGCTCTTAAGGATAGCGGAGTCAGGGGTATGGGGAGAAGGCAGGAACGGGGTACTGATTGAGAATGATCAGCCATGATCACATTGAATGGTGGTGCTGGCTCGAGGGGCCGAACGGCCTCCTCCTGCACCTATTGTCTATTGAAATTGAATCCATGCTATTTTGATTCCAACAGAGAAAAATATAAATCCAACTCTTTTTTTTCCATTTGACTCTTGCAAGACGATAGGAGAGGGAGATTCCACTTTTAACAGAATATAGATCTTGCATCTTCTGCAGGAGTTTTCCCTTGTTGGTTTTGAATTTTGTCAGTAATAAGATGCATGCCAGAATCAACTCCTTGAATGCTGTGTAAATATAAACACAAGGCAGGGATCTCTGCAGCTATGTAACTGCCTGAACATTTGGTCAGCAGCTTTGTGGCTTTTGCCCATGAAATGTTTATGTAGCGTACCGATATCAGAAAAGGGCCATATGTTTCTTGCAATGGATTAAACATTGTGGAATTTGTCTCAGCTCGACTGCATTGAGCAGTCACTATTGTATCAGCTACTTGTGCGTCTTGTACAACGAGATCTGGGTGTCCAAGTGCATCAGTCACTGAAAGGAAGCATGCAGGTACAGCAGGCAGTGAAGAAAGCCAATGGAATGTTGGCCTTCATAACAAGAGGAGTTGAGTATAGGAGCAAAGAGGTCCTTTTGCAGTTGTACAGGGCCCTAGTGAGACCGCACCTGGAGTACTGTGTGCAGTTTTAGTCTCCAAATTTGAGGAGGATATGCTTGCTATTGAGGGCGTGCAGCGTAGGTTTACTAGGTTAATTCCTGGAATGGCGGGACTGTCATATGTTGAAAGACTGGAGCGACTAGGCTTGTATACACTGGAATTTAGAAGGATGAGAGGGGATCTTATCGAAACGTATAAGATTATTAAGGGGTTGGACACGTTAGAGGCAGGAAACATGTTCCCAATGTTGGGGGTGTCCAGAATCAGGGGCCACAGTTTAATAATAAGGGGTAGGCCATTTAGAACTGAGATGAGGAAAAACTTTCTCAGGCAGAGAGTTGTGAATCTGTGGAATTCTCTGCCTCAGAGGGCAGTGGAGGCCAATTCTCTGAATGCATTCAAGAGAGAGCTAGATAGAGCTCTTAAGGATAGCGGAGTCAGGGGGTATGGGGAGAAGGCACGAACGGGGTACTGATTGAGAATGATCAGCCATGATCACATTGAATGGCGGTGCTGGCTCGAAGGGCCGAATGGCCTCCTCCTGCACCTATTGTCTATTGTCTAAAAGGAATTCCTCCACAGAAAGCTGTGAGACTGTGGAATTCACTTCAGAGGGGCTAACGTTTAATTTATAAACTGTGTAAGCATTCAAGATTAGATTAGGAGAGTTGCCGAAGGAAAAGAGGCTGAAAGAAAAGGAGAACAAGGCAGTCAATTGTGGAGAGCCGGGAGTGTAAACGTCAACATCTCTAATCATTGGATCAGTGGCCTTTTTCCATTGTGTTGCTGCATCACCAGACAGGACAATGGCCTGGAAGGTTTACATTTTAGAAGAGCAGGCCAAAACATTATGACCTGGTGAGCAAAAACATTATGACCACCTGCCTAATATGCTGTTGGTCCTCCGTGTGCAGCCCCATACGCAGCAGGGTGCGATGCACTGTGTATTGTGACATATTCCTCCCGTGAACACCAATAAAATTTTCTGTGACTTGTGCCGCAGTAGACCTTCTGTCGGTTCGGACCAGACGGGATAGCCTTCGTTGCCCTCGCGCATCGATGAGCCTTGGGCGCCCAACACCCTGTCTGTCGCCGGTTTGTGGTTTGTCCCTCCTCGGACCACTGTCGGTAGGTACTCACCACTGCTGACCGGGAGCACCCCACAAGCCTTGCCGTTTCAGAGATGCTCTGACCCAGTCGTCTGGCCGTAACAATTTGACCCTTGTCAAAGTCGCTCAGGTCTTTACTCCTGCCCATTTCTCCTGCAACCAACACATCAACTTCAAGAACTGACTGTTCACTTGCTGCCTAATATATGCCACCCCTTGACAGGTGCCATTGTAACAAGATAATCAATGTTATTCACTTTACCTGGCAGTGGTAGTCATAATGTTTTGGCTGATCGGTGTACATTTTAGAAGAGCAGTCCAAAACGTACAAATATAAAGGATGGAACTATCTCTTTGGAACAGGTAAAATTTGTTGATGTCCAGTCTACTATTGATATAAAGGACGGAATCAAATGACGTTCCTTTAGGAAGGAGATGAGGAGGAATTTATTTAGTCAGAGGGTGGTGAATCTGGGGAATTCATTGCCACTGAGGGCTTTGGAAGCCAAGTCAAATTATATTTTTAAAATTGATTCGTGATTAGTACGGGTGTCAGGGGTGATGGGGAGAAGGCAGGAGAATGGGGTTAGGAGGGAGAGATAGACCAGCCATGACTGAATGGCGGAGTAGACCCGATGGGCCGAATGGCCTAATTCTGTGCCATCACTTATCTGCCTTTTCTTTTGACGTCGTGAAATGTAAATCTTGTCTGTCCTTTGTTAGTTTAGTTTTTTAAAAAAGTTTTTTAGTTTAGAGATACAACGCGGAAACAGGCCCTTTCGGCCCACTGGGTCCGCGCCGCCCAGCGATCCCCGCACATTAACATTGTCCTATACCCACTAGGGACAATTTTTATATTTACCAAGCCAATTAACCTATGTACCTGCACGTCTTTGGAGTGTGGGAGGAAACGGAAGATCTCGGAGAAAACCCACGCAGGTCTCGGGGAGAACGTGCAAACTCCGTACAGACAGCGCCCGTAGTCGGGATCGAACCCGGGTCTCCCGCACTGCATTCGCTGGGAGGCAGCAACTCTACCGCTGCGCCACCGTGCTGGTTGGAGCACTCATCCTGTGCCCTTGCACGGATGTGCTTTGTTGAGTTGCCGCCCCTGTGCTTGAATGAGCTGCAGCATGCTGCCCTGTTATTGTGCTCTGCCATCTAGTGGTTGCAATCAAAGACTGCAAATATACGATACAATACAATATATCTTTATTGTCATTGTACAGGGGTAAAACGAGATTGGGAATGCGCCTCCCATACGATGCAATAAATTAATTAGCTAGTCAGTATTAATTTAAACAACCCAATGAAACAAATTGTAACAGTTTTAAAACAGAGTAAAGTGCAAGTCGGTCTGTGCCGGTTCACTGTGCGATGTGACCATCCGGCTCAGCAGGACCGGTTCATAGCAGCTATGGCCCTGGAGATGAAGCTGTTCCTGAGTCTGGAGGTGCGGGCGTAGAAGGCCTTGTATCGTCGGCCCAATGGAAGGAGTTCGAACAGACTGTTGCAGGGGTGTGAAGAGTCTTTGTGGATGCTGGTGGCTTTTCTGAGGCATCGTGTGTTGTAGATGCCCTCCAAGGCTGTGTTCTGATGGTCCTCTGAGCTCTATGGACTACCCGCTGAAGAGCTTTCCTCTCTGCCTCCGTGCAGCTGAGATACCACACAGGGATGCCATGCGTTAGGATGCTCTCCATGGTGCAGCGGTAGAAGGTCGTCAGCAGCTGTTGGGGTAGACCAGACTTCTTCAGCATCCATTGAAAACACTGGGAAGTGTCCACCAGTCAAGGGGATTCCCAGTCATGGTTCCAGGTATCTCCAGGAACCTGCTGCTTGCAATGCAGGATGGAGGAAAAGTCCACGTGGACCTTAAAAGAAAATTGAGTGTGTTTTCATTTATCTTTCAAAATGTTCATGTATTCATTTGAAACGCCTTGGAAATGGAGCTATTGGCCGGACAGCCAATCAACAGCAAATTGGCCGCTCAGTTTCAAGTGACATGCGATCCAAAGATGGGCTTATCTCACATGAAACCTGTGCACTCTAATTCCAGACTCTAATTCTGCCTTTGGAAAAAGGAGATTCTGTCTCTCCTGTCCATGCCTCTGATAATTGTGTAGACTATCGTAAGATCAGTACTCAGCCTCCTATATCCCACCGATAATAAAGCCAGCCTATGCAAACTCTCCTGATAACTCCAGCCCTCCATTCCAGGCAACATCTGGTGAATCTCGGTACTCTCCGTCTTGCCACCACACGCTTCATTGCAGCAACCGGATAGGTGCTCCATGCCTTAGTGTATGAATGCAGGCATGTCAAATGGCTTCTTCAGTATCCTATCCACCTACGTTACTATTTTCAGCGGGCTGTGGATTTGCACTGCAAGGTCTCTCCCTACATCAGTAATCCTGAAGAAGGGTCTCGGCCCGAAAACAGTCACCTATTACTTTTCTCCAGAGATGCTGTCTGACCCGCTGAGTTACTCCAGCCTTTATGTGTCTACCGCCCAAGGTTCTTGCCATTACCTGATATTTAGTTTAGTTTAGTTTAGAGATACAGTACAGAAACAGGCCCTTTCGGCCCACCGCGCCGACCAGCGATCCCCGCACATTAGCACTATCCTACACCCACCAGGGACAATTTTTATATACACCGAGTCAATTAACTGACAAACCTGCATGCCTTTGGAGTGTGGGAGGAAACCGAAGATCTCGGAGAAAACCCACGCGGGTCACGGGGAGAACGTACAAACTCCGTACAGACAGCACCCGTAGTCAGGATGGAACTCGGGTCTCCGGCGCTGCATTCGCTGTAATGCAGCAACTCTACCGCTGCGCCACCGTGACCGCCCCAATAGATCCTTTCTTGTTTCCCTGATCAATTCTGCGGAATCTCTTGTTAATCCAGCTTCTTTCATTGGGAGGGGAATCCGAGGATCTTTCCAAAAACCGAGCGTGTTGGTGTCGCCCCCTATTGGTTCTTCTGCAGTTGTTCATTGGGGCAACTCGTGTTCATCATGCGTTTGGATGGACAAGGATGCAGATAGGCCTCTATTCCTCAGCGAACTCGTTCACCCAAGAGACGAAGAGGACATCTCAAAACATTTGTAAAGCAAAGGTGATCTACCAACCTGGCCCCATGTATAACACATGCCTTCAACAATAAAGGTTCACATTGCTGTCCCAGAAAACATCAATCACTTTCCGCACATCCAGATGAAGACAGACGGCTATAATAAAACTAGACCAAGTGGGCCCCTTATGCCCAAACCTCTCCTGCATTGGTGCAGCACCCTCTCCTCTCCCCTTCCCCTCTCCCCCTCCCTCCTTCTCCCCCTTCCCCTCTCTCCTCCCCCCTCCCTACCCCCCTCCCCTCCTTCCTCGGTAGACGATAATCTAGAGCAGCTTATCTCATGCTTTTTTTGACCCTGGCGGAACCCCTGAAATAATTTTCATGCCTCAGGGAACCCCTAACATAAAAATTATTGTATATCTTTATTAATCTCTTTCTTTCTCTTCCATAAACTTAAAGTTCACAAGGCAAACATAATACATTTTTCTGATAACTGGTCTAAGCAAAACATAACTTACGTTTTTCTCAACTTTATTAACAACGCCAAAAAAATAACTGACATCGAACTGAAGAAGGGTCTCGACCCGAAATGTCGCCCATTCCTTCTCTCCTGAGATGCTGCCTGACCTGCTGAGTTGCTCCAGCATTTTGTGAATAAATACCTTCGATTTGTACCAGCATCTGCAGTTATTTTCTTACACTGACATCGAACTGCTTGTTCAAGAGACCTCATAAGGACACAAACACAAACTTTTCATAAACTAACAAAAATAAACATCAACATACTAAAATGTTTAAGATCCATATAACATCGCTAAATGACGGGCAAAAATTACTAAGAAAATAACTGGAGATGCTGGTACAACCCTACTCCTGCCCACATGACTTCTTTACCTTTTGAATTTCCCACTTCAATTTTGGTTCCCCAACTCTAATTTTCACACCCCAACTTGACCCTTCAGTTGGTTTCTGAAACGTGCCTGCTAAATCCATTTACCCCTTCACTGCTATGGAGGGCGTGCAGCGTAGGTTTACTAGGTTAATTCCCGGAATGGCGGGACTGTCATATGTTGAAAGACTGGAGCGACTGGGCTTGTATACACTGGAATTTAGAAGGATGAGAGCGGATCTTATCGAAGCGTATAAGATTATTAAGGGGTTGGACACGTTAGAGGCAGGAAACATGTTCCCAATGTTGGGGGAGTCCAGAACAAGGGGCCACAGTTTAAGAATAAGGGGTAGGCCATTTAGAACTGAGATGAGGAAAAACGTTTTCAGTCAGAGAGTTGTGAATCTGTGGAATTCTCTGCCTCAGAAGGCAGTGGAGGCTAATTCTCTGAATGCATTCAAGAGAGAGCTAGATAGAGCTCTTAAGGATAGCGGAGTCAGGGGGTATGGGGAGAAGGCAGGAACGGAGTACTGATTGATAATGATCAGCCATGATCACATTGAATGGCGGTGCTGGCTCGAAGGGCCGAATGGCCTCATCCTGCACCTATTGTCTATTGTCTATTAACTTACCCTCCTTTCCTAAACATTCAAGGCGGCTGCCCTCCCACACGTTATAACCAATCTCCCACGTATCCTTTCTTGTTCTTCTACTGTGCTCTGATATCAACATTTCAACGTCTCTTTGCATTTCCTTCATGACGCCTTCACCCAGTGTAAAGTGTATCCTGACGTTTTAAACATTAAAAATACTTTATAAGCGTAGGCTGTCAAGGTAGTTTCAATGCATTAATGTTACACATCTCACATCTACATACTAAAACTCTCGTTTGTTATCTTGTTTGTGACTGAACTTCAGCCAAAATGGTACACGATAGCGCGACAATTTTAGGCCCACCTTACTCACCATTGTCACTTTAGTGGTAATGCAAGTAGTTTTATTGAAATCGGTGTTATATTTTTAAAGTTGTTCACATTTTTAAGTATAAAAGGAGTGGAGGGGGAGAGGAAGAGGAAGGGAGGGGGGAATGGGGGAGTGGGGAGAGGGTAGGGGGGTTTGAGGAGAGAGGAGGGGGGCAGGGTGCTGTACCAATGCAGGAGAGGTTTGGGCCCAACGGGTCCACTTGGTCTAGTTCAAACTAAATGTCACATAGCTGAGGCAAAGCTCATTTGTATTTTTTATCACCCATTTTTTAAAGTTATTCTTAATTGGTACATGTGACAATAAACTGACCTTGAAACCTTGATATATATATCAGTTCAGTTTATTGTCACGTGTACAGTGGAAAGCTTTTGTGATGTTATATCATCGATAGACATACATATTTTCAAAGTCACAAACGTTAAGCTGTGTTCTTGAGACATCAGTTCAAGGGGTAAAAGATTACCGAAAACTGAAGATGGAGATATCGGGTAGATGCACAGAGTCTCTTGCCCAGAGTGGGGGAATCAAGGACCAGAGGGCATAGGTTTCAGGTGAAGGGGCAAAGATTTAATGGGAATCTGAGGGATAACCTTTTCATACAAAGAGTGGTGGGTGTATGGAACAAGCTGGACCTGGAATGCAATGGACCTGGAAGTATGCCTGTTAAACTGGGATTCATTTCCTCCTTTTACCAGTTTCCTTTTAAGTATCAACTTAAACATAGGTTGAAGGGGAAAAAGTTTAACAGGAATCTGAGGGGTAACTCTTTCACACAAAGGGTGGTGGGTGAATGGAACAAGCTGCCAGAGGAGGCTGTTGAGGCTGGGACTATGCCAACATTTAAGAAACAGTTAGACAGGTGCATGGATAGGACAGGTTTGGAGGGATATGGACCAAAAGCGGGCAGGTGGGACTAGTGTAGCTGGGACATGTTGGCTGGTGTGGGCAAGTTGGGCCGAAGGGCCTGTTTCCACGCTGAGTCACTATGACTATGACTCCGTAACTGAAGATCTTGTAAATGTATCTTTTCTCCAAGTAAAATGATCTATTTCTATTGATCATGTCTCATAAACTACCACTAGACATGCAGCATTTTGTTTTTGCAGACTTCTTCTGGAGAGGAGCTGGGAAGATGGCTCGGCATTTTACTATCTGAAACGGGTTCAACGACAGACCCGGCAGCCTTGCATTATGATTATATTGATGTGGAAACAACATCTAGTGTTATACAGACTGCAAAGCAATGCTTCAAGTAAGAATTTATTTTTAAAGAATTTATAAGATGAGCGGTTTTTGAAAAAAAATAAGAACACTACAGCTAATAAAATTGTTGTGTTAAACCTGAGCAGGTTTATATTGTATGTGTGACCTGTTGGTGCGGATTTGTAATAACTAAATAATGACTGCATTAGCTGATGGCCCAGGTCTTCCACTGAAAGGCGCACCACCCAAATTCATCAATCACATGTGGCAGCATCTCTGGAGAGAAGGAATGGGCGACGTTAATGGGTGACGTTATCCTGAAACGTCACCCGTTCCTTCTCTCCACAGATGCTGCCTGTCACGCTGAGTTACTCCAGCATTTTGTGCCAATCTTCACCAATCACATGCCCTGTGATGCCGTCTGAAGAAGGGTCTCGACCCGAAACGTCACCCATTCCTTCTCTCCAGAGATGTCGCCTGTCCCGCTGAGGTACGCCAGCCTTTTGGTTCTTTCTTCGGTTTAAACCAGCATCTGCAGTTCCATCCGACACACCCTGTGAACACTTGGCTGGTGCCAAACTGCTGCATGTAAACCAGTCCTCCTTTGCTGAATAAAACTCATAACAATAACAGGTGACAAATCCCCTTTCTCTGACTTGCCTAACTGCAGATTAGCTAATCATCCAAATTCACAGAGAAACTATCAGAGCAAATACTATCACAAGCATGCGAACATCGGGAAAAAAAACGATTAAAAGTTAAACATAGTAATACATTTTTAGATTAGTTGAGTTTAGAGATACAGCATAGAAACAGGCCCTTCGGCCCATCGAGCCCGCACCAACTGGCGATCCCCTCACATTAA
This sequence comes from Rhinoraja longicauda, assembly GCF_053455715.1. Classification (NCBI taxonomy): domain Eukaryota; kingdom Metazoa; phylum Chordata; class Chondrichthyes; order Rajiformes; family Arhynchobatidae; genus Rhinoraja; species Rhinoraja longicauda. Next base: position 138,024,841 of record NC_135953.1, on the reverse strand, counting down.
TACTACCCTACGCTAGGGACAATGTTTACATTTATACCAAGCCAATTAACAAACCTGTAGGTCTTTGGAGTGTGGGAGGAAACCGAAGTTCTCAGAGAAAACCCACGCAGGTCACGGGGAGAACGTACAAACTCCATACAGACAGCGCCCGTAGTCGGGATCGAACCCGGGTCTTTGTCGCTGTAAGCGCTGTAAGGCAGCAATTCTACCGCTGCACCCCCATTGTTAAAATATTAAAATTAAATATACACTTAAAACTCCAGAAACACACTCAATTAGATGCATTTAAATTAATCCAAGAACGTGTAAATGTAAATTGAACTGTATTTTTCCCTGGCATTCTGTCTTGTCCTTTCAAATGAATGGACTTAATGGATTTGAGGCTATGTCATACAGAGCTACTGGCATTTCTGTGGATGTTCTGAGCCAATTCACTAATGACCATAGAATGGTCACAAGGCTACTGGACTTTAGTTGTTTAATGATGTTGGTTATGCAGAGAGACTGTGGAAACTGGGGTTTGCTCTTCTATGAGTACTTTAAGGCAAACTTAAAAAATAACATAGAAACTAGATATCTAGATATAGAAATGTATAAAATCATGAGAGGAATAGATAATAGACAATAGGTGCAGGAGGAGGCCATCCGGCCCTTCGAGCCAGCACCACCATTCAATGTGATCATGGCTGATCATTCTCAATCAGTACCCCGTTCCTGCCTTCTCCCCATACCCTCTGACTCCGCTATCCTTAAGAGCTCTATCTAGCTCTCTCTTGAATGCATTCAGAGAATTGGCCTCCACTGCCTTCTGCCTACCGATCTTAAACAACATCTATCCACCTTCCCCAGAGATGCTGCCTGACCCGCTGAGTTACTCCAGCACTTTGAGTCTTTTTTTGAAATAATTTAAATTACATGAATTTTTTGTAATTTAAATTACATGAATTTTTTATATACCTTTGGGAGAATTTACAGTTTTAATCACAAGCTAACAAATTATTAAGGAGAAAAGGAAAATCTATGTTTATTCCCTGATGTGCTATAATCTGGTATCACAAAATGCTGGAGTAACTCAGCAGGGCAGACAGCATCTCTATCGGACAATGCTATAATCTGGAACTTATTGCAGATAGCTTGTAAAATGGAACTGGATATGCATCAAACAAAACCATGGTTCTACTGATAGAGAGACTAGTACTGCGCTCGGTCCGCATTGACCAAACTGATCTCCCGGTGGCTGAGCACTTCAACTCCCCCTCCCATTCCCAGTCTGACATTTCTGTCATGGGCCTCCTCCAGTGCCATAGTGAGGCCCACCGGAAATTGGAGGAACAGCACCTCATATTTCGCCTGGGCAGTTTGCAGCCCAGCGGTATGAACATCGACTTCTCCAACTTTAAATAGTTCCTCTGTCCCTCCCGTCCCCTCCCCCTTCCCAGATCTCCCTCTATCTTCCTGTCTCCACCTATATCCTTCCTTTGTCCCGCCCCCCTGACATCAGTCTGAAGAAGGGTCTCCACCCGAAACGTCAGCCATTCCTTCTCTCCCGAGATGCTGCCTGACCCGCTGAGTTACTCCAGCATTTTGTGGAGAGAGTAGTACTAATTGGATAACTCTTTCAAAGAAGCACCAGGGGCATTTTAGACCAAATAGCTACCTCTCTCAGTGACCTAAGGTTCCATAGGATAACATTTTCGACTCTACATAATAAATAGTACTCCGCGATGTATTAATTTCTCACCGATATCTTTTTATCTTTTCAGTTTATTACATAGACGCTCAATATCGCCAAACAGATATGGTGCCAACATCACTAATGGATACGCATGTCCGCGTGGAGTCTCTCTTCATTACGATGACGTACCGTGCTTGAATGGAACTGTAAGGCAATTGAATTAGTATTGTACCCTTGATGGTTTTGCACATGAATTTACAACTGCCGCTGCAATGAAAGTGCTTTAACCTGGGACATTGTGCTTGCATTTGCACTTCTTGTGTTTGGGTAACAGGGCATACAGGCAACTTACTTTCTTAAAGCCAGTGAGAATTTTTATTTTCCCAATAATCTAGAGGAAACAAAAAATAATCCATTCGGTAAGCATTTTCATAGAAAATCTACAATACTGATGGAAGCCGTTTGGCCCTTGGTCTGTATCGGAATTGAGATGATCAACCTAATAACTCCTTTCTCCCCTGAACTCGAGCTCTGCAGGTGACAGTTTTTCACCTACACATTCAGATTTTGTTGTGGTTCCCTGATCCTCGAAATTAAGACAGGCGACACGGAGAATTATTCGAGAAGTTAAAAGCCTTTATTTGCAAACAATGGCTGGAACAATCAGGAAGCCAACCACCTGACTGCCCACTTAGTACACCGGGGCAGTCCATGTTTATAGGATTATTCCAAACCTTATCTTCTTTACATTACCTCACACCCACACTCCTTTCTTCAGTCATTCATTTCTTTGCAGTCACCCGTCTGGCCCGCCACCTTTAAATCCCATTCAGTAATTTATCCTTATCTCAATGCTCACATCCCTTCATACTTTGCCTCCCTTATTTCCCTGCTAGTCCATCCCTCACATCCATCCATCACCCCAAGGCCTATGTCTTTCCTTATCTCGCCACCATTATCTTTCATCCAACACAGTAAAAGTTCAAAGAATGTCGAAACAGTTTTACAATGTAACAAAGTGTAAGGAATGCCTAAGCAAATGATGCGCAACAATGTAACAAGGAATAAGAAAGTGTAAGATAAAGCAAAGAATGTGGAAGCAATTATAATACGTCTTAACGTGTTACTGATTACAGCATCCTATAAACATGGACTGCCCCGGTGTACTAAGTGGGCAGTCAGGTGGTTGGCTTCCTGATTGTTCCAGCCATTGTTTGCAAGTATAAAGAATGCCTACGCTGTTAAATTTAAATGGCTAATAATGATTACAGCAGTTACAATGTAACAAACTAATATACAAAATACAACAGTAGTCAATGGTCAGAGGTTGAGAGTGTGGGTGGCAGCGATAGTTACTGCCTTACAGCACCAGAGACCCGGGTTCGATCCCGACAGCGGAGTTTGGCGTTTCTCCTGTTACCAACGTGGGTTTTCTCCGGGTGCTCCGGTTTCCCCCCACATTCCAAACATTTGCAGGTTTGTAGGTTAATTGGCTTCTGTAAATTGTCCCCAGTGTGTAGGGTAGAACTGGCGGTACAGGCTCGGACTCGGTGGGCCGAAGGGCCCGTTTCCACACTGTATCTCTAAAGGTTAAACCAAACCTAATAACACCTTCCTCCCTGGACTCTGTAACTCTGCAGGTGGCAGTTCTACATGTACTCAACGATCTGAGGCTTCTGTTTTTTTAGTTTATAGTTTTTGAGATACAGCGCAGAAACAGGCCCCATAGGCCCACCGAGTCCGCGCCGACCAGCGATCCCCACACATTAACACTATCCTACACCCACTGGGGACAATTTTTACATTTACCAAGCCAATTTACCTACAAACCTGTATGTCTTTGGAGTGTGGGAGGAAACCGAAGATCTCGGAGAAAACCCACGCAGGTCACGGGGAGAACGTACAAACTCCGTGCAGACAGCACCCGTAGTTGGGATCAAACCTGGGTCTCAGGCACTGCATTCGCTGCAGGGTAGCAACTCTACCGCTGGGCCACCGTGACCGCCCATTCTGCTTATTTGTTCTTACTGGCATTGAGTTCTGGACCCTGCCAGCCTCTGGGTAGCTCCTTCACACAACCAAATACCCACTGAAATTTACTTTCTATTTTGAGGAACATATCCGTAAACATCTGATGATAAATGGATAATTCATGACTTAATTTCAACCAAATAGAAACCAGTTTGGCTTGGATGATAAGACTCTTTCTCAAGAAGCTCAAACAGTCTGAAAACTAAGAGAGCAAAACATAAATTCCACTTAGATGCTAATTATCCAATAGACAATAGACAGTAGGTGCAGGAGAAGGCCATTCGGCCCTTCGAGCCAGCACCGCCATTCAATGTGATCATGGCTGATCATTCTCAATCAGTACCCCGTTCCTACCTTCTCCCCATACCCCTTGACTCTGCTATCCTTAAGAGCCCTATCTAGCTTTCTCTTGAATGCATTCAGAGAATTGGCCCCCACTGCCTTCTGAGGCAGAGAATTCCACAGATTCACAACTCTCTGACTGAAAAAGTTTTTTTCTCATCTCAGTTCTAAATGGCCTACCCCTTATTCTTAAACTGTGGGCCCTTGTTCTGGACTCCCCCAATATTGGGAACATGTTTCCTGCCTCTAACGTGTCCAACCCCTTAATAATGTTATACGTTCTGAATAGCTGGTTAAATATCGTAATGCGCTGAGGTTGGGAAGTCGATCATTATGTTGTGACTAAGCCCTGACAAGATTGGCAAAATAATGAAAATTTAGATGATTTTGACTATGCAATTGAATTATGTAGTTATTCTGTTTAATTCGTATAACGTTGCGATGTACACCGTGGCAATTCACAGAACTATTGCGGTAACATTCAACATTGGACTCTGATTGCATGTTTAAAAATGTGGGTGTATTTCGTGTGGAGGTTCTGCATTGTATTCTGTGTCTATTATACGAGTGGGTGATGGGGTGTTGGGGGAAGTAAATGGTCCTTTGAACATTCCTGTCGTGAACTCACATCGCTACCCAGTAAACGATCTCGACAGACCAAACATGTGCATTAAAATGCACGCAAGCCGACTTTTGAATTTGATGGTTCTAATTTTGAACACTATCTCACACTATCAGCACTATTTTAGATTCATAGAATAGATAGAAGGTAAATGCAGGAGGAGGCCATTTGGTCCTTTGATCCAGCACCGCCATTCATTGTGATCATGGCTGATCATCCACAATCAGTAACCCGTGCCTGCCTTCTCCCCGTATCCCTCGATTCCGCTAGCCCCTAGAGCTTCATCTAACTCTCTTTTAAATTCATCCAGTGAATTGGCCTCCACCGCCCTCTGTGGCAGAGAATTCCACAAATTCACAACTCTCTGGGTGAAAAAGTTTTTTCTCACCTCAGTTTTAAATGGCCTCCCCTTTATTCTTAGACTGTGTGGCTCCTGGTTCTGGACTCCCCCTAACATTGGGAATATTTTTCCTGCATCTAGCTTGTCCAGTCCTTTTATAATTTTATACGTTTCTACAAGATCCCCTCTAATCCTTCTAAGTTCCAGTGAAGACTTTCAATAGACAATAGACAATAGGTGCAGGAGGAGGCCATTTGGCCCTTTGAGCCAGCACCGCCATTCAATGTGATCATGGCTGATCATTCTCAATCAGTACCCCGTTCCTGCTTTCTCCCCATACCCCCTGACTCCGCTATCCTTAAGAGCTCTATCTAGCTCTCTCTTGAATGCATTCAGAGAATTGGCCTCCACTGCCTTCTGAGGCAGAGAATTCCACAGATTCACAACTCTCTGACTGAAAAAGTTTTTCCTCATCTCAGTTTTAAATGGCCTCCCCTTTATTCTTAGACTGTGTGGCCCCTGGTTCTGGACTTCCCCTAACATTGGGAACATTTTTCCTGCATCTAGCTTGTCCAGTCCTTTTATAATTTTATGCGTTTCTACAAGAACCCCTCTCATCCCTCTAAGTACCAGCGAATACTTTCCACTGTGACAAATTGTCCTTATCGTTGGTCTTAATGTCAACGCTGATTGCGTAGGTGAAATGATGTCCAAATTTTATGTTAGTAAATGACGCTGTTTCTCATCATGATTTATGCACTGAAGAATAAATTCTGCCGATGGATACATAAGGGATATGAGCCTCGCCCTTTTGGCATTTTTCTGTGTTTCCGGTGCGTGTTTTGCCTGTTTGTCGGCCTGCTTGTTTCTTCCGCTAACGTCTGAAGCTTGCTCCATCTTGCACTGCAGGAACAGGAGGTTTTCAGCTTTCATACTAACACCAGCGCCCCCTGCTACGAGGAGGTTTACAGTGCACCCCCCCCCACTGACACGTACGACAACCTTCCGCCACCGAAACCGATCGGCCGCAAATCTCAAACAGCCGGGGTGCCGAATAAGCTTTCCACCGAGAAGCTGTCCTCTAAAAATAACAAACCTCTTGCCTCTTCACCTCTGACTTCCACGCGGTCTGTGACTAACAAAACTAACACCTCTGCTGCGGAAAAGGGAACAGTCAAGACCACCTCACAGGTACCTCTGTAATCCACAAATTGTATGAATGGCTTTATGTCCACACATTTTAAAAACAAACCCTGGTCCTTCTTCTGTGCAGAGCATTGATCACAAACTTTTCTTTTACATAGGCATTGGGGTAGCTGATTGTTCTATGTATTCTGTATTAAAAGATGAGGGTGTATTTTGGAGAAGACTAGACCAAGTGGACCCGTTGGGCCCAAACTTCTCCTGCGTTGGTGCAGCACCCTCTCCTCCCCTCCCCCCTTTCCCTCTCCTCCCCTCTCCCCTCCCCCTTCCCTCTCCCCCCTCACCCCTCCCCACTCCCCCCCTACCCCCTCCTCTCTCCCCTCCTCCTCTCTCCCCCCTCTCCCCCTCTCCCCTCCCCCGCCCCACTCCCCCCTCCCCACTCCCCCCTCCGCTCTCCCCCTCCCCTCCCCCTCCCCCTCCCTCCCCCCTCCCCTCCCTCCTCCCCCCCTCCTCTCTCTCCCCCTCCCCTCTCCCCCCACCCCCTCCCTCCCTCCCTCCCCTCCCTCCACTCCTTCCCCCTCCCCTCCCCTCTCCCCCCTCACCCTCCCCCCTCTCCCCTCCCCCAAATTGGGAACATGTTTCCTGCCTCTAACGTGTCCAACCCCTTAATAATCTTATACGTTTCGATAAGATCCCCTCTCATCCTTCTAAATTCCAGTGTATACAAGCCTAGTCGCTCCAGTCTTTCAACATATTACAGTCCCGCCATTCCGGGAATTAACCTAGTAAACCTACGCTGCACGCCCTCAATAGCAAGAATATCCTTCCTCAAATTTGGAGACCAAAACTGCACACAGTACTCCAGGTGCGGTCTCACTAGGGTCCTGTACAACTGCACACAGTACTCCAGGTGCGGTCTCACTAGGGCCCTGTACAACTGCACACAGTACTCCAGGTGCGGTCTCACTAGGGCCCTGTACAACTGCACACAGTACTCCAGGTGCGGTCTCACTAGGGCCCTGCACAACAGCAGAAGGATCATATCATATCATATCATATCATATATCTACAGCCGGAAACAGGCCTTTTCGGCCCTCCAAGTCCGTGCCGCCCAGTGATCCCCGTACATTAACACTATCCTACACCCACTAGGGACAATTTTTACATTTACCCAGCCAATTAACCTACATACCTGTACGTCTTTGGAGTGTGGGAGGAAACCGAAGATCTCGGAGAAAACCCACGCAGGTCACGGGGAGAACGTACAAACTCCTTACAGTGCAGCACCCGTAGTCAGGATCGAACCTGTGTCTCCGGCGCTGCATTCGCTGTAAAGCAGCAACTCTACCGCTGCGCTACCGTGCCGCCCTATCTATCTATTCTCTCCACGGATGCTGCTTGATCCGCTGAATTACTCCAGCACTTTGGGTTTTTGCCCAAGATTCCAGCACCCGCGGTTCCTTATGTCATCAAAAGTCGTATGGAGTTTCATCAAATATTTACTAATGTCTGTTTTTCCTCTCACTCGTGCCAGGCGAAGGGGAAGAAAATGGCAACTATTGTGAACGGTATAACAGCAAAACCAAAGATTGGAAGCAGTCAAGCAAAGAAACTATATCCTAGTGCAAGTGTTAAGCGTGCTGCCTCGAGTAAGTGTTTTAGATTTTATCGTATCATATCATACTTAATCCAGCAAGAAACTGACGATGTTGTCAACTTTACGAATTCGTTTACCGTACGATCACCTTTTCGAATTGCCACCACAGTGAGTTCTGGTTGACAATAAATTGTAAAGCTTCTTTTCAGAGAACATGGTAAATGTCATGTAGGTCGGTGGTTTTGTATTTACACCCGCTTTGATCAGTAATTTCAATCTGGGAACGCTTGGAATTATTGGAATTGGTGTCAATTGATAGGATATTTTTGACACCACTCCTGCAGTATAAAGACATTAAAAGGATGTGCCATTGATTTGCAGATACTGACCAGTACAAATATGGTAAACATCGGGTGGAGGCTGACGCAAAAAGATTGCAGTCGAAGGAGGAGGATCTGAAAAGGCAGAAAGAGATGTTACGCACCCGTCTAGCACAACTGAGAAAAGACAGGAGGGATCTGAGGACAGCCATTGATGCTTGTGCAGGTATCAAACCTTACGTTCTAATCCTTTCTCTCTTAAGGGCCTGTCCCAGTTACGCGATTTTTAAGGCGACTGCCGGCGATTGTCAAAGTCGTAGCAGATCGCCGAAATTTTCTTTTACCCTACGACAATGACCACGACAATGACCACGACAATGACCACGACAATGACCACGACAATGACCACGACAATGACCACGACAATGCCATTGAAATTGAGTGAAGCTGAAGAGGCAATTTATTTTACATTCTCCCTCTAATCTTTGGGCTGGTTTAGCTGAGTCGATGAACAAACACCGAGATGCTGCTTAAGAATGCAGCTTAGTAAATCTCAATTGTGTTTCATGTAGGTCAGATAAGCTCCATATCACCCAGCAGTGGTTTTCAGCTGTGAACCACCAGTAACATCTGGGATATGTATGAATTTATCTTGCACAATAGAAACATAAAAACATAGAAAATAACTGCAGGAGGAGGCCATTCGGCCCTTCGAGCCAGCACTGCCATTCATTGTGATCATGGCTGATCATCCACAATCAGTAACCCGTGCCTGCCTTCTCCCCATATCCCTTGATTCCGCTAGCCCCCAGAGCACTATCTAACTCTCTTTTAAATTCATCCAGTAAATTGGCCTCCACTGCCTTCTGTGGCAGAGAATGTATCGAAATGTATAAGATTATTAAGGGGTTGGACACATTAGAGGCAGGAAACATGTTCCCAATGTTGGGGGAGTCCAGAACCAGGGGCCACAGTTTAAGAATAAAGGGTAGGCCATTTAGAACAGAGATGAGGAAAAACTTTTTCAGTCAGAGAGTTGTGAATTTGTGGAATTCTCTGCCTCAGAAGGCAGTGGAGGCCAATTCTCTGAATGCATTCAAGAGAGAGCTAGATAGAGCTCTTAAGGATAGCGGAGTTAATCCAGCTTCTTTCCAAGGACCCTTCCAAAAACCGACCGTGTTGGTGTCGCCCCCTGTTGGTTCTTCTGCAGTTGTTCAATGGGGCAACTCATGTTCATCATGCTTTTGGATGGACAAGGATGCAGATAGGCCTCTATTCCGCAGCGAACTCATTCACCCAAGAGATGAAGAGGACATCTCAAAACATTTGTAAAGCAAAGGTGATCTACCAACCTGGCCCCATGTATAACACAAGCCTTCAACAATAAAGGTTCACATTGCTGTCCCAGAAAACATCAATCACTTTCCACACATCCAGATGAAGACAGACGGCTATAATAAAACTAGACCAAGTGGGCCCGTTAGGCCCAAACCTCTCCTGCATTGGTGCAGCACCCTCTCCTCTCCCCTTCCCCTCTCCCCCTCCCTCCTTCTCCCCCTTCCCCTCCCTCCTCCCCCCTCCCTACCCCCCTCCCCTCCCTCCTCCCCCTTCCTCCTCCCTCCTCGGTAGACGATAATCTAGAGCAGCTTATCTCATGCTTTTTTTGACCCTGGCGGAACCCCTGAAATAATTTTCATGCCTCAGGGAACCCCTAACATAAAAATTATTGTATATCTTTATTAATCTCTTTCTTTCTCTTCCATAAACTTAAAGTTCACAAGGCAAACATAATATATTTTTCTGATAACTGGTTTAAGCAAAATTTACGTTTTTCTCAACTTTAATAACAACGCCAAAAAAATAACTGACATCGAACTGAAGAAGGGTCTCGACCCGAAACATCGCCCGTTCCTTCTCTCCTGAGATGCTGCCTGACCCGCTGAGTTACTCCAGCATTTTGTGAATAAATACCTTCGATTTGTACCAGCATCTGCAGTTATTTTCTTATACTAGTTGTTGCTCCACTGCGATTTCTCCTCAAGGTATGTCCACTTTGAAGAAGTTCTCCTCCTCTCTTCGACATCAGTCTGAAGAAGGGTCTCGACCCGAAACGTCGCCCGTTCCTTCTCTCCTGAGATGCTGCATGACCTGCTGAGTTATCCAGCATTTTGTGAATAAATACCTTCGATTTGTACCAGCATCTGCAGTTATTTTCTTACACTGACATCGAACTGCTTGTTCAAGAGACCTCATAAGGATACAAACACAAACTTTTCATAAACAAACAAAAATAAACATCAACATACTAAAATGTTTAAGATCCATATAACATCGCTAAATGACGGGCAAAAATTACTAAGAAAATAACTGGAGATGCTGGTACAACCCTACTCCTGCCCACATGACTTCTTTACCTTTTGAATTTCCCACTTCAATTTTGGTTCCCCAACTCTAATTTTCACACCCCAACTTGACCCTTCAGTCGGTTTCTGAAACGTGCCTGCTAAATCCATTTACCCCTTCACTGCTATTGAGGGCGTGCAGCGTAGGTTCACTAGGTTAATTCCCGGAATGGCGGGACTGTCATATGTTGAAAGACTGGAGCGACTAGGCTTGTATACACTGGAATTTAGAAGGATGAGAGGAGATCTTATCGAAACGTATAAGATTATTAAGGGGTTGGACACGTTAGAGGCAGGAAACATGTTCCCAATGTAGGGGGAGTCCAGAACAAGGGGCCACAGTTTAAGAATAAGGGGTAGGCCATTTAGAACAGAGATGAGGAAAAACTTTTTCAGTCAAAGAGTTGTGAATCTGTGGAATTCTCTGCCTCAGAAGGCAGTGGAGGCTAATTCTCTGAATGCATTCAAGAGAGAGCTAGATAGAGCTCTTAAGGATAGCGGAGTTAATCCAGCTTCTTTCCAAGGACCCTTCCAAAAACCGACCGTGTTGGTGTCGCCCCCTGTTGGTTCTTCTGCAGTTGTTCAATGGGGCAACTCATGTTCATCATGCTTTTGGATGGACAAGGATGCAGATAGGCCTCTATTCCGCAGCGAACTCATTCACCCAAGAGATGAAGAGGACATCTCAAAACATTTGTAAAGCAAAGGTGATCTACCAACCTGGCCCCATGTATAACACAAGCCTTCAACAATAAAGGTTCACATTGCTGTCCCAGAAAACATCAATCACTTTCCACACATCCAGATGAAGACAGACGGCTATAATAAAACTAGACCAAGTGGGCCCGTTAGGCCCAAACCTCTCCTGCATTGGTGCAGCACCCTCTCCTCTCCCCTTCCCCTCTCCCCCTCCCTCCTTCTCCCCCTTCCCCTCTCTCCTCCCCCCTCCCTACCCCCCTCCCCTCCCTCCTCCCCCTTCCTCCTCCCTCCTCGGTAGACGATAATCTAGAGCAGCTTATCTCATGCTTTTTTTGACCCTGGCGGAACCCCTGAAATAATTTTCATGCCTCAGGGAACCCCTAACATAAAAATTATTGTATATCTTTATTAATCTCTTTCTTTCTCTTCCATAAACTTAAAGTTCACAAGGCAAACATAATATATTTTTCTGATAACTGGTTTAAGCAAAACTTACGTTTTTCTCAACTTTAATAACAACGCCAAAAAAATAACTGACATCGAACTGAAGAAGGGTCTCGACCCGAAACATCGCCCGTTCCTTCTCTCCTGAGATGCTGCCTGACCCGCTGAGTTACTCCAGCATTTTGTGAATAAATACCTTCGATTTGTACCAGCATCTGCAGTTATTTTCTTATACTAGTTGTTGCTCCACTGCGATTTCTCCTCAAGGTATGTCCACTTTGAAGAAGTTCTCCTCCTCTCTTCGACATCAGTCTGAAGAAGGGTCTCGACCCGAAACGTCGCCCGTTCCTTCTCTCCTGAGATGCTGCCTGACCTGCTGAGTTACTCCAGCATTTTGTGAATAAATACCTTCGATTTGTACCAGCATCTGCAGTTATTTTCTTACACTGACATCGAACGGCTTGTTCAAGAGACCTCATAAGGACACAAACACAAACTTTTCATAAACAAACAAAAATAAACATCAACATACTAAAATGTTTAAGATCCATATAACATCGCTAAATGACGGGCAAAAATTACTAAGAAAATAACTGGAGATGCTGGTACAACCCTACTCCTGCCCACATGACTTCTTTACCTTTTGAATTTCCCACTTCAATTTTGGTTCCCCAACTCTAATTTTCACACCCCAACTTGACCCTTCAGTCGGTTTCTGAAACGTGCCTGCTAAATCCATTTACCCCTTCACTGCTATTGAGGGCGTGCAGCGTAGGTTCACTAGGTTAATTCCCGGAATGGCGGGACTGTCATATGTTGAAAGACTGGAGCGACTAGGCTTGTATACACTGGAATTTAGAAGGATGAGAGGAGATCTTATCGAAACGTATAAGATTATTAAGGGGTTGGACACGTTAGAGGCAGGAAACATGTTCCCAATGTAGGGGGAGTCCAGAACAAGGGGCCACAGTTTAAGAATAAGGGGTAGGCCATTTAGAACAGAGATGAGGAAAAACTTTTTCAGTCAGAGAGTTGTGAATCTGTGGAATTCTCTGCCTCAGAAGGCAGTGGAGGCTAATTCTCTGAATGCATTCAAGAGAGAGCTAGATAGAGCTCTTAAGGATAGCGGAGTCAGGGGGTATGGGGAGAAGGCAGGAATGGGGTACTGATTGAGAATGATCAGCCATGATCACATTGAATGGCGGTGCTGGCTCGAAGGGCCGAATGGCCTCCTCCTGCACCTATTGTCTATTGTCTAACCACAAGTTCAACAAGGTTCTTCCTATTCTCATACCTTTTACTGAGTCAAACCCATCTTTCTTACATTAACTCAGCTTATGGATCATAAAGAAGGGGATATGTTAATCTTCCTCTGCTGAGTTCTTTCACCTGAAATACCGGAAAAGAAGCTCAAAGTTTTACAACAACCACCCCAAAATTTTACAATCTGCTACGATTAGAAAGGACATTTGAGGACAACACTTATTCATTCCCTCAGAAGTGGGAGGGCCGTTTATTGCGTCTCTGAATACCCCCCTATTTCTCCATCACTAAACTTGGTTCTTCCAAAACCAAGAAGTTTGTTGGAGTGATTTTAACAATGCTTTGGCTTGTAAACAGACTCGACGTATTTCCAAGGTTCACTGTGCCCAATGTTATTTGCCACTGTCTTTCGTTTTAAATGTAGGCAAGAAGTCTCAGGTTGCGCTGGAGACAAAGCTAAAGAAACTGGAGGAGGAATGCAAGGCGAAAGAGGCTGAGCGCGTGAACCTGGAACTGGAGTTGACCGAGGTGAACGAGAGCCTGAAGAAAGCTCTTGCAGGAGGTCCCTCACTGGGCCTGACAATAGAACCAAAGTCATCAAGAACCTCTAGCCCACAGGTAAAGACAAGTCACGGCGGCGCAGCGGTAGAGTTACTGCCTTTACAGCAAATGTAGCGCCGGAGACCCAGGTTCGACTAAGGGTGCTGTCTGTACGGAGTTTGTACGTTCTCCCCCTGACCTGCGTGGGTTTTCTCCGAGATCTTCGGTTTCCTCCCGCACTCCAAAGACGTACGGGTTTGTAGGTTAATTGGCTGGGTAAATGTAAATATTGTCCCTGGTGGGTGTAGGATAGTGTTAGCGTGCGGGGATCGCTGGTCGGCGCGGACCCGGTGGGCCGAAAGGGCCTGTTTCCGCGCTGTATCTCTAAACCACCTAAACTAAAGAGGTGCACAAAAATCATACGATATGACACGATAAACACTTAGTTTATCCCAGGAGGGAAATTGATCTGCCAAACAGTCATGAAACACAAGATACAGCCCATGGGCAGGTTGGCGGGATGAGAGGGTCTTCTTCAGTTTGTGGTTGTCCCTATGTTGCAAGTTAGACACAGGCAAAATAAAAATCGAAGATGTAGGGAACACTCAGCAGGTCAGGCAGCATCCGTGGATAGCGAAATAGAGTTTTTCTTTTAGGTCAGGGACTCCTTATCAAGACAACGGGCAGCACGGTGGCGCAGCGGTAGAGTTGATGCCTTGCAGTGCTTGCAGCTGGCTCTGCTACAGGACAGGGAAAGTGTGCAACCTTCTGTGATATTGGCTGGTTTAAACCTGCAGTGTTTATTGGAGCTACTGCTGTTTATTCAAATTCATCCGCGATAGGTTTTTACCATTTGTATTTTAGTGGAGCCAGGAGCCTAAATAGCTCAGGTCCTCAATACCCGGCTAGTGCCACATCAATCTTTTTTTGCTTCTTTAAGTTACGCGATCTTTAAGGCAACTGCCGGCGACTGTCAAAGTCGTAGCAGATCGCCAACATTTTCTTTTACCCTACGACAACGACCACGACCATACCGAGTCAGGTCGATGCAAGTTACTTTTTTTGTGAAACTAGCACCTGGCTAAGAGATTACACCGTCTTCGGAAACATCGCAAAATTCCCTCGCTTACCTGACCGTCAAACTGTTGCCTCCAATCCACCTGTCAAATGTCCTGACGGTAAATAAATTGGTTAAACAAAACTATCTTCTGGTATCTTCAAATGCCTTTTCTTAATTTAATATTACGTGCTTCTACATGCATCTGCGACAACCTAGCAAACCTGGGGACAGCGTGCGACAGACAGCGCCCGCAATAAGCTACGATACCTGGCGACAAGCCAGCTGGCGCCCAGAAATTTATAGCGGGTAAATTTTTCCGCGACGCGCCGAGATCCGCTACGATTCATTGAAGACTCCTCACGATCATGCCCGCGACACCCCGGCAAACGTTCAGCGACAGCCTAGTCACCGGCAGTCGCCTTAAAATAGCCTAAGTGGGACAGGCCCTTAACCAACTTAATGGCATCTTTCCTACAGCAGTGTGTCCAAAACAGAACACAATATTCTAAATGCAGCCTCCCCAATGTCTTGTACAACTACAACATAATGTCCCACTGTAGTGGGTCTGGACGCCACAGGAATCAGGCCAGACGCCAGGTAAGAAGTAACAATAACTTTAATGCCGTAACGAACATATACTCACTCAGTCATCCCCACGAATCAAAACAATAACCCCTTCCAGCAAACCCCGTAGCACCAGACCACTCTGTCCCCAGAGGAATGACCCAGGGAGTGACCTAATCCCCCCTGTCCACTCAGTGCCGAGGGGAATGACCAAGGGAGTGGCCTAATCCCCCCTGTCCACTCAGTGCCGAGGGGAATGACCAAGGGAGTGGCCTAATCCCCCCTGTCCACTCAGTGCCGAGGGGAATGACCCAGGGAGTGACCTAATCCCCCCTGTCCACTCAGTGCCGAGGGGAATGACCAAGGGAGTGGCCTAGCCCCCGGGCACCGCCACACCACCATCTATATTCATTTCTTTGTCCGATGAAGGCCAGCCTGCCAAAAGCCACTTCATCATCACCCTGTCGACCTGCATTGCCATATTTAGGGAACTATGTCTGCCTTAATCCCACCAAACGTCCTGACTACCAACTTCACTAAATTAAGAATGAATGTCTCAGGAGGCTGACTCGTCATTAGACGCTGAGAATTTGAAGAAAAGGGGAGAAACGGTGAGTGGTGGGATGAGAGAATAAAATGATAGGAAGGAAGCCGGATGAAGTTAAATGCCAAAATGCTCTTCTGGGCTGTCAGCCTCAGTGTAAGACCTTGAGTGAAGTGCTGGCACCTCAAACAGGTGACCCAGTCTGAAACAAACAAACAGACAGACAGACAGACAGACAGACAGACGGACGGACGGACGGACGGACGGACGGACGGACGGACGGACGGACGGACGGACAGACAGACAGACAGACAGACAAAAAAGTGGCCACCGGGTGTAGACAAAGTGACATAGTACCCTTAAGGATTGTCGGTTGGTATTGTTGGAGATGGGGGTAGGTTGAAGGTTGGGAAGAGTTGGAAAGGATTGCAAGAAACAGAGTGAGATGTTGCTTATGACACTCAGAACGGCTACAACGTCGAGATGAGCAATCTGGCATAACCAGATTGTCCGTTGGTGTGGATTTATTGTGCAGGAAGGAACTGCAGATGCTGGATTGCACCGAAGTTAGACACGAAATGCTGGAGTAACTCAGTGGGACAGGCAGCATCTCTGAAGAGATGGAATGGGTCACGCTTTACCCTTCCATATCTCTGGACTCCCTCTCCCCGACTCTCAGTCTGAAGAAGGGTCTCGACCCGAAACGCCACCCATTCCTCGTCTCCAGAGATGCTGCCTGTCCCGCTGAGTTACTGCAGCATTTTGTGTCTGTCTTCAGGGTATATTTATTGTCAGCCACTGCAATTGAAGAGAAGACCTGATCGAGAGCGTGCTCATCACATTAATCCAAAAGTTGTGGAACTGGCGCTCGTCTTCTCAGTCACGTGAATCAGTAAAACCTACACAATTGCACATCCAAATCAATTTTCCATGCTGCCATGCGTGTGCAAAGCACTCACCTAGTTACAGTGCGACTTCTAAACATGATCGCAGAGGTGAGCGTTTTAGGATAAGCTTTAGCATAGGCACGTGGGTGTGTAGAGAATGGATGGACACAGATCACTCTGCAGGCAGAGTTTAACTTGGCGTGATGTTTGGCTCAGACATTGTGAGCGGAATGGCCTGTTTCTGTGCTGCACTGTTCTATGTCGGAAGGAACTGCAGACTCTGGTTTACACCGAAGACGGACGCAAAATGCTGGAGTAACTCAGCGGGACCACGGCAGCACCTCTGGAGAGAAGGAATGGGTGTAAAGAAGGGTCTCGACCCGAAACGTCACCCATTCACTGGAATTTAGAAGGATGAGGGGGGATCTTATTGAAACATATAAGATAATTAGGGGATTGGACACATTAGAGGCAGGAAACATGTTCCCAATGTTGGGGGAGTCCAGAACAAGGGGCCACAGTTTAAGAATAAGGGGTAGGCCATTTAGAACGGAGATGAGGAAGAACTTTTTCAGTCAGGGAGTGGTGAAGGTGTGGAATTCTCTGCCTCAGAAGGCAGTGGAGGCCAGTTCGTTGGATGCTTTCAAGAGAGAGCTGGATAGAGCTCTTAAGGATAGCGGAGTGAGAGGGTATGGGGAGAAGGCAGGAACGGGGTACTGATTGAGAGTGATCAACCATGATCACATTGAATGGCGGTGCTGGCTCGAAGGGCTGAATGGCCTACTCCTGCACCTATTGTCTATTGTCTATTGTCTATTCCTTCTATCCAGAGATGCTGCCTGTCCCGCTGAGTTACTCCAGCATTTTGTGTCTGCACTGTTCTATGTTCTATTAACCAGCCCAGAAATAAAGGCAATGCTGTTTTTTTTCCACCGCGCAGGAAGGTGGCTTCTGTTTTGTGCATGTAAAATACAAAATTATGAATGGATCCCTGTCTTTTTTCGGGGTACGCATGGTGCTTAAACAAAAAAAATCATGATAATGGAAATATTAAGGCAAAACCGAAATAGAAATATTGCATTTTCCAAAGTTCCCACACAATCACGATCGTAGGTTTTTTTTAATGTGTGGTGTAATACATTTAGGTGAAACTAGACTAGAAACTAGGCCAAACCTCTCCTGCATTGGTACAGCACCTTCTCCTCCCCCCTCCTCTACCCCCCCTCCCCTTCCCCTCCCCACTTCCGCTCCCCCCCACTCCATTCCCCTCAACCATTCCTGGGCGGCACGGTGGCGCAGCGGTAGAGTTGCTGCCTTACAGCGAATGCAGCGCCTTAGACTCAGGTTCGATCCTGACTACGGGCACCGTCTGTACGGAGTTTGTACGTTCTCCCCGTGACCTGCGTGGGTTTTCTCCGAAATCTTCGGTTTCCTCCCACACTCCAAAGACGTACAGGTATGTAGGTTAATTGGCTGGGCAAATGTAAAAATTGTCCCTAGTGGGTGTAGGATAGTGTTAGTGTGCGGGGATCGTTGGGCGGCGCGGACCCGGTGGGCCGAAGGGCCCGTTTCTGTGCTGTATCTCTAAATCTAAATCTAAAAAAAAAACATTATCCTCCCTCCTCCCTCCCTCCCTTGGAGATAGAGTTAAACTTTAAAACGTGAATAACTTAAAAATTATAACACCGATTTCAATGAAATCTCCTTCCATTAGCACCAAAGGGACGACGGTGAGTAAGGTGGGCCTAAAATTGTCGCGCAATCGTGTACCGTTTTGGCTGTAGTTCAGGAACAAACAAACGAGAGTTTTAGTATATAGATGTTTAGTATATAGGAGCAGGGTGAGGAGAGTCCTAGATTTGAAATGTTTATCATCTGGCAATGTTGTTTTTCCAGTCTCCTGTCGTTTTGCCTCGTACACTGGATAATTCTCCAGCCTCGAGCTGTGACACGAGTGACACCGAGCTGTTGGCACTGCCCGTAAATGCAGCCATTCTTGGCAGAAGACCAACGTCCATGGTTTCTTCCCCAAGTCGAGGACATGTCCGCAGGAAGGCCAAGGTAACCCGGATCAGCGGGACGCACCGCCGTTGCGCACAAAGCTTCCCCGCGGCAGAGTCACAAGGTCATAAGTGATAGGAGCATAATTTAGCCATTCGGCCCATCAAGTCTACTCCGCCATCCAATCATGGCTTCACAAAATGCTGGAGTAACTCAGTAGGTCAGGCCGCATCTCTGGAGAGAAGGAATGGGCGACGTTCCCCAAACGTCACCCATTCCCTCTCTCCGGAGATGCTGCCTGACCTGCTGAGTTATTCCAGCATTTTGTGAAACCTTCGATTTGTACCAGTTTTTTTCTCTATCCAATCATGGCTGATCTATCTCTCCCTCCTAACCCCATTCTCCTGCCTTCTCCTCATAACCCCTGACACCCGTACTAATCAAGAATGTATCTATCTCTGCCTTAAATATATCCACTGAAGGCCTCCACAGCCTTCTCTGGCAAGGAATTCCACAGATTCACCACCCTCTGACTAAAGAAATTCCTCCTCATCTCCTTCCTAAAGGAACGTCCATTAAATTCTGAGGCTATGACCTCTGGTCCTAGACTCTCCCACTAGTGGAAACATCCTCTCCACATCCACTCTATCCAAGCCTTTCACTATTTGTTTCAAGTAGGTCCCAGAGTGCTAGATTATAATTAATTGTACCACTGAATGTTAGGTAACGTTTCCCAAAGATATTGTAAAGCTTCCACCGCTTCCATCAGTAGAAACATTTTCACCTTTCGGATTTTCTCGTGATATAGGAGGCAATTTGGCTCCCCTAATCTATGCTACCTTTGATCGAAACATAGAAACTTAGAAAATAGGTGCAGGAGGAGGCCATTTGGCCCTTCGAGCCAACACCACCATTCATCGTGATCATGGCTGATCATCAATCAGTAACCCGTGCCTGCCTTCTCCCCATATCCCTTGATTCCACTAGCTCCTGGAGCTCTATCTAACTCTTTTTTTAATTCATCCAGTGAATTGGCTTCCACTGCCCTCTGTGGCAGAGAATTTCACAAATTCACAACTCTCTGGGTGAAAACGTTTCTTCTCACCTCAGTCTTAAATGGCCTCCCCTTTATTCTTAGACTGCGGCCCCTGGTTCTGGATTCCCCCAACATTGGGAATATTTTTCCTGCATCTAGCTTGTCCAGTCCTTTTATAATTTTATACGTCTCTGTACATGGAAAAACCATCAATCTCATCCACCCCCCCCCCCCCCCCCCACCCACGTAAAATGACCCTGCACCCTCTCCATGTTTGACTTGATTAAAAGTGGAATTAACTGAGGAACAGTGCAACCAATGTTCTCTAAATCACACTGCTTTTAAAAGCAGCTATTTGAGAAACACATAAATAAAATCAGGTTAACTTCACATTATTTCCTCTTTGATTTATGTTTCTATTCTCTGTCTCATTCATCAGCTTCTGGACGCACTGAGCTACCCTCCCCACTCTGGGTATTGTGTCGTGGAATCACACAGCATGGAAACAAGCTCTTTGGCCCATCTCATCCATGCCGACCAAAATTCCCCATTGAAGCAAGTCCCAATTGCCCACCTAGGCCCAGATCCCTCTAAATCTGTCCTATCCATTTATCTGTCTAAAGCATGAGGATTTGAGTATAGGAGCAGGGAGGTTCTGCTGCAGTTGTACAGGGCCTTGGTGAGACCGCACCTGGAGTATTGTGTACAGTTTTGGTCTCCTAATCTGAGGAAAGACATTCTAGCCTTAGAGGGAGTACAGAGAAGGTTCACCAGATTGATCCCTGGGACGACAGGACTTTCATATGAAGAAAGACTGGATAGACTAGGCTTATACTCGCTGGAATTTAGAAGACTGAGCGGGGATCTTATAAAAACATATAAAATTCTTAAGGGGTTGGAGAGGCTAGATGCGGGAAGATTGTTCCCGATGTTGGGGAAGTCCAGAACCAGGGGTCACAGCTTAAGGATAAGGGGGAAGTCTTTTAGGACCGAGATAAGAAACCATTTCTTCACACAGAGAGTGGTGAGTCTGTGGAATTCTCTGCCACAGAAGGTAGTTGAGGCCAGTTCATTGGCTATATTTAAGAGGGAGTTAGATGTGGCCCTTGTGGCTAAAGGGATCAGGGGGTATGGAGAGAAGGCAGGTACGGGTTACTGAGCTGGATGATCAGCCATGATCATATTGAATGGCGGTGCGTACAGGCTCGAAGGGCCGAATGGCCTACTCCTGCACCTATTTGCTATGTTTCTATGTCATTGAACCTGCCTCAACTACTTCCCGTGGCAGCTCATTCCATACACCTACCAACTTCTGTGTGGAAAAAGTTGCCCCTCAGCTTCCTATTAAATCTTCCCCCTAAATATGTGAGCTATTGATACTCCTTTGCCTCCTGAGATTCCAGTGGTTTAAGGTGGACTAGCTCCGTTTTTCTTTAATAAAATTTGTACTTCACTGTTTAAGAAAAATATATATTTTTGTCATCCGAGTGGCCTTGTGACGAAATCAATTTTTGCTTCCTTGTACCTCCGCCCACGAATCCGCCCAAGGACCCCGACAGTCCTTTCAGGTGAGGCAGAGGCTCACTTGCACCTTCTCCAGCCTCCTCTACTTTATTCGTTGTTCCTAGATAAGGACTCCTATATATCGGCAAGACCAAGCGCAGACTCGGCGATTGTTTCACTGAATACCTTTGCTCAGTCCACCTGGGCCTACGCCATCTCCCGATTTCCAGACACTTTAACTCCCCCTCCCATTCCCACACTGTCCTGGGCCTCCTCCATTGTCAGAGTGAGGCCAAACGCAAATTGGAGGAACAGCACCTCATATTTTACTTGTAAGAAAATAACTGCAGATGCTGGTACAAATCGAAGGTATTTATTCACAAAATGCTGGAGCAACTCAGCAGGTCAGGCAGCATCTCAGGAGAGAAGGAATGGGTGACGTTTCGGGTCGAGACCACTTCTTCAGACTGATGTCAGGGGGGGCGGGACAAAGGAAGGATATAGGTGGAGACAGGAAGATAGAGGGAGAACTGGGAAGGAGGAGGGGAAGAGAGGGACAGAGGAACTATCTAAAGTTGGAGAAGTCAATGTTCATAC
The DNA here is from genome assembly GCF_053455715.1 of Rhinoraja longicauda. Taxonomy (NCBI): domain Eukaryota; kingdom Metazoa; phylum Chordata; class Chondrichthyes; order Rajiformes; family Arhynchobatidae; genus Rhinoraja; species Rhinoraja longicauda. The sequence continues at coordinate 138,003,231 of NC_135953.1, read as the reverse complement.
CGCTGGGCTGCAAGCTGCCCAAGCAAAATATGAGGTGCTGTTCCTCCAATGGCACTGGAGGAGGCCCTTGACAGAAAGGTCAGACTGGGAATGGGAGGGGGAGTTGAAGTGCTCAGCCACCGGGAGACCAGGTTATTTAAGGCGGACTGAGCGAAGGATAGTTTACAACCCAAGACCCGAAACGTCACTCATTCCTTCTCTCCGGAGACACTGCCTGTCCCGCTGAGTTACTCCAGTGTTTTGATTCTACCTTCAGTATGAAAATTGATTTCTCTAACTTCAAGTAAGCCTTGCTTTCCCTCTCACTCGTCTCTCCCCCACCCTAGTTCTCCGACTAGTTTCACTGACCTCCTGATTGATTTTTCTGTTTATGTGCCTCCTTATCAACTTCCCCTCAGCTAGCAATGAACCATTGATCAGTTTCCTTGGCCGGGAGGCGGGTTGCTACGCAACCTCTGTTAGGCGGAGCCCGGGCCTACAGTGTCCCGGCCTACAGTGTCCGGGCCTACAGCGCCCCCAGGGCCTAATACGGGGCAAGGGCGGTCCCGTATGGGACAAACCAACTTAGCCTAATATACGGGATGTCACGGCTAATACGGGACAGTTGGCAACCCTAGTCTCGACATGAAACGTCACCCATTCCTTCTCTCTAGAGATGCTGCCTGTCCCTCTGAGTTACTCCAGTATTTTGTGTCTACCTTCAGGAGTGAAGATAACTTGCATTCACTTCAGTTCTTGGGAGTAGAAGATGATTGTGCATGAATTCTTTAAACATAGGATAACTATTGTTTGTGAGCTACCATGTGCATCTGACAGAGAGGACCAGGAAAGTTGAAGACATGCATGCACATAGGTTTGGACATCAGTTTCTAGCGAATATTAATAGCTGTGGGTTCAGAAGCCAAGAACGTGATATTTTCCTTTTTTTAAAAGAAAATTGTGATTTTGAAGAATCGCTTGGCTGTAGTCTAAAAGAAATGTTTCAATGGCTTTTTAATCACTTTTTCTTTTTCTTTTACAGGAATGGGAGCTGAAGAATGGAACATAAAAATTAAAAAAAATTGCAATTTTTAATATTTATTTCCCTAAACATTACGTTCCAGACCAGGACCACTATTACTGAATTCCTATACTCCATAAAAAAAAAACTATGCAGAGTTGGTGGTCTACACATTACTTGCGGAAGGTTAAGCAGCAAAATTCTATGTTGAAGTGTAATTGTTGTATGTGAAATTTGATCATACTTAACTTGTGTCCATTGGCCCCTCACCATCTCCACTTTTCCACCGTCTACCGGCCAAGTGTTTCTTACATACACGGACACCACAAGTTTTTTTCTGCTTAAAGAATACCTTGTCCGCTTGAAATAATTGTGGGCAAGATAAATTCTGGACAAGATATGGCAACTTCATAACCACAATACAAAGGGAAATATATATTTATGACAAAAACGAGGCATTTTGGGTTGCCCTTTCAAATTATGATTGTATTGTAAGCACAATGAGTATTTCATGTATGGTCCTCTTCGAGGAAAGAACTTCATAGTAAATGAATGGGTTCAGTAAGAATGTGAGAACATATACACCAATCAGCCAAAACATTATGACCACTGACAGGCAAAGTGAATAACATTGATTATCTTGTTACAATGGCACCTGTCAAGGGGTGGGATATATTAGGCAGCAAGCGAACAGTCAGTTCTTGAAGTTGATGTGTTGGATGCAGGAGAAATGGGCAGGAGTAAAGACCTGAGCGACTTTGACAAGGGCCAAATTGTTATGGGCAGACGACTGGGTCAGAGCATCTCTGAAACGGCAAGGCTTGTGGGGTGCTCCCGGTCAGCAGTGGTGAGTACCTACCGACAGTGGTCCGAGGAGGGACAAACCACAAACCGGCGACAGACAGGGTGTTGGGCGCCCAAGGCTCATCGATGGGCGAGGGCAACGAAGGCTATCCCGTCTGGTCCGAACCGACAGAAGGTCGACTGTGGCACAAGTCACAGAAAATGTTAATGGTGATCACGGGAGGAATGTGTCACAATACACAGTGCATCGCACCCTGCTGCGTATGGGGCTGCACACGGAGGAACAACAGCATATTAGGCAGGTTCGTCGTAATGTTTTGGCTCATCAGGTCATAATGTTTTGGCTGATGTAGTTATGTTCTTATGCTCTTGACAGCGGTCGACCATTTTATTGTACACACCGTATTGTCTCTTTATTGCACACATTCCGTGTTTTAACATAACACACTTATTGCCTGTTTTTATTGTATACACCCTATCATCTGTTTTTATTTTACTCTTTTTGCCAACAGTTTTTATTGTACACTATTGTTGTTCAAAGTGAGGAGAAGGGAACTGGTGTCCAAAAAGACTCCAGAATTCTGCAGGTTTTTGTAAAAAATGTTGTTGGTTCTTTAAAGCTAAAATCACATTTATCTTCCATTCAGTTTGGTTCCCATAATCATTTGTTCATTCATGGGTTCCTGTCGGGATAATGTGGCTATCATTTGTGTCATCTCCACATGTCCTCTGAAATATTACCCATCTTTTTCTACAATTTGATACACAGGTAATTTTTGACATTAGAAGATGACATGGAATTTTGGGAAAAGAATTTAAGATTTTTTTTGTAAAATAGTTGATGTGCTTTTATACGTTTAAAATGTAATTATGTATAATTTAATTTGAAATAAGATCATATTTAAAATTTATTTGTCGCAGGTCCCATTTGATTTCAATGGTGAAATATAAATATAATGAAAAACAAAAAAATGTGAATTTCAAGTACTAGATTTTAAATAGGGTTCATCTTCTGGAAAACGTTGTATTAATTTGATGAGCATTTGTGACCATCACATTGTGGGCTTGGCGACTGTGGCTGATTTATTGTTGTCTTTGAGATTTTTCGCAGCGGTTTATTTTAATATCATTCAATTTTTCGCATATTAATAATGAAAACTGAAAATGGTGGAAAATCTAATGGGTGTTCAGAGAGAGAAAAACAGATTTAACTTTTCAGATTGATCACTTACTGCTTTCAAGATGTCTAATGTCTACAGTGCTCTGATTTTGCTTTAGAACACAATCTTCTGATTGGTTCTTATTTGGACAAATAACTTATTATCCTTGGACCAAGTTGTAACAAACCTTTCTGAAGAAGGTTTGAAGAAGGGTGTCAACCCGAAACGTCATCTACTCCTTTTCTCCAGAGATGCTGCCTGTCCCGCCGTTGAGTTATTCCAGCTTTTTGCGTCAACTATTTTGTGTAAAGTTGCTGGAGTCATGCATTGCTTCAAATCACTTGTCCTAGTTATCATGAATCTGAATCTGAATTATGTTGATCAAATATATCTTTCAGCTTAGTTTAGTTTAGTTTAGAGATACAGCGCGGAAACAGGCCCTTTCGGCCCACCGGGTCCGCGCCGACCAGCGATCCCCGCACATTAACACTATCCTATACACACTAGGGACAATTTTTCTACATTTACCAAGCCAATTAACCTACAAACCTGTACGTCTTTGGAGTGTGGGAGGAAAGCGAAGATCGCGGAGAAAACCCGCGCAGGTCACGGGGAGAACGTACAAACTCCGTACAGACAGCACCCGTGGTCGGGATGGAACCCGGGTCTCTGGCGCTGCATTCGCTGTAAGGCAGCAACTCTACCGCTGCGCCACCGTGCCATATCTGAAATGGTTTTATTTTTCACATTATGGCAGCTATTTTAGTGTTAGAAAACATTCCATGAAACTAGCAATGTATCTGATGTCTCAAAAAGTTTAATAGAATTATTGTGCCTTGCATTACCCATTTAATGTGCTAGTTCATTGCTTTGCCTCATCCTTCAAACCACCCAGCCCTTCTGCTCTGTGCTATTACTAACAGCGAGTCTCCGCTGATCTCCCACTTCTTTCACATGTCTCGCTTCACCTGAAATACATCTTTGTTCTTCATTGTGAAGATTTATCCTCTCATCACCATGAGAAAGGAATAGAAATACGTCAAATTGTTATCTTTTTTTGATGACCTAACCGAAAAAGACTTTCTACTGCAGAGGGAGATTCTGCTTTGCTCAGCAAAAATTGAGGTCAGTCTGTCCATTTTTGAACCATCGACATCTGTTTAATATTCAGGTTTCTAAAATATGTCCATTGTTTTAAGACTTCTGCTACAACCATTTGTGCCAATGCCACCAGAAACCAGTTTATGAGTTAAGCAATTTGAGTGTACGGTTATGGACTGTGAATTTAGAGTAGAAATGTATTTGGTAACATAATATATATGTAACCAGAATGTTACTACCCTAGATTTAAAAAAAATTGCTATGAATCATTTTTTTAAACTTCTGCTCTAAAAGCTGTTAACAATAAGCATCCTCTTCTTCTTGCGTGTGGTGTGCACAACCTAAAGTTGTAGGCCAAGGGTAGACATCCAGGCCAGGGCAGCGTCAGTTGATGAGTGGATGGCCTAGATGCCACCAGGGAAAAGCCTCAGTGAGTGGTCAGTCACGTGGGATGTGTGGGATGGTCTGGTCTGGATATCCGCAGTCACAAGCAGGGCAAAAAAGCATCAATTATGAGCCATGACCCATTCCTGGGCTAGGATGAACTGCAATAAAGTTGTCTCTGGGCATGAAGGTGAAGGAAGAAATACCACAGTGGCCAGAAATGCCACTGAAAGACTGAGGGAATGTGCTATATCCTTCAGTGCCTGGAAGAATGCATTGGACCTGGAAGTATGCCTGTTAAACTGAGATTCATTTCCTCCTTTTACTGGTTTCCTTTTAAGCATTAACTTAAGCATAGGTTGAAGGTGAAGGGGAAAAGGTTTAACAGGAATCTGAGGGGTGACTTTTTCACACAAGGGGTGGTGGGCGAATGGAACAAGCTGGCAGAGGAGGCAGTTGAGGCAGGGACTATCCCAACGTTTAAGAAGCAATTGGACAGGTACATGGATAGGACAGGTTTGGAGGGATATGGAGCAAACCTGGGCAGGTGGGATTAGTGTAGCTGGGACATGTTGGCCGGTGTGGGCTTGTTTCCACACTGTATCACTCTATGACAGCTGTGGAGACAGATATGTATTCCACAGCTTCAAATCAAGCTTCCACTTCAATGCAAAAGGGTCACGGAAGTGGGAGGGATATTGTCCCAGATTCTTGTACAGAGGCCAAGGGAATTGCTTTCGGGACATTTTTGGGTCGCTGTGCCTTAAAAGAAGAGCACAAGTCTTATTTCAAATTCTTTACACCCTTTTAAAGAACTATTTACTAAATTTCTTTCAGTTCAATCAGAATGCACAACTGTTTTTACCTCATCTATCTTGGGCGAAATAATCATACTTAACCGCCTACTGAAGGTCATTGAAGAAGTGTGGACTTGCCTTTCTGGCTGTTGTTAGCATTTACTGCAGGTAAAAGCAGGCCACCCATGTTTTAAAAGGGTTGCACAGTCTCCCATGCTGTCAGTTCAGTAGCAGGCCATTGTTAATTTCTGGTCCAATGGTTTAAACATTCTTTCCCTTTCATGGATTTACTCAACATCAAGGCATGGAGTCATAAGCTTGAACCTCATTAAAAAATATATTTCATTCATTCTTTGCTTGCTATCTCTGGCAAAAATCTTTTTGGCTTTATTGCAATGTCTCTGTGATAGATCTCATGCCTCTAACTGTCATAATGTTAGTGTCTCACATTGGTGTTCTTAAAATCTTGCTTCCTACTCCAATTAGTTGGTACACTGTGGACTCTGTGCATTCCACATATTCGCAGGCCATCCATCCCCTGTTTAGTTTAGAGACACAGCGGGGAAACAGCCCACCAGGTCTCTGGCGACCAGCGATCCCCGCACACTAACAACATCCTACACACACATGGGATAATTTACATTCATGCCTAGCCAATTAGCCTACAAACGTTCGGAGTGTGGGAGGAAACTGGAGATCCTGGAGAAAACCCACGCAGTCGCAGGGAGAACGTGCAAACTCCGTACAGACAGCATCCGTTGTCGGGATCGAACCCGGGTCTATGGCCCTGTAGGGGCAGCAACTCTGCCGCTGTGCCACCTTGTCGCACTGCTGTAAATACATTTGCATTTTTACACAACCGATCTTTTGACAGGTTCACCAAATCGACTATTTTCAGATTTTTTATTTGAAAGAAGAGCCAATTTTTCTTCAAATGACATGCACAATTATTTTTAGTACTTAGTACTTTGCCCACGAACCAGACAGAGCCCTGCCACAGGCTGGTTGCTATTTATTTGTCTTTGGTAATGAAAGTTATTATATATGAAATGTCAATTGAAAACTATAAATTTGAGATTATAAAAGATGTGAATTTAGAAATAGGATGACTCTCATTGGCAAAAATAGAACCCTAGCAAATATTTGCAGTAAAATATTCATTCTCGATTCTGAACTTATATATGGCTGTGTTTTGCTTTTATAAATTATTATAAATTTGTTTAGGTGTGATTTATGTTATGTACATTAATAAGCTGTCTGATCAAGGCATAAGATGACTGACGAAGCTGTACACTTCTATCCTTCATGACCTTGGTTCTCAAGGAGCTTAATTTTTCTTTAAGGGAATTATTTTATGAATTTATACCAACGGTGCTGGGAATACAAATTGGCGAAACATTTTTACAATGTATGTTGCTTTGCATTCTCAACTTCTGAATCCGGTCTTCAGATTCATTAAATGTGACCTCAGTGCAAATTAAAACGTGCACATCAGGAATCCTATAAAATATCAACTCTCCCTGTAGCCTAAACATGCAGCATTCAAATGCAATTGGGTGCACAATGTCTTACGATACGATTCGATAGAACTTATATTTTTATCCCATGAGGAAAATTGATCTGCCAACAGTCATAAAAACAAGATACATGAAACATGACATGAAAGTGAAGAGTGGAAAGAATTGGGGATGTGCAAAGATTGGGTGGGGGGGGGGGGACAGTCCCAATCTCAGTCTACCCCACAACAGATAGGGGAGGAGTTGTACAGTTTGATAGCCACAGGGAAGAAGGATCTCCTGTGGCGTTCTGTGCTGCATCTTGGTTGAACCAGTCTGTTTGCTGAAGGCACTCCTCAGGATGTCCAGTGTATCATGGAGGGGGTGAGCTGTATTGTCCAGGATGCTCCGCAGTTTGAGGAGTCTTGAGGCAGTCTTGACTATTTCAGTGCATTGACGATGTATTTAGGGTTGGGGTCACTGAGGCTTGGGCTTAGTCCTGATGCACGATTTCTACTCAAAACGTTGACAATCCTTCCCTCCAGACGACCCCCAGTTTGGTCGACTCACTGAATGCCTCTCGCCAATTGTTTGTTGCTCCACACCTTAGCACCTGCAGCCTTTAGTTTAAGACCATCACAACTTTTGACTCATTTTCCAAAGGTCGCTCAGGTCTTTAGCAATTTCTCCCCGGCGAACAGAGCTGCTGACACAAAAGAAAAGTTGAACAGTTTGAAAGTTTGAGTTTTCAATATTGCCATTGGTTTGGTCAGAAGAACCTTTAGTCAGAGGGTGGTGAATCTGTGGAATTCTTTGCCACAGAAGGCTGCGGAGGCCAAGTCAGTGGATATTTTTACGGCAGAGGTAGATAGATTCCTGATTGTCGGGTGTCGGAGATTATGGGGAGAGTGAAGGAGAATGGGGTTAGGATAGAGAGATCGATTAGCCATGATTGAATGGCGGAGTAGACTTGATGGGCCGAATGGTCTAATTCTGCACCTATCACTTGTGAACTTGTGACACCCCCCCCCCCCCCCCCCCCCCTACCAGAACAATAAAAGAGTAGGGTTGCGTTTGGCAGGGGAAGGAACATAAAAGTAAAATAAAATGAGAAACTGAGGCATGAAGGACAGAATGCGTAATTTTCAGCTGAGATATTTGTCACCTTCATTTATTTCTCATTATCCCCAGCATGGATTTAGTTTGGTATTTTGGAATGGCTCGTCCATCTTTGTGAACTGAATATCATTTATACAAGACCTTGTAGTTTACAAAATATACTGATGGCAAAAAACCAAGAGGTTTTTTTCTGACCACAACTTCACTGTGATGTAATGATTTGCCTGTAGGACTAGCCAAAATCTTGATTGTAACCTTGATATTACTTTTTAAATACGTTAAGAGTCAATATGAGATCCTGTATAAACAAAATTTGTATATGACAATTATTTCTGCACCTTAGTGTTTTGTTACTTTTATTTGTAAACTGTTAATGTCTTTGTGTATTAGTCCAACTTAGACGAAATTTGTATATTAAAAGCTAAATGAATTTTAAAAAATCAGATTTCTTGCCATTTTTCCTCCCACCCAGGTTATAAATGGATGTGTTGTGTTAGATGTAATTTTCACTTTTAACAGGGCCTCGTATTACTTATTCATTAAAGTTCTCAGGCATCAAACCTCGTTGGCTCAGGGTAATGCAAAGATTTCCAGGGCCCATACCGTTGCCAATTTTTACTTTGGTTTTGTACATTAATTTCTCAGTGTTGAAAATGACAAGGATACAACCTTTCACGCAATGTGAAAAAAGTTCAATCTACTTGTCAGCAACCATCCAAAACCCAGTTGCAACCCTCCAACAAACCACATTCATGGCAGTGAAGCAGGAATGGCCTGGCCCCCCTGCCTCTTTAATTATGCTGTTCTAAGGTGTTCCATTTATATCTCACTAGTCATGTTATCCAGGAGAAGCTGGAAGTATTTACGTTGGTTAAGGCCCGTAGGTAGGGTTGCCAGCTGTCCCCGTATTAGACGGAACATCCCGTATTTTGTGCTAAATTGGTTTGACCCGTACGCGACCGCCCTTGTCCCGTATTGTAGGCCTGGACACTGTAGGCCTGGACACTGTAGGCCAGGGGGCCACTGTAGGCCCGGACAGTGTAAGCTAACGGAGTGTGTTCGGGGAGCGGAGCCGAGTGTGTTCGCTGAACGGAGGTTGCATAGCAACCCGCCTCCCGGCCCGGGCGGCCACCATTGGTGGAGCAGGAGCACGTGGCCGCTGGCTGGGTGAGGTTGCGTGGTGTGCGGGCGGTGACATTACCTTTTGTCCCTTATTTGGGAGTGAGAAAGTTGACAACCCCTACCCGTAGGCTAACTGTACAACACAATGTAAATATTGATTAGTAGGACGAGATGTTACAATCTCTAAGGTTTGCACTACAATTGACTGGTGATGTTCTTGGGGGTGACCACTAGGTGATGTTGCTACCATTCAGACACATCTTCAGTTGTGTACCTCAACGTCACTGGGTGTTTCGCCCTTTTATCACAAGACACCCTCAGTCAAGGCAGGCCCACCGCAGGGTGATCAGACCTGGGTGTGTGTCTTATGGTTAGCCTCTAGATGGTCACGTGGCAGCCCAGACAGCATCTCTTCTTTTCAGCCACAGCCAGTGACTGCTCCGTTCGGCGGCATTTGCAAGTTCTTTGATTGCCCTCCTTTGGGCCTGCCCTCTGACTCCAACTTCCCTCATGAGCCTTGCGGTGTAACTGGCTACAAAGCCCCTGCACCCCACCTCCACCGGACGCACCCTTACACTCCAACCTTGCTCCTCTGCCTCTACTGCAAGGTTGGAATATCTCAGCCTTTTCCTTTCATATGCCTCGTCCACAACCTCCTCCCAGGGCACCGTCAGCTCAATGATGAAAACACGCCGACAGGAGTTGGACCAGAGGACCAGGTCTGGTCGCAGGTTGGTAGCTGCGATTTCAACTGGGAAGGAAAGCCTCTGGCCTAGGTCAACCCGCATTTCCCAGTCTCTGGCTGCGCTCAGTGGGCATGAGTTGAGAGGCGAGGTGGTCGTCTTCGGTTTCTCTCCTTCCCGGATGAAGGATAGGATTTGCGGGAATGCACAACACAATGTAAATAAAATTAAATTCACATTTAAGTTCAGTGATGCTGAAATGTAATTTATCTACACTCGCTCTGTCATGTGAAACAAATGATTAGAGGTGTCTCTGCACTTCAGTGTCTGCCTATTGAAAGAACCTATTAAAATAAGAGACACACTAAAGGACGCTCAATTTCCACATCTTTCCATTTTAGTTGACAATGAAAATCGGTCACGTGGAAGTCATGGATCAAGGGACCCATCATATTCTTGAAATGTCATTTTTTTCACAAAAGCATTTAAAATTAAAAACTTTCATACACATGACAAATAATAATATGGAGCCACTGCAGATGCCGGAATCGTGCGTAGAACTCAAAGTGTTGGAGTGTCTCAGCGGGTCAGGCAGCATCTCTGGAGGACATGGATAGACTGACTACGTTTCAGGTTAGGGCCTTTCTTCAGATTTGAAGACCCGAAACGTTACTTATCCATGTATGCCACACATGCAGCCTGACCCACTGAGTTATCCCAGCACTTTGTGTTCTACAGTTAATAATGTTAGTTTTTACTTCTTTGAGATTGCAGTTTTGAAGTTTTAATGAAGATTTTTAGTGATTTGCCCTAGTTCCAGTTTTTATGTTCTCTATAAAAATAACTGGTTGCTGTAAGTACCCTTATTACAAGCAAATATTGTACACTATGTCCAAGCAAATGTGATCTAGCATCAAAAAGCAGCATATCATGCAAACGTTTACTTTATATAAAGAACATTTTTGAACTGAAAGCTTACAATGAGCAATAATTCTGAATGATGTTTGAACTTTGAATTAATGAAGAGCTAATAAAATCGTCTTCAAGAAGTTACACTGAGAGATGTGACTGAGGCCTTTGATTCCTGAGGTTACTCTTGCTCGCCAATATCTAAAATGCCACCAAAAATTAAATTTTAAATGTATATGCAATGTCAAACCCAGGCCATTTAGAACTGAGATGAGGAAAAACTTTTTCAGTCAGAGAGTTGTGAATCTGTGGAATTCTCTGCCTCCGAAGGCAGTGGAGGCCAATTCTCTGAATGCATTCAAGAGAGAGCTAGATAGAGCTCTTAATTATAGCAGAGTCGGGGGGTATGGGGAGAAGGCAGGAACGGGGTACTGATTGAGAATGATCAGCCATGATCACATTGAATGGCGGTGCTGGCTCGAAGGGCCGAATGGCCTCCTCCTGCACCTATTGTCTATTGTCTATTGTACCATTGCACTGTATATTAGTAATATAGTTAAATCTCAAAATAATATTTTACACATACAATATGGGTTTTTGCTAGTTTCTGTATTAAATGTTTAGTTTAGTTTAGCTTAGAGATACAGCTCAGAAACAGGCCCTTCAACCCACTGAGTCCGCACCGACCAGCGATCCCCGCACACTAACACTATCCTACACACACTAGGGACAATTTACGCTTATACCCAGCCAATTAACCTACAAACCTGCACATCTTTGGAGTGTGGGAGGAAACTGAAGATCTCGGAGAAAACCCACGCAGGTCACGGGGAGAACGTACAAACTACGTACAGACAGCACCCGTAGTCGGGATCGAACCCGGGTGTCTGGCACTGTGAGGCAGCGACTTTACTGCTGCACCACCGTGCCATATGTTCTTAAGGAGAAGCCATAATAAATTACATGATGCTCCTAAAATGCAGGAAGAAAACGAATAAACGTACTTTGGATCCAGGTGTTTATTAAACAAAATCGCAAGTGCATTCAATTTCACAGAAAGGTATAACTTTTTGAATGCGTTCGAATACACAGTAGGTTGCTTAGCTCCACAACTTGAAAAAAATAATTAATTGTGCTCAATGCATTAATCAAAATAAAGAGATTGAAAAGATCCCATTAAACAAAATAAGTACCACATCCAGTCATTTATTTATGTGCACATATTCCTTGTGCAAAGAAATTAGACAGACACAAACAATTAATGGTCAATTACACTGTGCAATCAAACTGCAGATTTTTTTGTTAATCATTATAAGTAGCATCAAACAAATAAATATACAAGAGATCACTGTTTTGTTGCAACGAGTAGGACTAGCAGTCTAAAACATTACTATAACTACCAAAAAAAACTGACCGGAGAAATTATATACAATGGCAATCAATGTACAAGTAACAACACAATCAGCTTGCCAATCGTATAATGAATGTGGGCATATCTGTGTTGGGTGCAGTGTCATTACTTATACTACAGAGTGCACCATATGATCACATTAAATGTGACCTACAAGCAACCAAAATGTGTTCAGTTAACTGACAAAACACCGACAATGGTGAGTTGACCGTGTCTATAAGACCATCCAGTGCGGTTGACCATATGCATTTACCAATAAAAATCATTGCTCATCGGTTTTTTTTATATTAACACTTTCCATTAACCATTTGATCATTTGAATGACATCAAAAACACCCTCTCAGAAAAAAAACAGCAACACACAAAGATCTGTTGTCGCCAATTTAAAAATCAAGATAGCCTGAACGCATTTGGTTTCCGATAAATTAAACTGTAGTGACTCGGACAAGGGTGGCTTAAAAAGGAAATGGCGTAGAAATACATCCGATGGCATAAACAACAGGGGCAGGTGGCAGGAGCACTGGCTACATCTGCCAGATGACCTCAGGTCCGTGTCACACACATTAATCTACATCCTGCGGCCACATGCAGAGACGATGGGCTCAGATCCACATGGTGGCGATAATAGATTCAAGTGTGTAAGCTGTTTAAGAAGGCAGCACTAATGTGGCACAGCGTGCAGAATAAGCGTATGCCTTAATTTCCGATTGGGTTTCCAAGGCTCTATCTGCATCTTGGGCAACATTTCCTGGAAATTCAAATGGATTATATATTTTCTTCCATTGTCATGCAATTGAAGATGGCCGGTTTTTTTTTCTCCGAGCGAACACACTGAAGAACAGTTCTTGGCTCTTCAACTTGCTCAGACATTCCCAACTGTGGGCCCTTCTTGGTTGACTCTACCTGATGCCCTGCATCATTGCTGCAGCCTGGCCAAGAGGGTTTGGGCCAAGGCTCCTTTTGGGTTTGCACTTCTCAAATCATAGTGCCTATCTGCTCTACATCCTGAGCTCCTGCCCTTCCAAGCTGACCTTGTGCTTCCCATTCTGACAACCCCACCCTCACACTCCCACTATCTTTGCTGCCAGTCCTGTTTTCCTCCCCCTCCCACACCCCCACCTCTGCTCCCAGACCATCTCAGGCAAAGGTACTGGAGGAGCAAGATAGGCCCCACTCGACCCCTAAATACCATAGTACGTCATGGCACCATTTTAGTAGGCAGAAACATGCAGAAACATTTTTAAAGAAAAATAGCACAAATCTGTGAATTGATAGATGAGATATATTCTGCATTTTAATGGTATCATCACACATACTGTTCACCCAAAACACTGATTACACTGCGAGAGGCATAACGAAAGGCGGGGTTTGCCTACTAAAATGGCTCCTATGCTTACGACACTTCAGTATAGGCGATTTCAACGGAGTGGCCCATCTTGTTCCTCTAGTATCTTTGATCTCGGGCAACCTCGTTCCCTGCTTCGCCAAGATCCCAATCCTTCATTTAGTTTAGTTTAGTTTAGTTTAGAGATACAGCGCGGAAACAGGCCCTTCGGCCCACCGAGTCCATGCCGACCAGCGATCCCCGCACACTAACACCACCCTACCTACACTAGGGATGATTTACCCTTATACCAAGCCGATTAACCTACAAACCTACACGTCTTTGGAGTGTGGGAGGGAACAGAAGATCTCGGAGAAAACCCATGCAGGTCACGGGGAGAACGTACAAACTCCGTGTAGACAGCACCCGTAGTCGGGATCGAACCTCCGTCTCTGGCACTGCAAGCGCTGTGCCACCGTGCCACTCCGTGATCTTTAAGATCGATACTGCACCAATCCTAACGTTTCAGAAAGGCATGGATTTTCAAAAGCTCGACTGTTTTGGACAATCCTACGCAGCCTTGTCAGTATATCACAGTCAGCAAGCTAGATATCAATAGTGGACAGAGAGGCATGGGGGTCATGCATTATGGAAACAGGCCCTTTGGCCCAACTTACCAATGCCGAGCTACATACTGTATCTACCAGCCTCCATTTGGCCCATATCCCTCTAAACCTATCCTATCCATGTACCTGTCCAAATGTTTTTTAAACATTGTGATAATACCTGCCTTAACTACCTCCTCCGACAGCCCGTTCCATAAGCCTACCATCCTTTGTGTAAAAAAGGTGCCCCTCAGGTTCCTATTAAATCTTTCCCCTCTCACCTTAAACCTCTGTCCTCTAGTTCTTGATTCCCCTACACTGAGTAAAATTGCATTTACATTTACCCTATTTTGACCTCTCATGGTGTTATACACCTCTGTAAGATCGCCCCTCATCCTCCTGCGCTCCAAGGGATAAAGCCCTAACCTGCTCAACCTCTCCCGCCATCTCAGTCCCTCAATTCCCGGCAACATCCTCGTAAATATTCTCGGCACCTCTTTTCTAGTTTAACAGAGCTAATACATAGCTGTCATCTGAACTGGGAATCGCAAGGGGTGAAATGAGTTTGATGACTCAAAGGGGTGACCGGAGGAAGGAACAAATGGAAGTCTTTTAGAGGTGTATAACATCAGGAGAGGTAAAGATAGAGTAAATGTAAAGTAAATGTAAAGTAGGTTCACTAGGTTAATTCCCGGAATGGCGGGGCTGTCGTATGTTGAAAGACTGGAGCGACTGGGCTTGTATACACTGGAATTTAGAAGGTGAGAGGGGATCTTATTGAAACATACAAGATTATTAAGGGATTGGACACGCTAGAGGCAGGAAACATGTTCCCAATGTTGGGGGAGACCAGAACCAGGGGCCACAGTTTAAGAATAAGCGGTAGGCCATTTAGAACTGAGATGAGGAAAAACTTTTTCAGTCAGAGAGTTGTGAATCTGTGGAATTCTCTGCCTCAGAAGGCAGTGGAGGCCAATTCTCTGAATACATTCAAGAGAGAGCTAGATAGAGCTCTTAAGGATAGCGGAGTCAGGGGGTGTGGGGAGAAGGCAGGAACGGGGTACTGATTGAGAATGATCAGCCATGATCACATTGAATGGCGGTGCTGGCTCGAAGGGCCGAATGGCCTACTCCTGCACCTATTGTCTATTATCTATTGTCTATTACCCAGAGTAGGGGAATCAAGAACTAGAGGACAGAAGTTTAAAGTGAGAAAGGAAAGATTTAATAGGAACATGAGGGGCAACTTTTTTACACATAGGGTAAAAGGTAGGTATGTGGAAGGAGGAGGAACTCAGCGGGTTAATCAGCATCAAGACCTCACTGCCTGACCCGCTGAGTTCCTCCAGCAGCTTGGTTTTGGCACATGAAACATCGCTTTATCATTTCACTTCACAGATGCTGCCTGACCTGCTGGACATTTCCAAGATTTCAATCTTCATATCAGATTTGAAATGTTGTGCTTTTGGCCAGTCCGTCCTACTAATGTTACAACGAGAAAAGCCCTCCTTTTGTAAGTAGGAACTCTTCTAACTGAAGGTGTACGGCAGCAAGCCAATAGACCTTCTTAGAATAGCAAAAGAAATTGAGAACAGAGTCGTCTAAGTGAAACCTCAGTGGGGCATGGCGTGCCATACCTGTTTAAAACTGACGCTGGACACAAAAAGCTGGAGTAACTCAGCGGGACAGGCAGCATGTCTGGAGAGAAGGAATGGGTGACATTCCGGGTCGAGACCCTTCTTCAGACTGGTCAGGGATAAGGGAAATGAGAGATGTATACGATGATGTGGAGAGATAAAGAACAAAGAATAAAAGATATGCAAATAAACCGTCACGATGATAAAGAAAGTCGGCCAGCAGACACTCTGGTTTCAGGATGCTTGCATTTTTTTGCCCCAGAATATTATTCTACTTACTGCAAGTAGCCAGGCCTTAGCAAGACTTGCCTCCTTCCGAGCCAAGTGCCGCCAGGTATGGTTTACTGGTTCTGATGCCATTCTGCACCGATATTAGTCCTACTGGAATTTAGAAGGATGAGAGGGGATCTTATCGAAACATATAAGATTATTAAAGGGTTGGACACGTTAGAGGCAGGAAACATGTTCCCAATGTTGGGGGAGTCCAGAACCAGGGGCCACAGTTTAAGAATAAGGGGTAGGCCATTTAGAACGGAGATGAGGCAAAACTTTTTCACTCAGAGAGTTGTAAATCTGTGGAATTCTCTGCCTCAGAAGGCAGTGGAGGCCAATTCTCTGAATGCATTCAAGAGACAGCTAGATAGAGCTCTTAAGGATAGCGGAGTCAGGGGGTATGGGGAGAAGGCAGGAACGGGGTACTGATTGAGAATGATCAGCCATGATCACATTGAATGGTGGTGCTGGCTCAAAGGGCCGAATGGCCTCCTCCTGCACCTATTGTCTATTGTCTACAGCGGTGATGCAGGCTGTCCACTCCCATACCTTCGATGGTGCTTACACTCGAAATCAGCCCTTAGCACTTCGTTTGATCTCACCTACAAACAGCTGCCACACACAGCCATCGCTTAGGAACAGCACCTTGAAAGTGGGACCTTCAAACGAGGGCAGATTAACAGTGGCAGGGCAGCAGCAGAGAAAGTCCAAGAGAGGAAGCCTGATTTAGGGACAATGACAATTTAATTCAAAACAGGCAGCTTGGTTGGCTGGGAGTTTCCGCAAAAATGACGCAATAATCCTAGCATTTTACAGGCAAATTGAACCATCTGGTCATTGCAGGCAGAGAATTCCAAATGCAACAAACTATCTGGAAACAGAAGTAAATAGTTTTCGCTTGCTTCAGCTAACAAGTCTTAAATGGGAAAGTGAGGAAGGATGAATAGGAGACAAAGAGGTGCCAACAAGAGCCTTGGAAGATTGAAGTGCCTTGGATGGCTTGTCTCATACAGCCAGCCTTCTCAGCCCCGAAACTCACAATATGCCCTGAATCAATCATCAATGGACAAGTCTGAGGAAGGGTCTCGACCCGAAACATCACCCATTCCTTCTCTCCTGAGATGCTGCCTGACCCGCTGAGTTACCCCAGCATTTTGTGAATAAATACCATCGATTTGTACCAGCATCTGCAGTTATTTTCTTACACAATGGACAAACAATATAATTAGATTATAAGGTTAAATCATCAAGCCTTGTTTCAGTGTAGGAAAATAACTGCAGATGCAAATCGAAGGTAGACACAAAATGCTGGAGTAACTCAGCGGGTCAAGCAGCATCTCTGGAGAGAAGGAATGGGTGACGTTTCGGGTTGAGACCCTTCTTCAGACTGTTGTCAGGGGGGGGTGGGACATCAGTCTGAAGAAGGGTCTCGACCCGAAACGTCACCAATTCCTTCTCTCCAGAGATGCTGCCTGACCCGCTGAGTTACTCCAGCATTTTGTTAAAGCCTTGCTACAGACTCGTTTTGTGTGGAGAACAGTCAATTCCTATGGTTATTGTTAAATAAAACAAGCTCCACTTCATATTCCTTTCGAGTGGACCAGTCAATTCTTGCGCCGCTGAATTACACTGAACAGTGCACTGATATTAACGGCCGCACCCTTCAAAGGCGATACGAGCCGTTTGGTTACACCTGCAAAGTTTAAATGTGGACGAATGGAAGAATATACTGTATATTTCAGCCTTGAATGTTAAAATAATGTCACATCCCCCCCCCCCCCCAACGGGACCCCTTCAAGCTTCACTCATTTTAATACCATTGCTTTTCGCAACAGTACACATGACACTGCATACTTGAAAAACAGCTGCATTTTGATGGAGGAGACAATCTGAAAAGCATTATAAAGATTGTTAACATGACTAATATCAGAGGAGGACCTATAAAACGATCACTGGTGCTTCCCACTGCAGCGTAGAAAATATAGAGGGCAGAGAGAGCCCCTTACATGCTGTCAATCAGCGCTGATTTTCTACTCTTGCTCCAGTTCATATAATATCTTTATAATATCAGTCACTGTTGGAAACTTCCAAAATGGCTGACTCTGGAAACGCACCCCCCATTTTGACTGCTATTCTATTTTGGCGAAAAACTGACTCCCTGTTTTTATTTCTAAACATCCCAGCTGTAATTTCCACATTGTCACCTTCTTCCGGATGACTCCCACGAATTAATTTGCAAGTCATTTATCCCGCATCTGTCCTATTCAACCCTAATTGCATTTTAAATACTTTAATCAGGTCACCACATGGCTCCCCCCCCACACCGAAAAGTTAATACCTTCTCTTATCGAAACGTATAAGATTATTAAGGGGTTGGACACGTTAGAGGCAGGAAACATGTTCCCAATGTTGGGGGAGTCCAGAACCAGGGGCCACAGTTTAAGAATAAGGGGTAGGCCATTTAGAACGGAGATGAGGAAAAACTTTTTCAGTCAGAGAGTTGTGAATCTGTGGAATTCTCTGCCTCAGAAGGCAGTGGAGGCCAATTCTCTGAATGCATTCAAGAGAGAGCTCTTAAGGATAGGGGAGTCAGGGGTTATGGGGAGAAGGCAGGAATGGGGTACTGATTGAGAATGATCAGCCATGATCACAATGAATGGCGGTGCTGGCTCGAAGGGCCCTATGGCCTCCTTCTGCACCTATTGTCTATTGTCTGTTGTCTATTGTCTATTGTTCTCACCTTCATTTTTTCATTTCTTAAAACTGTCTGGCAATTCAGGATTTCTACTATTTTTCTCGGCTAATGAACGGTGAATCTAACGAAGGCGTTTGAAAAGGTGGTCGAGATTTTCTCGAAAAGAGCCGTTCAAAATGGCCCCAGACAACCTGCCCTTTCATCATAGCCATGCCATTTCCATTGATAGCCCCCAAGCAGCCAACAGCAGGTACTCCAGGATAACAGATCGTAGAAGGCATCAGATTTCAACGCAATGGGGTTACTACAGATTTCAAAGGGTGGAGGGGTGGTGGGTCAAAAAACATGGTTGTCAATTGAAGGACTAATAAAAATCCACGAAAGGTTAACAGGGAATAAGAATGAGTAGGAAAACTATGGGCCTTTTATGTATAATCGTGCAAAACGTCTCATCTGACAGGTTGGATCGCAGGTCCATCGAAGGACGTGAATAATTCCTATCTTGTTAATTGACAGGTGCCGGAAAAGAAAGTGAAGATAAACATTTACTCTTGCGTGTTTGATCAAAGTAGACCGTCTGCCAACCTAAGCGAGGATCAACGTCTTACTTAATTTTTTTTTTAAAGTATAAAAGCAGATATGTTGAAAAAATCGGATTGGAATGGAAATAACGTGGACCGTCCATTAATAGGAATGTGCAAATGTTATGCGACGTCATTTTCTTTTCTTAGACAAGATGCAAGAAGAGGAAAAGGTAGAGGTTCGCGCAACAACTTATTGAAGGCAGCTTGCTCTCCTTCCTGGCAGAGCTCGATCGCAGGAGGATGCAGGGCTTGGCATGGCACAGATAGCTTCAGGGGGTCTGATTGTGAATCCACTCTCTCTTCGGGTGCCTCGAACACACTGACGCTAAATTGAAGACTTTGTAATTCTAGGAGGCTAGATTGCCCACTGTCCCATTTCACTGGAGTTCATTTCACTTCATCACTTTTCACCCGTCCCCAGGAACAACAAAACAAAACGGAGGCGAGTGGTCAGCCATCATCCAGAGCGTACATCAGCTACTCAGATAATTGTGCGTTTCCCGGGAGTTTATGCTGAGCACCACGGCTGGGTGTCCACCTGTTGAAATAAAATGGTAGATTTGGTTCCAGTCATAAATCGGACATTTCCAAATTCTGCTGTCTAAAAGGCTCTGGGCAGCACAGTGGTAGAGTTGCTGCCTCACAATGCCGGAGAAGCATGTTCGAGCCTGACGTCGGGTGCTTGTCTGTACGGAGTTTGTACATTCCCCTGGTGACTGCGCGGGTTTACCCCGGGTGCTCTGGATTCCTCCCACACTCCAAAGGTATACAGGTTTGTAGGGACGGTGGTGCAGCGGTAGAGTTGCTGCCTTACAGCGAATGCAGCGCCGGAGACTCAGGTTCGATCCTGACTACGGGCGCCGTCTGTACGGAGTTTGTACGTTCTCCCCGTGACCTGCGTGGGTTTTCTCCGAGATCTTCGGTTTCCTCCCACACTCCAAAGACGTACAGGTATGTAGGTTAATTGACTGGGCAAATGTAAAAAAAATTGTCCCTAGTGTGTGTAGGATAGTGTTAATGTGCGGGGATCGCTGGGCGGCGCGGACTCGGTGGGCCGAAGGGCCTGTTTCCGCACTGTATCTCTAAATCTAAAATCTAAATTGGTTTTGGTTGTAAATTGTCCCCAGTGTGCGTAGTGTAGTGCTAGTGAGCGGGGGACGGTGTCGGTGCGGAATCAGTGGGCTGAAGGGCCCCTGTCTGTGTATCTAAACTAAACTAAACTAAACTCCAAACTCCGGCACAAGCCAATGGCAGTTTAAGAATAAGGGGTAGGCCATTTAGAACGGAGATGAGGAAAAACTTTTTCAGTCAGAGAGTTGTGAATCTGTGGAATTCTCTGCCTCAGAAGGCAGTGGAGGTAAATTCTCTGAATACATTCAAGAGAGAGCTAGATAGAGCTCTTAAGGATAGCGGAGTCAGGGGGTATGGGGAGAAGGCAGGAACGGGGTACTGATTGAGAATGATCACCCATGATCACATTGAATGGCGGTGCTGGCTCGAAGGGCCGAATGGCCTCCTCCTGCACCTATTGTTTATTGTCTATTGACTGGCAAATGGGGTGCTACGAGTGGGTTTCGGATCCACAAATGCCATTGAGTTGAATTTCCAGTTCGAGAGTTTAAACACATTCCCGGGACCGCACATCTACTCACTCGACTGCTGATCCATCATGGTACCCTACATTGTTTCTCGAACTGGCTGTGAACAGTTCATCTGAATAAACAGTGTTTAACAGACCAGTTCGATGGATTTCCTATCTCAGTAATGGCACCAATTTTCAAGGATTCGATCGCTAGAAGGCTTGAATGCCTCCCCTTAGTTTACTTTAGTTTAGATGAGAGATACAGAGCGGAAACTGGCTCTTCCCTCAATGATCCTTTCCCCTCAAATAACCTGCTCCAGTCAACTTGAGCGAGAATTTTTCTCATACCCTCAAAGTTGGCCTTACTCCAGTTGAGCATTTTAACACATGGGCCCTCTCTGTGTCGATCCATAACTATCTTAAACCTAATCGAACTGTGGTCACTGGTCCCAAAAGGCTCCTCCACAAACACTTCATGAACTTGCCCTTCCCAATTCCCCAATATTATATCCAGCGTTGTCCTCTCACGTGTGGGGGCCTCTACATTCTGCTTGAGAAAACTTTCCTGAACACTTTTGAGGAATTGCACCCCATCTAAACTCTTCACAGTATGATTTTTCCCAGTCCATATTGGGAAAGTTAAAATCCCCTTCTACAACAATCTTATTTGACCTGCAGCTGTCTGCAATCTCCCAGCACATTTGTTCTTCTAATTCCCGTTGATTATTCGGGGGTCTGTTGTACACCCCCAACAAGGTGACCATCCCTTTCCTGTTCCTGATATTCTTGCTATTGAGGGCGTGCAGCGTAGGTTCACTAGGTTCATTCCCGGAATGGCGGGACTGTCATATTTTGAAAGACTGGAGCGACTAGGCTTGTACACACAGGAATTTAGAAGGATGAGAGGGGATCTTATCGAAACGTATAAGATTATTAAGGGGTTGGACACGTTAGAGGCAGGAAACATGTTCCCAATGTTGGGGGAGTCCAGAACCAGGGGCCACAGTTTAAGAATAAGGGGTAGGCCATTTAGAACGGAGATGAGGAAAAACTTTTTCAGTCAGAGAGTTGTGAATCTGCGGAATTCTCTGCCTCAGAAGGCAGTGGAGGCCAATTCTCTGAATGCATTCAAAAGAGAGTTAGATAGAGCTCTTAAGAATAGCGGAGTCAGGGGGTATGGGGAGAAGGCAGGAACGGGGTACTGATTGAGAATGATCAGCCATGATCACATTGAATGGCGGTGCGGGCTCGAGGGGCCGAATGGCCTCCTCCTGCACCTATTGTCTATTGTCTATTGTCCTCAGCTACATGTAGCCTCGCTAGACGAACCGCCCGTAATGTCACCTCACCACTGCCGTGACTCACATCCTCCTTAACCACAATGCAACCCCCCTCCTCCTCTTTTACCCTCACCCCCGTCTCTCCTGAAGCTCCTGTATTTTGAAACTTCACAGGAGAGGTAACGTGAGGTACAGATTTAGTTTTGTTTTAGAACTTCACTGTGTTATCAGTTTGGGTGTTATCAGTTGTGTGTTATCAGTTATAGAGCAAATGTAACAGCATGCGTAGGAAGGAACTGCAGATGCTGGTTGACCCCGAAGGTAGACACAAAATGCTGGGGTAACTCAGCGGGTCAGGCAGCATCTCTGTGGAGAGAAGGAATGAGTGACGTTTCGGGCCGAGACCCTTCTTCGGATTGGTCTCGACCCGATGTCACAGCATTGTCACTTTTACAAGGGGAGATGCTGGGCCATTGTTAACTAGAGAAAAACTGAAAAAGGAACAGGGGTACCTTCTCTGTTACCTAGCGTCTGTGAATCCAAGTCATCATCGATGTATTCTTCCCCTTGAATGATGTGCTGTGTGTCCTCACTGTGGTTGACCGGACTGGTCATTTCCTGCTCCTTCTCATTATGCATTTGAGCATAAACATTCCGCCCAGGTATCTTCCTGCAACACAAAGCAACTGTCAGAGAGTCTTCACCCAGAGAGTTGCGAGCCTGTGGAGTTCTCTGCCACAGAAGGCAGTGGAGGCCTTCGGATTCACTGGATGTTTTCAAGGGAGAATTAGATTCAGCCCTGAGGGCTAATGGAATCAAAGGGATACGGGGAAAAAGCAGGAATGGGGTACTGATTCTGGACGATCAGCCATGATCACATTGAATCGAGCGGTGCTGGCTCGAAGGGCCGGATGGCCTACTCTTGCACCTATTTTCTATGTTTCTATGTTAAACCTCCAAGGCATTTGTTTCATTTTGTTTTAAAGGGTTAATGTTTCGACCCCATAAACACAGAGGGGAGCCTCAATCGTGGTGTAATGTGAGGTACAGATTTAGTTTTTTAGATTTAGAGATACAGCGCAGAAACAGGCCCTTTCGGCCCACCGGGTCCGCGCCGCCCAGCGATTCCCGCACATTAACACTATCCTACACCCACTACGGACAATTTTTACATTTGCCCAGCCAATTAACCTACGTACCTGCACGTCTTTGGAGTGTGGAAGGAAACCGAAGATCTCGGAGAAAACCCACGCAGGTCGCGGGGAGAACGTACAAACTCCGTACAGGCGGCGCCCGTAGTCGGGATCGAACTTGAGTCTCCGGCGCTGCATTCGCTGTAAGGCAGCAACTCTACCACTGTGCCACCAGGGTTTATTATTTTACCATTCTTTCAGATGAGGCAGGAGAGGCAGGTTGAATGCCGTTTAGGTAATGTTAACTGCTCATAATAGTAAACATACAGCCATTCGTTTAAATATTTACTTTGTTTGTAGAAATACCGGACGGACCTGCGAGTTTGGAATGCACGGGTGGTTTTTAATTTAATGCATGTGAATTATCATAATGCAATGACACTGTTGGAGCTCGGAACATAAAGGCAAAGTTGTTTCACCTCGTTAGCTATAAGCCTCGAAAATTATGGAATCAAAGTGCCTTCAGTGTTATCCCACACGTGCTGCATCGGTGAAGCATATTTCTTCAAAAATTGCTAACATTATAGTTTCCTTCAGAAACATCTTTTGAAAATTTAGTTTTGAGGTAATGGGAACAGCCGTCGAGCTTATATTTGTGGAAGATACATTATCGTGTGGAGGTGGCATAAGTGATAGGAGCAGAATTAGGCCATTCGGCCCATCAAGTACACTCCGCCATTTAAATCATGGCTGATCTATCTTTCCCTCTCAACCCCAATTCTCCTGCCTTCTCCCCATAACCCCTGACACCTGCACTAATCAAGAATCTATCTATCTCTGCCTTAGAAATATCCGTTGACTTGTCCTCCGCGGCCTCCTGTGGCCAAGAATTCCACAGATTCACCACCCTTAAAGACTATATCTTTGAACAGCTGCCTGACGCTCCAATAAATTATCCCCTGGAATTTGATCCAGCACTATATGGGGGTATGGGGAGAAGGCAGGAACGAGGTACTGATTGAGAATGATCAGCCATGATCGCATTGAATGGTGGTGCTGGCTCGAAGGGCCGAATGGCCTACTCCTGCACCTATTGTCTATTGTCTATTGTTTACTTGTCGGGATGTTTGCAGATGAAGGTGCTTCAAAATTCTCACTCCGATTATTTTTGGTTGTAGAGACTTCAGAGATGACAGGTGTTGTCAGTGTAAGCTCGGGGAGGCAACCGCAGAGCATTGTGAAGGTTATTCACATTGCAGCCAGCGAGCTTTTTTTCGTTTTAGTTTTTAGTTTTGGGAGGCACAGCGGGGAAACAGGCCCTTCTGCCCAGTGGGTCCGCACCGACCAGCGATCCCCGCACATTAACACTATTAACATTAGCACACATTAGGGACAATTTTACACTTATGCCAAGCCAATTAACCTACAAACCCTGTACGTCTTTGGAGTGTGGGAGGAAACCGAAGATCTCGGAGAAAACCCACACTGGTCACGGGGAGAACGTACAAACTCCTTACAGACAGCACCCGTAGTCAGGATCGAACCCGGGTCTCCGGCGCTGCATTCGCTGCAAGGCAGCAACTCTACCGTTGCGCCACCGTGTGTTGTGCAGCATTTATTTTTTTCTGATAAGATTTTTGAACGAAACACCAATTCAATGTCTCTTTGACCTGCTGCATAATTCCAACAGTTTCTTTTTATTTTTCAGATGTTGACCACATGCAGTTTTTTTAATTTTGCTTTTTTTTGGCTGCTAATATAATTTAGCCCATGCATTGAAGCAACTTGGAAAAACAGGATAAGGATCCAATTCTGTAAACGGTGTAGGAAAGAAAACTGCAGATGCTGGTTTAAATCGAGGGTAGACGCAAAATGCTGGAGTAACTCAGCGGGTCAGGCAGCATCTCGGGAGAGAAGGAATGGGTGACGTTTCGGGTCGAGACCCTTCTATGTAAACGGCCTTGTTGCGGATGGATACAGGATTCTCAAGGTTTGGTGCATTTGCTCACATCCAAATGAATTGGGTTTCCGATTATTCACCAGATGGTGGACAGGAAACGTTCAGCCACTCAGAGTAGGCGAGTTTTGACTTTCTCCGGAGTTCATGGTGATGTATCTAGTTAAGAATCTGGTAAATCGTGGCCAGCTCCACAGTCCTGATGGTGAGGTTATTGGCAGCCATGAAATTATTGTGTCCTGTCGAATTGATCGTTACCTGCTTTCCATTGTTCACCTCTGGCTGTTTTGCCATCAGCTTGTTTGCAACTTTATAATCTGTACCTCTCATCTGTCCTGATACCTCCATATATGGACCCGAGTCAAATTCGCTCCAACGCAGCAATTTAGCATGGTTTATTATTTTAAAATGCATTCTGGACACAAGTTAGTGTTGCTGATTAAATAGTGGCACGGAATTTCCACAACACCTTGACAGAACCAACAACATTTCTGACATGAAAGCCAATAACATGTTTGACAGTGCACGGTGGCGCAGCGGTACAGTTGTTGCCTTACAGCGCCAGAGACCCGGGTTTGTTCCTGACTGCGGGTGTTGTCTGTACGGAGTTTGTACGTTCTCCCCGTGACCGCATGGGTTTTCTCCGGGTGCTCCGGTTTTCCTCTACACTCCAAAGACGTACAGGTCTGTAGGTTAATTGGCTTCTGCAAATTGACCCTGGTGCGTAGGATAGTGCTAATGTGCGGGGATCGCTGGTCGGCGAGGACTCGGTGGGCCGAAGGGCCTGTTTCTGCGCTGTATCTCTAAAACTAAAAACATCGCAAGTGCTGCACTAAACTATCATCCCAGGCTTTGTGCTCTATTCCCTTGACTTGAACCCGCTGATGGTGGTGGAACACTGTTACAGTGCCATCGTTGATATTTGGCCGTATGGTTCATCCACACCTAGGGTTGCCAACTATCTCACTCCCAAATAAGGGACAAGGTGACGTCACCGCCCCGCGCCCCACATGACCTCACCCACCCAGCCAGGAGGCGGGTTGCTACGCAACCTCCATTAGGCGGTGCCCAGGCCTCCGGACCTACACTGTCCGGACCTACACTGTCCGGCCCTACATTGTCTGGAATTAAAGCGTCCAGGCCTACAGCGTCCGGGCCTACAGCACCCCCCCGGGCCTAATACGGAACTAGGGCAAACCCTTTCGGGACAAACCAATTTAATGGAGAATGGGGTTGAGAGTGAGAGATAGATCAGCCATGATTTAAGTGGCGAAGTGATAAAGAAATACACGTTTTACCTTATGTTTTGCTGGCTACAGGGACCATCTACATCTTCTGGATATGCTGCTGGTGGTCATCATATAAGATCATTAAGGGATTGGACACGCTAGAAGCAGGAAACATGTTCCCAATGTTGGGGGAGTCCCGAACCAGGGGCCACAGTTTAGGAATAAGGGGTAGGCCATTTAGAACGGAGATGAAGAAAAACCTTTTCACACAGAGAGTTGTGAAGCTGTGGAACTCTCCGCCTCAGAAGGCAGTGGAGGCCAATTCCCTGGATGTTTTCAAGAGAGAGTTAGATAGAGCTCTTAAGGATAGCGGAGTCAAGGGATATGGGGAGAAGGGCAGGAACGGGGTACTGATTGTGGATGATCAGCCATGATCACGGTGAATGGCGGTGCTGGCTCGAAGGGCCGAATGGCCTACTCCTGCACCTCTTGTCTATTGTCTATTATCAGGAAAATAACTTTTTATTTTCCTTTTGTTTATTGACCTAATTCATCTCCCCCTATTCGCAATTCTCCAGCTAGGTCAACTCTGATTAACAATTATTCATCACCCTCCAATGGTATTGACGTTGCCTGTATATTCTTGGTCTGTACTCTCCCATCCCCATTCCGCCCCCTCTCTGCAACCTTAAACTGTGTTCTCACTTTTCCATTCCAACAGAAGGAACAGAAGTTTCTCTCTCCAACAATGTTACCGGATCATCTGAGAATCTCCAGCATTTTCAATTATTATTTCCGATTTCCAGTTTCTGTAGTTTGTCTGGGATTTTTTCTTACCACTGTGTTGTGTTGGGGTCGTAGAAGCCCCGGTCTCCATCAACAGTCTGACTGCTAAGTGAATTGAACAAAACCTCTTCCAATTCACGAAGCTTGCCAATAACTCTGTCAGCAATTCCCTGGCATCAGAAACATTGGAATAGTGACTTGTGTGCAGAAGGAAGTTGAAATTGTGCATCAGTGGGGGGTCTTTCCCAGCTGTGTGGAATAGGAAGTGTGGTCTGTTAAATATGTTAAATATAGAAAGGGAAGACAGTCAGAACTAGGGTTGCCAACTTTCTCACTCCAAAATAAGGGACAAAAGGTTACGTCACCGCTCCACCTCACCCAGCCAGCAGCCACGTGCTCCCGCTCCACCAATGGCGGCCGCCTGGGCCGGGAGGCAGGTTGCTACGTGACCCCCATTATGCGGCGCCCGGGCCTCCGGGCCTCCGGGCCTACACTGTCCAGGCCCTACAGCGGCCCCCGGGCCTACAGTGTCCAGGCCTACAGTGTCCGGACCTACAGTGTCTGGGCCTACAGTGTCCGGGCCTACAGTGTCCGGGCCTACAGTGGCCAGGCCTACAGTGTCCGGGCCTACACTGTCCAGGCCTACAGTGTCCAGGCCTACAGTGTCTGGACCTACACTGTCCGGACCTAATATGGGACAAACCAATTTTGCCCAATATACGGGATGTCTCGGCAAATACGGGACAGTTGGCAACCCTAGTCACAACCTTTGGACGGACCTAGCGACCTTCACTGCTAGGCCGGGCTGCCAACGCCATTTCCCACACATTGCCTCCTCACCTGTTTCTAGTCAGGGCTACTGATGCCACCCCTGGCTCATAGCACCACCCAGGCCACTTCCAGGCTGGACTGCGAACACCACCCCCGGCCCACACCACCACCTTGGCAACTACAAGGTTAGGCCTACTGACTTTCATCACCAGGCCAGGCTGCCAACACCACCCCCGGCCCACACTGCCAACCCTGGCAATTTCCAGGCTGGGCCTGCCGACCTTTATCACCAGGCCAGGCTGCCAACTCTACCACCGGCCCGCACCGCCCTCCTGACTGCTGCTAGGCTGGGCTGCCTCCCTACCTGCCTCCTGACCGGAGCCACTGCTGCCACCACTGGCCCACACAGCTTCCTCTGCCGTGGCCAGGCCGCGCCTGCCGCCGCCACCGCCGCCTCTCACCTGCACTCCAGCCACCCGCGGGCCACGACCAATGACTCCGCCAATCCTCGCCTCAACTCACCTGGATTCTAGGCTCAGTTCCGTACGGATATTCTCAAGAAGAGTTTTGACCTGAAACGTCACGTACTGTATCTATGTACAAAGTTAGACACAGAATGCTAGAGTAACAAGGGCGGTCACGGTGGCACAACAGTAGAGTTGCTGCCTTACAGCGAATGCAGCGCTGGAAACCCATATTCGATCCCGATTACGGGCGCTGTCTGTACGGAGTTTGCATGTTCTCACCGTGACCTGCGTGGGTTTTCTCCGAGATCTTCGGTTTCCTCCCACACTCTAAAGACGTACAGGTTTGAAGGTTAATTGGCTGGGCAAATGTAAAAATTGTCCCTAGTGGGTGTACGGTAATGCTAATGTGCGGGTATCTCTGGTCGGCGCGGACCCGATGGGCCGAAGGGCCTGTTTCCACGATGTATCCATAAACTAAACTAAACTAAACTCAGCAGGCTGGGCAGCATCTCTGGATAGAAAGAATGGGTGACGTTTCGGGTCTGAAGAAGGGCCTCAATCCACCGGTCCCTCTGAGTTACTCCAGCATTTTGTGTCAACAAAAGGTTTTTTTCCTATCTACCCAATCTATACCTCTTGTGATTTTATAAACCTTTACCAAATGCTCACTTAGCTCTCATGGTTGCTGAATCAATACAGTTCAATGTGGTAAGGAACAAACACTTATGTTATTTTGTTATAGTCCAGGAGGAATGAGTGACCTTAATCGGCAATTACAGACACCATTCTCCCACTCTATGGTCTGTTATAATGAGGGTTTACTGTATTATGAAAATAAATGGAAAAGATTACAGATGCTGGATTTGCACTGCATGTAATTTGGTCTTGAAATGCTATGATGTGCTTTTGGACTTGAAGTTGTACAGGGCCCTAGTGAGACCGCACCTGGAGTACCGTGTGCAGTTTTGGTCTCCACATTTGAGGAAGGATATTCTTGCTATTGAGAGCGTGCAGCGTAGGTTTACTAGGTTAATTCCCGGAATGGCGGGACTGTCATATGTTGAAAGACTGGAGCGACTAGGCTTGTATACACTGGAATTTAGGAGGATGAGAGGAGATCTTATCGAAACGTATAAGATTATTAAGGGGTTGCACACGTTAGAGACGTTAGAGGGGGGGAAGGGGAGGGGGGAGGGGGAGAGGGAGGGGGAGGGGGGGAAGAGGGGAAGGGGAGGGGGAGGGGGCAAGAGAGTGAGAGGTTTGGGCCCAACGGGTCCACGGTCTAGTTCTTTATAAGTTGCTAAGTAATTTGAGATGTATTATAAGTTCATAAATGTTGCCACATACATGTAGTGTACATCTATAATTTTCTCTAATGATGTGCCATCTTCAATTGCTTACATGGATCACTATCAATCAGCTATTGATTTTTTAGAGACGGTTCTTGGGGTCAGAATGAAGCCCTCATTGCTGTCCAATCAACACAGTTCAATGTGGTAAGGAACAAGCACTTCAGTTATTTTTTATGATCGTGTCCAGGACGAATGAGTGACCTTTACAATCCCAAGTTCCAAGGCATAAATCAAACGAAGTGCTCCCATCTCTCAGTGCAACTAGTGCTAAAATTCAATGAGCATGCCGATACTTGGATAGAAAGCATTGCGGAGAATTGTCGTTGTTGGTAATTTAAAGGCCAAACATATGCAGAGGACAGTTTATCCCTGTATTTTTAGCATTTGCTTTATCCAGCTATCTATATTATATTACTAAAAATCTTATCTTGTATATATACACATATATATATATATACATACACATAAATATATATATATACATACACAAAAAAAAAAATATATATATATATATATGTATGTATGTTCCCGAAATACAGCCAAAACACTTTTAGGGGCACCTTACTCACCATTTGCCAGCGGTGTGCAGTATCACGTTTCGTTCAAATTGTTGCGCTACCGTGTACCGTTTTGGCTGTATTTCGGACACATACCCCATAAAATAAACATTGCTTCGAGCCAGCACCACCATTCACCGTTATCATGGCTGATCATCCACAATCAGTACCCCGTTTCTGCCTTCTCCCCATATCCCTTGACTCCGCTATCATTAAGAGCTCTATCTAATTCTTTCTTGAAAGCATCCAGGGAATTGGCCTCCACTGCCATCTGAGGCAGAGAATTCCACAGCTTCACAACTCAGAGTGAAAAAGTTTTTCCTCATCTCTGTTCTAAATGACCTACCCTTTATTCTTAAACTGTGGCCCCTGGTTCTGGACTCCCTCAACATCGGGAACATGTTTCCTGCCTCTAGCGTGTCCAATCCCTTAATAATCTTATTTGTTTCAATAAGACCCCTCTCATCCTTCTAAATTCCAGAATATACAAGCCCTGTCGCTCCAGTCTTTCAATATACGGCAGTCCTGCCATTCTGGGAATTAACCTAGTAAACCTATGCTGCATTCCCTCAATAGTAAGAATGTCCTTCCTCAAATTTGGAGACCAAAACTGCACACAATACTCCAGGTGTGCTCTCACTAGGGCCCTGTACAACTGCAGAAGGACCTCTTTGCTCCTATACTCAACTCCTCTTGTTATGAAGGCCAACATTCCATTGGCTTTCTTCACTGCCTGCTGTACCTGCATGCTAACTTTCAATGACTGATGAACTAGGACAGTCTGAAGAAGGGCCCCGACCTGAAATGTCACTTATCCATTTCCTCCTTAGTTGCTGCCTGACCTACTGAGTTCCTCTAGCAATTTGTGTTTTGCACAAGATTTCAGTATCTGTGGTTCCTTGTATCTCCCTCCTCTCTTTGCAGTCTCTTCATCTTGATCACTTATTAATTGGACGCACTCTTCAACATGGAATATCTCATTCTGAAGGCTATCCTGAATGCATTATGTTCTTTCCTGCAGGACACGCTGGTGGCCATTTTGCCTGAGCAAACCTCTGCCAGTGGAGGAAGAGACCTCTTTTAAAACCTACTCCCTAATGACACAGACCATGGACTCCTCAGTCATTGAGTGATACAGTGTGGAAACACGCCCTTCGGCCCAACTTCCCCACACTGGCCAACATGTCCCAGCTACACTGGTCCCACTTGCCTGCGCTTGGTCAATATCCCTCCAAACCTGTCCTATCCATGTACCTGTCTAACTGTTTATTAAACTTTGAGGTAGTCCCACCTTCAACTTCCTGCAATGGTAGCTTGTTCCATACACCCACCACCCTTTGTGTGAAAAAGTTTACCCCTCAGATTCCTATTAGGGGTAAAGGACCTCAGTGAAAAGGTTGGAGGTAATGTTCGATCAGGTTTCCACTTATCTCATTCTATCACATTCTACACATCTTGTATGATACCAGCAGGAGAAGCTTCCTTGGCTGGGTTAGGCCGTTACATTCTTGACCAAGGTACAAGACTGTTTCATCAAAAACACAGAAACATAGAAAAGAGCCAGCACTGCCATTCACTGTGATCATGGCTGATCATCCACGATCAGTAACCCGCACCTGCCTTCTCCCCATATCCCTTGATTCCGCTATCCCCTAGAGCTCTATCTAACTCTCTTTTAAATTAATCCAGTGAATCGGCCTCCACTGCCCTCTGTGGCAGAGAATTCCACAAATTCACAACTCTCTGGGTGAAAAAGATTTTTCTCGTCTCACTTTTAAATGGCCTTCCCTTTATTCTTAGACTGTGTCCCCTGGTTCTGGACTCCCCCAACATTGGGAACATTTTTTTCCTGCATCTAGCTTGCCCAGTCCTTTCAAAAAAAAAAAAATTACACATTTTATTTAATGTTGGAACCTTTTGACCAAAAGCACTTACCTTTTCAACTTGTGCAAGATGAAAGCTCCCACGACCATCAGGCAGATCACAAACATCACCACGACCACCCACACACCTTTCCCTCCAAAGTTTTTCTGGGAAACTGAAGGAAAAAAATGTGACATAATACTGAAGACTAATAATCCGATATCAAATTATAACATTTGGCTTTCTGTCCTTGAGCAAGTCCCCTAAAAAAACTAATTATCCTTATGTACAAAAACAGGAATTTAATATAAAAATATTGTTCTAAATGTATTTCACAAATGAGATTAAATATGATATCAATGGATGGGAATTGGCATTTAATATTTACTCCCTGTGGACCAACATCATAATATATATATATATAAATTCAATGCATCAATACAATTGGATGGGCCGAATGGTCTAATTCTTCTTCCATGTCCTCTGATCACTGAACGGCAACAGGCTCCGAATTTGCACCAATCTTACGAGCAGGACATAGGAACATAGAAAATAGGTGCAGGAAGTTGCCATTTGGCCCTTCGAGCCAGCACCGCCATTCATTGTGATCATAGCTGAAGAAGGATCTCGACCCGAAACGTCACCCATTCCTTCTCCCCTGAGATGCTGCCTAACCTGCTGAGTTACTCTAGCATTTTGTGAATAAATACCTTCGATTTGTACCAGCATTTGCAGTTATTTTCTTACATTTGTTTACAGTGTACTATGTACACAGTGAACAGGTACTTTGGATCTGACTTCACTAAGGAAGACACTAACAATCTCCCAGATGTTCTAGTGGCCAGAGATCCTAGGGTGACGGAGGAACTGAAGGAAATTCACATTAGGCAGGAAGTGGTGTTGGGTAGACTGATGGGACTGAAGGCTGATAAATCCCCAGGGCCTGATGGTCTGCATCCCAGGGTACTTTAGGAGGTGGCTCTAGAAATTGTGGACGCATTGATGATCATTTTCCAATGTTCTATAGATTCAGGATCAGTTCCTGCGGATTGAAGGGTAGCTAATGTTATCCCACTTTTTAAGAAAGGAGGGAGAGAGAAAACGGGAAATTATAGACCAGTTAGCCTGACATCAGTGGTGGGGAAGATGCTGGAGTCAATTATAAAAGAAGAAATTGCGGAGCATTTGGATAGTAGTAACAGTCAGCATGGATTTACGAAGGGGAAATCATGCTTGACTAATCTTCTGGAATTTTTTGAGGATGTAACTAGGAAAATGGATAAGGGAGAGCCAGTGGATGTAGTGTACCTGGACTTTCAGAAAGCCTTTGATAAAGTCCCACATGGGAGATTAGTGGGCAAGATTAGAGCACATGGTATTGGGGGTAGGGTACTGACATGGATAGAAAATTGGTTGGCAGACAGGAAACAAAGAGTAGGGATTAACGGGTGCCTTTCAGAATGGCAGGCAGTGACTAGTGGGGTACCGCAAGGCTCGGTGCTGGGACCGCAGCTATTTACAATATACATTAATGACTTAGATGAAGGGATTAAAAGTAACATTAGCAAATTTGCAGATGACACAAAGCTGGGTGGCAGTGTGAACTGTGAGGAGGATGCTATGAGGATTCAGGGTGACTTGGACAGGTTGTGTGAGTGGGCAGATGCAGTTTAATGTGGATAAATGTGAGGTTATCCACTTTGGTGGTAAGAACAGGAAGGCAGATTAATATCTGAATGGTGTCAAGTTAGGAAATGGGGAAGTACAAAGAGATCTGGGTGTCTTTGTTCATCAGTCACTTAAAGTTAGCATGCAGGTACAGCAGGCAGTGAAGAAAGCTAATGGCATGTTGGCCTTTATGACAAGAGGAGTTGAGTATAGGAGCAAAGAGGTCCTTCTGCAGTTGTACCGGGCCCTGGTGAGAGCACACCTGGAGTACTGTGTGCAGTTTTGGTCTCCAAATTTAAGGAAGGACATTCTTGCTATTGAGGGAGTGCAGCATAGGTTCACTAGGTTAATTCCCGGAATGGCGGGACTGTCGTATGTTGAAAGACTGGAGCGGCTAGGCTTGTATACACTGGAATTTAGAAGGGTGAGAGGGGATCTTATTGAAACATATAAGATTATTAAGGGATTGGACACGTTAGAGGCAGGAAACATGTTCCCAATGTTGGGGGACATGTTTCCTGCCTCTAATGTGTCCAACCCCTTAATAATCTTATATATGAACATTGACTTCTCTAACTTCAAATAGCCCTTGCTTTCCCTCTCTCTCCATCCCCTCCCCCTTCCCAGGTCTCCCACCAGTCTCACTGTCTCCGACTACATTCTATCTTTTTCCCACCCCCCTCCCCTGACATCAGTCTGAAGAAGGGTCTCGACCCAAAAGGTCACCCATTCCTTCTCTCCCGAGATGCTGCCTGACCCGCTGAGTTACTCCAGCATTTTGTGTCTACCTTACATTAGGACCTAACTTAATTTCGATAACTTCCAAGCCTGCTTTAATGCGACTCGTGTTGTGACCATACCTGCCCTGTAATCAGCCAACGTGACAGTCACTTCAACCCCTGGTTTTAGAGAAATCTTTACTTGGTTTTCCGTCAGAGCCTCGATTAAAGAATCGATTCCCTGTTTGGAGAAAAATAAAGCATAACAAAACCATTAACTGAATGAATAAGTGCAGAGCTGAAGGTCACTAAACATCATTCTCAGGAGCAGCAATTTTAACCAGACATCATAGCAGCTCTCACTCAGATTAATGGGGTAATTTAGTGGCAATAACCACACAAAGAGTAAATAAAATAAGCCATTTGATATGATGTTCATCGTAAATTTATGAAAGCATATTTAGTATTGGACTAAAATATTTTACCTTTCCTCCTCCATTATTTACCAATAGAGTCATAGATTGATCCAGTGTGGAAACAGGTAGTATAAGAAAATGACTGCAGATGCTGGTACAAATCGAAGGTATTTATTCACAAAATGCTGGAGTAACTCAGCAGGTCAGGCAGCATCTCAGGAGAGAAGGAATGGGTGACGTTTCGGGTCGAGACCCTTCTTCAGACTGATGTCTGGGGGGCGGGACAAAGGAAAGAAATAGGTGGAGACAGGAAGACAGAGGGAGATCTGGGAAGGAGGAGGGGAAGAGAGGGACAGAAGAACTATCCAAAGGGACAGTTCTATCTAGAGGGACAGAAGAACTATCTTCGGCCCAACTTGCCCACTCCCAGCTACACTAGTCCCACCTGCCTGTGTTTGGTCCATATCCCTCCAAACCTGTCCCATCCATGTCCCCGTCTAACTGTTTCCTAAATGTTGGGATAGTCTCTGCCTCCACTACCTCCTCTGGCAGGTTGTTCAAGTAATCATCCTTGATAAAATCAACGCTATAGAATTGGCTGTTCTCACGCATATTTGCACGACCAGATTTACAGCATCACGGCTGGTACCTTGTCAGTGGTTGTATTCCTTTTCCTCTTTGGTCTCTCTGGTGGCGGAAGCAGGTACAGTTCTGCTGTGGTGGGTAAGCCTATTCTTACCACAGTTAGCAGTAGTTCTTCAGGGATGCCTGTTGTCTGTAACAACAAGACTACATTAGTATCATTATAGACAATAGACAATAGACAATAGGTGCAGGAGTAGGCCATTCAGCCCTTCGAGCCAGCACCGCCATTCAATGCGATCATGGCTGATCACTCTCAATCAGTACCCCGTTCCTGCCTTCTCCCCATACCCCCTCACTCCACTATCCTTAAGAGCTCTATCCAGCTCTCTCTTGAAAGCATCCAACGAACTGGCCTCCACTGCCTTCTGAGGCAGAGAATTCCACACCTTCACCACTCTCTGACTGAAAAAGTTCTTCCTCATCTCCGTTCTAAATGGCCTACCCCTTATTCTTAAACTGTGGCCCCTTGTTCTGGACTCCCCCAACATTGGGAACATGTTTCCTGCCTCTAATGTGTCCAATCCCCTAATTATCTTATATGTTTCAATAAGATCCCCCCTCATCCTTCTAAATTCCAGTGTATACAAGCCTAATTGCTCCAGCCTTTCAACATACGACAGTCCCGCCATTCCGGGAATTAACCTAGTGAACCTACGCTGCACGCCCTCAATAGCAAGAATATCCTTCCTCAAATTTGGAGACCAAAACTGCACACAGTACTCCAGGTGCGGTCTCACCAGGGCCCGGTACAACTGTAGAAGGACCTCTTTGCTCCTATACTCAACTCCTCTTGTTATGAAGGCCAACATTCCATTTGCTTTCTTCACTGCCTGCTGTGCCTGCATGCTTCCTTTCAGTGACTGATGCACTAGGACACCCAGATCTCGTTGAACATCCCCTCTTCCTAACTTGACACCATTCAGATAATAATCTGCCTTTCTATTCTTACTTCCAAAGTGAATAACCTCACATTTATCTACATTAAACTGCATCTGCCATGTATCCGCCCACTCACACAACCTGTCCAAGTCACCCTGCAGCCTTATTGCATCTTCCTCACAATTCACACTACCCCCCAGCTTAGTATCATCTGCAAATTTGCTAATGGTACTTTTAATCCCTTCATCTAAGTCATTAACGTATATCGACAATAGACAATAGGTGCAGGAATAGGCCATTCGGTCCTTCGAGCCAGCACCGCCATTTACTGTGATCATGGCTGATCAGTCACAATCAGTACCTCGTTCCTGCATTTTCCCCATATTCCTTGACTCCGCTATCTTCAAGAGTTCTGTCTAACTCTCTCTTGAAAGCATCCCGTGAATAGGCCTCCACGGCCTTCTGAGGCAGAGAATTCCACAGATTCACAACTCTCTGACTGAAAAAGTTTTTCCTCATCTCCGTTCTAAATGTCCTACCCCTTATTCTTAAACTGTGGCCCCTGGTTCAGGATTCCCCCAACATTGGGAACATGTTTCCTGCCTCTAGCATGTCGAATCGCTTAATAATCTTATGTGTTTCAATAAAATTCCCCCTCATCCTTCTAAATTCCAGTGTATACAAGCCATTCTCCATTCTTTCTACTCCCTAGCGTTTGAGGCCCTCTGAGGGGGTGTTGTGAACTGTTTATGTATGTGCTGTTATGTTTGTATGCCATTGTATGTTCGTTCTTAGTACCTGAACTGATGTACAGCACTTTGGTCAACGTGGGTTGTTTTTAAACGTGCCATACAAATAAAATTGACTTGACTTGACTTGACTTTCAACTCAAATTTTAAACTCTTTTCCATTGACATTATTCTAATCCCATTCAAATAATGGGATGGAATGCAAGTTACCTTTGTGTCCTGGATGAAATAACTATTAACGAACTGGCTATTAAAAATAGTTGTTAAATGGACACCACTTCAATTGGTCACCATGCCAAAATGTGAGGTGTAGTGAGGAACTGCAGACGCTGGTTTAAACCGAAGATGGACGCAACATGCTGGAGTAACTCAGCAGGACAGGCAGCATCACTGGAGCAAAGGAATGGACGACGTTTTGGGTCGAGACCCTTCTTCAGACCAAAATGTTTATGCCAAAATGTTAACAACGTACAGTATATGAAGTTGAATGAAACATCATCTCAGTTTAAGCACCTCAAAGGAAATTCCAAATATAATGTGTGATGTGAATGTGAACAGTGAATTCAAACATGGACTTCGTAAGGGAAGATTCACAAGAATACAGGAAGAGGATAAGGAAATGTGCCAAGTTGTTGTTATGGACAGCACATGTGTAACGGTTGGGTAGCTCCTGTCTTGTAGCTGTCTGCGATAATGAGAGACGCAAGCACAGCTTATTTCCAGATTTTTACATTCTTGCACGATAAAACAACCAATATATGTATCGTGGGGCAGACAAAATTGTCAGTGTAATTTTCAGGGCAAAGGTTACATTCTTTGGTTGATTGTGACGGGTGAAATGTGATCTAATCATGCATAATTACTTGTGTCGGAAGGAACCGCAGATGCTGGCTTGAACCGAAGATAGACACAAAAAGCTGGAGTCATATGTTGAAAGACTGGAGCGACTAGGCTTGTATACACTGGAATTTAGAAGGATGAGAGGAGATCTTATCGAAACATATAAGATTATTAAGGGGTTGGACACGTTAGAGGCAGGAAACATGTTCCCAATGTTGGGGGAGTCCAGAACCAGGGGCCACAGTTTAAGAATAAGGGGTAGGCCATTTAGAACGGAGATGAGGAAAAACTTTTTCAGTCAGAGAGTTGTAAATTTGTGGAATTCTCTGCCTCAGAAGGCAGTGGAGGCCAAATCTCTGAATGCATTCAAGAGAGAGCTAGATAGAGCTCTTAAGGATAGCAGAGTCAGGGTGTATGGGAAGAAGGCAGGAACGGGGTACTGATTGAGAATGATCAGCCATGATCACATTAAATGGTGGTGCTGGCTCAAAGGGCCGAATGGCCTACGCCTGCACAAAATATATATTTTTTAAAAGTAACTCAGTGGGACAGGGGGCATCTCTGGAGAGAAGGAATGGGTGACGTTTCGGGCCGAGACCCTTCTTCAGACTAGTTAGGCAACAGCAGAAGATGCAACACCCGTCCCTATACCTCCTCCCTCGACTCTGTCCAGTCCTTTCAGGTGAGGCAGAGGTTCACTTGCACCTCCTCCAACCTCATCTACTGTATCCGTTGTTCAAGATGTGGACTCGTATACATCGGCGAGACCAAACGCAGACTGGGCGATCGTATCGCTGAACACCTTTGCACAGTCCGCCTGGAACTACCTGATCTCCCGGTTGCCAAACATTTTAATTCCCCTGCCCATTCCCACACTGACCTTTCTGTCCTTGGTCACCTCCATTGTCAGAGTGAGGCTAAACGCAAATTGGATGAACAACGTCTCATATTCCGCTCGGGCAGCTTATAGCCCAGTGGTACGAATATTGATTTCACTAACTTCAAGTAACCCCGGCATCCCCTCTCTCTCCACCCCTCCCCACCCAAGTCGCACCAGCTTCTCATTTTCACCCAACAATCAGCTAACAATGGCCTGTTTCCTTTATCACCGTTACTTTTTTGCATATCTTTCATTCAAGAGAGAGCTAGATAGAGCTCTTAAGGATAGCGGAGTCAGGGGGTATGGGGAGAAGGCAGGAACGGGGTACTGATTGTGGATGATCAGCCATGATCACATTGAATGGTGGTGCTGGCTCGAAGGGCCGAATGGCCTACTCCTGCACCTATTGTCTATTGTTGTTTACCTCACCACATCTCTCATTTCCCTTATCGCTAACTAGTCTGATAAAGGGTATCGACCCGAAACGTCACCCATTCCTTCTCTCCGGAGATGCTGCCTGTCCCGCTGAGTTACTCCAGCTTTTTGTGTCTATCTTATGCATAATTACTTGACCAATATTTAAGTCTCTAAACAGTCATTGATACTGAAATTTAGTTTGTGAAAGGGGCTGGATATAAGTAGTAGTGGAAAGGAAAGAAATTCCAAGGCAGTGGGAAGGAAGTAGGACGAGCTTGGTTGGACTTGGTTGGACCAACATGGAAATGATTAGTTGGGCATCCTCTGTCGGTGCTGTGATCATTCTGTGATTCAAGAGCAGCACGGTAGCGCAGCGGTAGAGTTGCTGCTTTACAGCGAATGCAGCGCCGGAGACTCAGGTTCGATCCTGACTACAGGTGCTGCACTGTAAGGAGTTTGTACGTTCTCCCCGTGACCTGCGTGGGTTTTCTCCGAGATCTTCGGTTTCCTCCCACACTCCAAAGACGTGCAGGTATGTAGGTTAATTGGCTGGGTAAATGTAAAAATTGTCCCTAGTGGGTGTAGGATAGTGTTAATGTACGGGGATCGCTGGGCGGCACGGACTTGGTGGGCCGAAAAGGCCTGTTTCCGGCTGTATATATATGATATGATATGATATGAAATGTGCTGTAAAGATGCCGGAAGATAACGTAGCCTTTGTCACACTTGGGTATATTTTTAACTTGAGCAAAAATGACCATTTGTAGAAATGGTATTTTCCTTCTCCTTTCTCGATTGATATAGAAACATAGAAAATAGGTGCTGGAGGAGGCCATTCGGCCCTTTGAGCCAGTACCGCCATTCATTGTGATCATGGCTGATCATCCACAATCAGTAACCAGTGCCTGCCTTCTCCCCATATCCCCAATGTTCTATCTATCTCTCTTTTAAATTCATCCAGTGAATTGGCCTCCACTGCCTTCTGTGGCACAGAATTCCACAAATTCACAACTCTCTGGGTGAAAAAGTTTTTTCTCATCTCACTTTAAAATGGCCTCCCCTTTATTCTTAGACTGTGGCCCCTGGTTCTGGACTCCCCCAACATTGGGAACATTTTTCTTGCATCTGGCTTGTCCAGTCGTTTTATAATTTTATATGTTTCTATATGATCCACTCTCATCCTTCTAAATTCCAGTGAACACAAGCCCAGTCTTTCAAATCTTTCCTCATATGACAGTTCCGCCATCCCGGGGATTAACCTCGTGAACCTATGCTGCACTTCCTCACTAGCAAGGATGTCCTTCCTCAAATTACCAGGGTTCCCCTATACAACTGCAGAAGGACCTCTTTACTCCTATACTCCTATACTCAAATCCTCTCATTATGAAGGCCAACATGCCATTAGCTTTCTTCACTGCCTGCTGTACCTGCATGTTTACTTTGAGTGACTGGTGTACAAGGACACCCAGGTCTCGTTGCACTTCCCGTTTACCTAATCTGACACCATTGAGATAATAATCTGCCTCCTTGTTTTTGCCACCAAAGTGGAAAACCTCACATTTATCTACATTATACTTCATCAGCCATGCATCTGCCCACTCACCCAACCTGTCCAAGTCTGCAACATTCTATCGTACTACGATGGAAATATATTTTAATCGAATACCTCTGCCAAAATCCTTGATATAACCTGTCCAATATCTTCTCTCCACTCTGGGACATTAGGGTTGTAACTATCAATGTTCTGAGAAAATTCAAGAGGTAGGACTTCCAACTGATCTGAAAAAGACAAGGTTAGTTTAGTCTTGTGATCCAGCATGAAAAAGTCAGCCAAGGTTCAAGGGAAGAGTGTGGGGAGAAAAGGTAAGTGGGGCAGGGGGTGGGGGAGAATTGTTGGGGGGAGAAAGGGAGGTGTTTGTGGTGTTACCTAAAATTTGGAGAATTCAATGGTCATTCACATTCACAACCACTCTTAAAGGTGGCAGGATAGATAAATAATGAGGTTAAGATGGTATATGGTTAGGGTTGCCAACTTCCTCACTCCCAAATAAGGGACAAAGGGTGATGTCACCGCCCCCCACGTGACCTCACCCAGCCAGCGGCCACGTGATCCCGCTCCACCAACAGCGGCTGCCCGGGCCGGGAGGCGGGTTGCTATGCAACCTCCGTTACGCGATGCTCGGGCTTCTGGGCCTACACTGTCTGGGACTACAGCAGCCCTCAGGCTACAGTGTGCGGCCCTACAGTGTCCAGACCTAGAGTGTCCGGGTCTACAGTTGACGTGTTGGATGCAGGATAAATGGGCAGGAGTAAAGACCTGAGCGACTTTGACAAGGGCCAAATTATTATGGCCAGACGACTGGGTCACAGCATCTCTGAAACGGCAAGGCTTGTGGGGTGCTCCCGGTCAGCAGTGGTGAGTACCTACCAACAGTGGTCCGAGGAGGGACAAACCACAAACCGGCGACAGGGTGTTGGGCGCCCAAGGCTCATCGATGCGCGAGGGCAACGAAGACATATTAGGCAGGTGGTCATAATGTTTTGGCTCATCGGTGTATTGTTTGACAGTGTTTCTGTCAAAACGTTAATTGGTCATCAGGTCATAAGGAATAGAAATAGAATTAGGCCATTTGGCCCATTTACGTCTATTCCGCCATTCAATCTCTCCCTCCTAACCGCATTCACCTACAATTCTCCTACATCAGTCTGAAGAAGGGTCTCGACCCGAAACGTCACCCATTCCTTCTCTCCTGAGATGCTGCCTGACCTTTTTAGATTTAGATTTAGATTTAGAGATACAGCGCGGAAACAGGCCCTTCGGCCCACCGAGACCGCGCCGCCCAGCGATCCCCGCACACTAACACTACCCTACTCACACTAGGGACAATTTTTACATTTTACCCAGTCAAATAACCTACATACCTGTACGTCTTTGGATTGTGGGAGGAAACCGAAGATCTCGGAGAAAACCCACGTAGGTCACGGGGAGAACGTACAAACTCCGTACAGACGGTGCCTGTAGTCAGGATCGAACCTGAGTCTAAGGCGCCGCATTCGCTGTAAGGCAGCAACTCTACCGCTGCGCCACCGTGCTGCCACACCTGCTTGAGTTATTTGTGAAATAAATACCTTCGCATTCTCCTACAAGGTCATCAGGAACAGGAGTATAAGAAATTAATTGCAGATGCTGGTACAAATCGAAGGTATTTATTCACAAAATGTTGGAGTAACTCAGCAGGTCAGGCAGCATCTCAGGAGAGAAGGAATGGGTGACGTTTCGGGTCGAGACCCTTCTTCAGACTGATGTCAGGGGGGCGGGACAAAGGAAGGATATAGGTGGAGACAGGAAGACAGTGGGAGATCTGGGAAGGAGGAGGGGAAGGGAGGGACAGAAGAACTATCTAAAGTTGGAAAAGTCGATGTTCATACCACTGGGCTGCAAGCTGCCCAGGCGAAATATGAGGTGCTGTTCCTCCAATTTCCGGTGGGCCTCACTATGGAGTAGTTCACTATAACATCTGAAACGTGTAAGTGTTCAGGAGCTGACGTATTCGAAGATTTGGAAAATAACCGTTTTACACTTACCAAATATCCTCACCACTTTCGAGTCCTGAACCATGGAGCTCCCACAGGAAGCCTGGACTGTGACTTTAATCTCACTGTTCTCAGGAAAGCTGGTTATGAGGCTGTTTTCCAGGGTGAGTCGAGGCTGCAAGAGGCGGTACAAAGAAAAACATGGCAACATGGTTAACTTTCCGCTAGTCGTGGCAGCACGCCGCAACTCATCATCAGCGAGGCATTCGTGAAGCGTCACCCACCTTAAGGCTGTCTCCCAGCCACCACTGAAAGACTGTGAGGTTGGAGTTGCGGGGCTGCAACAGTGCTGTCAGGTTCACTTGCTGGTTCCTGCGGATGACTGGCAGTACCTCCAGATGAACGGCCATCAGTGGCGCTGAGGAGACCCGGGACAAAGGAGTCAGCAAATCACCCATCGCGCACATTAAACACAGAAACAGAGAAAATAGGTGCAGGAGGAGGCCATTCGGCCCATTCGATCCAGCACCGCCATTCATTGTGATCATGGCTGATCATCCACAATTAGTAACCAGTGCCTGCTGTTGTAATATATAAGACAAGGGGGATGTTGTGATATTGCTGGGACTACTTTGTGTATCCAAGGACTACTTTGTATGCCTGTGTATATAAATGTATATATCTGTGGAGTGACCACACGGAGTGAGTGACCACACGGAGTGAGTGACCACACGGAGATGAGTGACCACCCGGCGATGAGTGAAATTCCGCAGAGGAGTGACCACCATGATGGCGAAAAAAAAGCAATTGTGTTTAGTTGTGTTATTGGTTTTGTTTGCAAAAAGAAATGGTGTTTTGGTTTTGTTTGTTAAATATATTTTAGGCCTAGAATGGTAAAGAAAACAATTTTATATAAGACAAGGGGGATGTTGTAATATATAAGACAAGGGGGATGTTGTGATATTGCTGGGACTACTTTGTGTATCCAAGGACTACTTTGTATGCCTGTGTATATAAGTGATGGGTGTGATTAGGCGGTCACTCTGGATCCAGGCGGCCTTGGAATAAACAGCCTGGAGTTAAGCTCCACCATGATAACATCTTAAACATGTGTACTCGTGGTCCTTCCAGAGTCACAACAAAGGTACAACAAGTACCGGACCACGAAGTACAACACCTGCCTTCTCCCCATACCCCTTGATTCCACTAGCCCCGAGAGGTATATCTAACATTGCT
The DNA here is from genome assembly GCF_053455715.1 of Rhinoraja longicauda. Lineage (NCBI taxonomy): Eukaryota > Metazoa > Chordata > Chondrichthyes > Rajiformes > Arhynchobatidae > Rhinoraja > Rhinoraja longicauda. The sequence continues at coordinate 137,959,167 of NC_135953.1, read as the reverse complement.
GTGCAACTAATCAGCATCTGGACAAGAATTGACTTAACAAGGTATTAAACATGTCTTGCATGCATTTGGTTAACCTGTCCACTGCCAAGATTTTTTTTCACTATTGGCCATGGCTTGGCGGGTTTGGTCTAGATCAAGGAGGACTTGACTAAGCCAAAACTACGCCAAATCGAGGATATATCGGCAACGGCACTGAGATGTAAACATTCTGACCTGAGTATGCTCAGATGTTGCACTAAACAGGTTAACCTATTACATTTAGTTTAGTCTACTTTAGAGGCACAGCGCGGAAACAGGCCCTTTCGACCCACCGGGTCCGCGCCGACCAGCGATCCCCGCACATTAACACTATCCTACACACCCACTAGGGACAATTTTTACATTTGCCCAGCCAATTAACCTACAAGCCTGCACGTCTTTGGAGTGTGGGAAGAAACCGACGATCTCGGAGAAAACGCACGCAGGCCACGGGGAGAACGTACAAACTCCTTACAGACAGCAATCGTAGTCGGGATCGAACCCAGGTCTCTGGCGCTGCATTCGCTGTAAGGCAGCAACTCTACCGCTGCGCCACCGTGCCGCAAAATGTTGGAGTCTCATCAATAGGAAAAGCACTGGATGTTAACCTGTCCACTGCCAAGTTTTATTTTCACTTCTGGCCATGACCAGAGTGTACTCGGTGGGGGGTGAGATGGCACTGAACAGGTTAAGGATAGATGGTTGGACATTTTTTGCTGCCGATGGCCAATGTCACGCATTTTCAAGGCATTACTTGTCGCTGTAGACCAGTGCTAAATGTTATCTTGATCTTTCAGCATTCTGGCATGGACTGCTTAATTTTCTGAGGGGACGTGAATGAAATTGGACACTGTGAAGACATCAGCAAACAACCCCATTGATTTCACCTTATGATGGAGCTGAGAAGCTGACCAAGGGTGGTGCTGTATCCTGACATCCTTACAATGGGGTAACTGAGCCGAGTTGATTAGCTTCCACTAACCAGAAACATCTTCCATGGTCCAAAATGTGACTCCAACAATTGGAGCCCATTGACTTCATTCGTGATCATTGTCCATTTTACAAGAATGATCCCAGCAATGAGTGGGTTAACCTACGATGAGCATTTGTCGGCACTGGGCCTGTACTCGCTGGAGTTTAGAAGAATGAGGGGGGGGACCTCATTGAAACGTACAGAAGAGTGAAAGGTTTGGATAGAGTGGATGTGGAGAGGATGTTTCCACTAGTGGGAGAGTCTAGGACCAGAGGGCACAGCTTCAGAATTAAAGGACGTTCTTTTAGGAAGGAGATGAGGAGGAATTTCTTTAGTCAGAAGGTGGTGAATCTGTGGAATTCTTTGCCATGGAAGGCCAAGTCAGTGCACATTTTTAAGGCAGAGGCAGATAGATTCTTGATTAGTATGGGTGTCAGAGGTTATGGGGAGAAGGCAGGAGTATGGGGTTGGGAGGGAGAGATAGATCAGCCATGATTGAATGGCGGAGTAGACTTGATGGGCCGAATGGCCTAATTTTACTCCTATCAATTCTGACCTGATGACCTTGGCTTCAAACTTCATCAAATGCTGCTTTAATGTTCGGGAGAGTCACTGGCACCCTCACTTTAACTCCCAAATTCTATTCTTTGATTACGTTATTGTACTGTGAAAAAGGTTTTTTTGCTGCATACTATCTAGAGAGCGAAAAGACTATACATAATTACAACCAAGCTGTCCACGGTGTTTGCTTTGAATTATATTTGAACTAAAGCTATGATGAAGTTTGAAGCCAAGTGGTTCTGACAATGTCCAAACTGAGCATAGTTTTGTTTAGTTTCGAGAAACAGCTTGGAAACAGGCCCTTTAGCCCACCGAGTCCGCACCGAACAGCGATCCCCGCACACTAACACTATCCTACCCACACTGGGGACAATTTTACATTTAACCTACAAACCTGTAAGCATTTGGAGTGTGGGAGAAAACCAAAGATCTCGGAGAAAACCCACGCAGGTCACGGGGAGAACGTACAAACTCCGTACAGATAGCACCCGCAGCCAGGATTGAACCCTTGTCTCTGGCTCTGTAAGGCAGTAGCTCTACTGCTAAGCCACCGTGCAGCCCTGTGTGAGCAGTTTATTGGTGAGTAAGTGCCCCTTGAAAGCACTGTCAACACCACCTTCCATCAGTTTGAGTCTGAAGAAGGGTCTCGACCTGAAACGTCATCCATTCCTTCTCTCCAGAGTTGCTGCCTGACCTGCCGATAGGAGTAGAATTAGGCCATTCGGCCCATCAAGTTTACTCCACCATTCAATCATGGCTGATCAATCTCTCCTTCCTAACCCCATTCTCATATAAAAATATCCATTGACTTGGCCTCCACAGCCTTCAGTGGCAAAGTATTCCACAGATTCACCACCCTCTGACTAAAGAAATTCCTCCTGATCTCCTTCCTAAAGGAAGGTCCTTTAATTCTGAGGCTACGACCTCTAGTACTAGACTCTCCCACACACAGAAGTACAGAGAGACAGGTTTGTCTCTCCTGAACAGGATGGTTTCCATTCCTAGTGGCAGAAAGTGCAAACTCAAGAGCAAAAGGGTTCAACGTTTGTCCTGCTGAAATGTATGGATTCTTCAAAACCATCCCATCGCATTCCAAAATATTGGGAAAAAGGGGAAACATCACAATTTATACCATCATCCCCACCTAGCATTTTTTTTTCATCAAGATTGTCAGACATTATAATGAATATGTTTATGATTAGTTTAGTTTAGAGATACAGCGAGCGAACAGGTCTTCGGCCCACCAAGCCCGCGCCGACCAGTGATCGCTAACACACCAATGAAAATGCGTTGCGCCAACTTACTGTTGACCTGAATGTACACCATGGCCTCATCGGAGCCTGCAGAGTTCTCAGCTTTGACAGAGACACGGTAAATTCCTGGTTTCTCGTATCCGTGCTGAATTGGTTCATCCATCAGTGTGAGGTTCTCATAAATGGCCTTAAAACCATCCCCGAGATCCACCTGATACTTTGTGTTTAGCGTATCGCCCTGTAAACGAAAGACGTGTCAGAACAAAAGAGCTAATGAAGATTGAACGTAAAGCGGTGCGCTAAAGATTTCCCAGGTCGTGCAGACATGATCAATCACAAGCCCCAAAAAGTCCCCGCTGAATTGCGGCTGGATCTTTCACATCGATGGGCAGGAAACAACATTCTCTGTCCCACAAGGTACATCAATTTGGGCACACATCCTCCCTCCTCCCTCCTCCCTCCCCCCCCCCCCCCCCCCCCACCCCCTCCCACCCACCATCTCCCTCCCCCCTCCTCCCCTCCCTCATCCTCCCTCCCACCCACCATCTCCCTCCTCCCCTCCCTCCCTCATCCTCCCCCCCCTCTCCCCTCCCTCCCTCCTCTCCCCCCCCTCCTCCTGCTCCCCCCTCTCCTTTACAAAGAGAAACCTTTAAAGAAACAAGTCAAGGCACTGGCAAATACTACATTTCGTTAATGAAATTGTGAGCTAATTATGGAATAATACCCACGACACAATGAATACTGAACAAGCTCTGCAAACGTAACTAACCACAGAGAGTTTTGTACAGATAACACCGATACTTCATTTAGAAATTATAACCGCCTGCTGAGATTACATAATCATGACATTCTAACCTGTGTGATTCAACAACATCTAAGTTGAAGTGTTGGCATAAGTCAGTATAATACAAAACATTTTCTCATTCAATTTTCAATTGATGCAAACTCATTTTTGAGGAATGGTTTTTAGGAAAGAGATATGAAGTAATTGTTCATTTATCCTCCCTTTGAATTTCGACCTTATTTATTTCATTGGCTCATTTCATTTATTTCACCATTCTATGTTCTAATGGATGCTTGGAGAGGAATACAATTACACTTCCAGTGCATTGCAAGCAGATATCATTTACAGGTTAGTTTTATCCGCTCTGTGGATTGATTGGATTGTATACAATACTTCTACTCTCTCTCTCTGATACCACCCAGAAGATTACCCACTTCAATTTTTTTTTGTAATTGGTAAATACAAAAACAGTAGTTTCAATCAAGGAAACATTTATTTTGTAGCACATTCACTGAAGACTAAATTTGTGCTGCTCTTATTTTATATTATAATGGATCCTCATAAGAACTGTTTAGAAAATTGTTTAATTGATATCACAAAAAATCAAATCAAAGTTGGATACAAAAAGCCACAAAGTGCAAGCCCAGTCGACTATTAACACCATCTCCCTACTTTAGCCCCAAACAGTAGATTATATTGATGAGGCAACAATGAATAGACTTTTTTAAATGCTTAGGAATGTGTATGAAGGATCTGCAGGCGATAGTTTACACCAAAGATAGACGCAAAATGCTGGGGTAACTCAGCGGGACAGGCAGCATCTCTGGAGAGAAGGAACGGGTGACGTTTTGGGTCGAGACCCTTCTTGAGACTGAGAGTCAGGGGAGAGGGAGATGAAATATGGAAGGGTACCAAGAGCATGTAAGGTGCTTTACACCTAACATTCCTTCTGTGCACAGGTATCAATGACCTAGTATGACTTAGACCAGGTTTGAATAAGTGCGGAGACAGGCCAGAAAGAAATTACTTTCATTTAATTCTTGATTCCAGAGTCGTGATAGATCTTATTTTGAATGATGTAAGTTCTGAAAATAGAGATCGGCTGCTTCAGTTTACTACACTTATTCTGACTCTGCCAAATTCATTTCTGAAAGCTCTGATTTCCTTGGAATTAATCAGTCAACCACAGTCCGTACCTTTGAAATATTTGGTAGACGCAAAGTGCTGAAGTAACTCAGCGGGTCAGGCAGCATCTCTGGAGAGAAGGAATGGGTGACGTTTCGGGTCGAGACCCTTCTTCAGACATCTTTGAAATATTTATTGGATTCTAATTGCTCGTCATTGAAATCTGAATTACTTTGAACAAGCAACTAAACTTTTTGTTGAAGATTTTTTTTTAAACCCACAATTGAGGTGTTTAAAATCATGAGAGGAATAGATTGGGTAGATGCACAGAGTCTCTTGCCCAGAGTAGGTGAATCGAGGACCGGAGGACATGGGTTCAAGGTGAAGGGGAAAAGATTTAATAGGAATCTGAGGGGTAACGTTTTCACACAGAGGGTGGTGGGTGTATGGAACAAGCTGCCAAAGGAGGTCGTTGAGGCTGGGACTATCCCAACGTTTAAGAAACAGTTAGACTGGTACATGGACAGGACAGGTTTGGAGAGGTATGGACCAAATGCAGGCAGGTGGGTCTAGTGTAGCTGGGGCATTGTTGGCCGGTGTAGGCAAGTTGGGCCGAAGGGCTTGTTTCCACACTGTATCACTCTATGACTCTAATGAGGTTACACATGTTCTGACACCGGCACTATGGAAATGATGTTACAAAAACAAAATCTAAACATGGAAAATTATTGTTGAGTGAATGATGCAACATTATCACAGGAAGCTCTGATAACATTTGCGTCATTTTCAGCTGTGTGCAGCTATGAACTAAACTCACTGCCCAATGTTGGAAGCTTTAGCTCATCCTAGACTATTAATAGAATATTGCGATCATCATAATATGTATATGTGTGTGTGTGTGTGTGTGTGTGTGTGTGTGTGTGTGTGTGTGTGTGTGTGTGTGTGTGTGTGTGTGTGTGTGTGTGTGTATATATATATATACTGACAGCTACTATCGAAGGTAGCAGCTGCGATCTTGTTAACACATGCAGTTGATTTTATTCCTGTAACTTACGTCAAGAGTCACAGCTGATGCTGAGGACACTCTATTTGAATCTACTTGCGAGCACAAATTGGAAATGTATTCTTCCCAGACGAATGTTAATGTTATTTTTGCATGGATTCAATGCTAGATTTTATCTGGATTTGTGGAGGGAAAATTGGTAGAACATGCGGACAGACACAACATGCTGGAGACACAACATGCGGGACAGGCAGCATCTCTAGAGAGAAGGAATGGGCGGCATTTCGGGTCGAGACCCGTCTTCAGACTGAGAGTCGGGGGGGAAAGGGAAACAAGGGATATAGACGGTGATGCAGGGAGATGTAGAACAAATGAATGAAAGATGTGCCAATAAGTAACGATGAGAAAGGAAGCAGGCCGTTGTTAGCATCCGCCTGCTGTTAACAAGGCAACCCTGCTCCTGCTAACATGTCTGCTGGCCCACTTCACTCCCATTTCTCCAGTCAGGAAGCGTTGGTGATGTTTGTTGTACATGGCCAAAGAACAGGAGAAAATATTAACTAGTGTTCTTCATTGCAACAATAATGAGTCGATGGTGCAGCAGGACATTTAGAAGGATGAGAGGAGATCTTATCGAAACGTATAAGATTATTAAGGGGTTGGACACGTTAGAGGCAAGAAACATGTTCCCAATGTTGGGGGAGTCCAGAACAAGGGGCCACAGTTTAAGAATAAGGGGTAGGCCATTTAGGACTGAGATGAGGAAAAACTTTTTCAGTCAGAGAGTTGTGAATCTGTGGAATTCTCTGCCTCAGATGGCAGTGGAGGCCAATTCTCTGAATGCATTCAAGAGAGAGCTGGATAGAGCTCTTAAGGATAGCGGAGTCAGGGGGTATGGGGAGAAGGCAGGAACGGGCTACTGATTGAGAATGATCAGCCATGATCACATTGAATGGTGGTGCTGGCTCGAAGGGCCAAATGGCCTCCTCCTGCACCTATTGTCTATTGTCTATTGTCTATTGACATTGATAGGGTCTTGAGATGCTCCACCTAATGGATGAGGGTTTCATCAGTGATGGGAGAAAGGCTGTCGCTTGTTGACAAGTGACCTGGAATCTGAGGTTTGTACTTCACCTCCAGCGAGGCCAAACAGACACCCTGAACCAAACGTCTGGCATCTTGGATGTCTTTAAAATTAAATAACATCTTTAAATGTTCATCATGATTAACGAACAAACAAGTTTACAGGGTGAATGGTAACATTCTCCCCAAAAATCAATGACAAATCCAATGCTCCAGATCAATAGTGATCCTTTGAAAGCAAACTAATTTCCACATGTTGAAGAGGTGTGCATTATTGTGAATGGTCTAAGACAATTAAAACCTATCATCTTTTAAATAGCAAGGGCTGAGGTAAGGTAGCTGATTAATTGATTGATTAATCAACGGATATAGCAAGGAAACAGGCCCTTCAAAAGGGCGGCACGGTGGCGCAGCGGTAGAGTTGCGACCTTACAGCGAATGCAGGGCCGGAGACTCAGGTTCGATCCTGACAACGGGCGCCGTCTGTACGGAGTTTGTACGTTCTCCCCGTGACTTGCGCAGGTTTTCTCCGAGATCTTCGGTTTCCTCCCACACTCCAAAGACGTACAGGTATGTAGGTTAATTGGCTGGGCAAATGTTAAAAAAAAATTGTCCCTAGTGTGTGTAGGATAGTGTTAATGTGCGGGGATCGCTGGGCGGCGCGGACCCGGTGGGCCAAAGGGCCTGTTTCCGCGCTGTATCTCTAAATCTAAAAATAAAAAAAATCTAAACACTTTGAATCCGTGATGACCATCTAAACACCGTTCACATTGTTCTATGTTATCCCACCGTCACATCCATTCTTTACAAACTAGGTAGACACAAAATACTGGAGTAACTCAGCAGGTCAGGCAGCATCTCTGGACAGAAGGAATGGGTGACGTTTCGGGTCGAGACCCTTCTTCAGACTGATGTCAGAAGAGGGGGCGGGACAAAGATAGGATGTAGTCGGAGACAGGAAGACTAGTGGGAGGACTGGGAAGGGGGAGGGGATGGAGAGAGAGGGAAGGCAAGGGCTTTCTGAAGTTAGAAAAGTCAATGTTCATACCGCTGGGGTGTAAACTACCCAAGCGAAATATGAGGCGCTGTTCCTCCAATTTGCGCTGTGCCTCACTCTGACAATGGAGGAGGCCCCGGACAGAAAGGTCAGATTGGGAATGGGAGGGGGAGTTGAAGTGCTGAGCCACCGGGAGATCAGGTTGGTTAAGACTTACAAACTAGGGTAATTTACAGAGGCCAATTAATCCCCCACAAACCCCCACGTCTTTGGGATGTGCAAGGAAACCGAAGGGACCCCCTGGAGGAAACCCATGCGATCACATGGGGAAGGTGCAAACTCCGCACTGACAGCACCCAAGGTCAGGATCGAACCTGGGTCTCCGGCACTGTGGGCGACTGTACCGCCTCTGTTTACTAGTTGCGGCAAACCTGGGAACTCACCACCAGAGTGGCGGGGAAAATAGTAGAGAAATAGTAGGGGCCAATCAAGCTAAGAAACCCCAAATGTTTTTTGGACGTGGAAAACAGGAGCTGCAGGAGGAAATCCAGGGAGACTGTGCATGTCCACGCAGCCAGCGCCCGAGGTCAGAATCGAACCTGGGTCTCTGGCATTGTGATGCAGCTGCACGACTCACTGCTCCACTGTGCCGCCATTGGGACCAGAACATTCGGAGTAACTAAACTGTCGGGAGCTGTTACTGTTTCTGACTGTTTCTGTTTCCCACTGAACAACCGCCAACAGCTGGGCTATCCGGTGCAGGTTTCGCTGGCGCTGGGCACTGGTTGCAAAAAGGTTCTTTAGATTTTCACGTGGGCACGTTTGGTGGGATGATCCGTGTCCAAGTTGTCGAGTTGGATCAGAATCTCCATGAGTAACATATTATTAGCAAAGTGTGGCATAGCGGGCTACGGGCAGCACGGTGGCGCAGCGGTAGAGTTGCTGCCTTACAGCGAATGCAGCGCCGGAGACTCAGGTTCGATCCTGACTACGGGCGCCGTCTGTACGGAGTTTGTACGTTCTCCCCGTAACCTGCATGAGTTTTCTCCGAGATCTTCGGTTTCCTCCCACACTCCAAATATGTACAGGTATGTGGGTTAATTGACTGGGCAAATGTAAAAATTGTCCCTAGTGTGTGTAGGATAGTGTTAATGTGCGGGGATCGCTGGACGGCGCAGACTCGGTGGGCCGAAGGGCCTGTTTCCGCGCTGTATCTCTAAATCTAAATCTAAATCTACTGATTTTAGATGATCAGCCATGATCACATTGAACGGCGGTGCTGGGTCGAAGGGCCGAATGGCCTACTGCTGCACCTATTTTCCATGTATCTATGTACGTATGCCACAGAAGGCAGTGGAGGCCGACTCACTGGATGTTTTCAAGAGAGAATTAGATTTAGCTCTTCGGGCTGACGGAATCAAGAGATATGGGGAGAAAGCAGGAACGGGGTACTGATTTTAGATGATCAGCCATGATCATATTGGATGGCGGTGCTGGCTCGAAGGGCCGAATGGCCTATTCCTGCACCCATTTTCTATGCTTCTACGTTTCTATGAACTTCACTTTGTGTTTGTTTAAATTCATTGACATGTTAGTATGATATATTTGAAAAGCAAAATTAAAATAATTGGATTTCCCTAAAGATGAGCCGGATAATTGTACCAGGGGTGGCAGGCCTCAGGTTAAGGAGGTTCCAAGGACATTCTCATGCTCATTTCTGTGAGGGTGGCGATAGTTCAATCAAGAAACTACGGACAAGTTCTGGTTGCCCACTACAGGAAGGATGTGGAGGCTTTGGAAAGGGTGGAGGGAGGTTTACCAGAATGATGTCTGGATTAAGGGGGATTGGCTGCAGAGAGAGCTGTTGAGGCAGAGATAGATAGATTCTTGATTAGTACGGGTGCCAGAGGTTAAGGGGAGAAGGCCGGAGAATGGGGTTAGGAGGGAGAGATAGGTCAGCCATGATTGAATGGCGGAGTAGACTTGATGGCCTAATTCGAGAGCCACGACCGCCCCGACGTGCAGCGGCAGCGTCTTCGCCCGCCACGGATCGCGGGGCTTGGGGTCGGCCCGCTGCGGACCTTTCACCGTCCGGCGCGGCCTGGAACGTGGCAACTTCGACTGCCTGACCGCGGGAGAATACGGCAGGGGAAGAGAAAAGACAATCTGGCCTTCCATCACAGTGAGGAGGTGACTGGAGGAGACTCACTGTGATGGATGTTTCTTTTTTTTGTTTTGTGTTGGTTTGTGATTGTGTGTGTTCTTGCTTATTTTTATTGCACTTATTGTTGGACTGAGGGTGACGGAATCTCGTCCAAAAGACTTGTTTTTTTGGATGGCAATAAAGGCGATTCTGATTCTGATTCTGCTCATATAAACATAGAAACATAGAAACAGAAAATAGGTGCAGGAGGAGGCCATTTTGCCCTTCGAGCCAGCACCGCCATTCATTGTGATCATGGCTGATCATCCACAATCAGTAACCCGTGCCTGCCTTATCCCTACATCCCTTGATTCCACTAGGCCCCAGAGCTCTATCTAACTCTCTTTTAAATTCATCCAGTGAATTGGCCTCCACTGCCTTCTGTGGCAGAGAATTCCACAAATTCACAACTCTCTGGGTGAAAAAGTTTTTCTCATCTCAGTTTTAAATGGCCTCCCCTTTATTCTTAGTTTACAAGTGATCGCAAAAAGGAGGGGAAAAGGTGTTCCCCTGGATCGGTTTTCTGGATCGCTGGAGATTGTGGGGAGGTCCTGATAGAAGTATATCAAATTATGAGAGGAATGGGTAGGGTAGACAATCAGAATCTTTTTCACCAAGATGGAAAAATCAAGGACTAGAGGCGTAGGTTTAAGGTGAGGGGGACAAAGAAGATGTGAGGTCAAGTTTCTTTTTACACAGAGGATGGTGATTGCCTAGAACGTGCTGCCAAGGGTATTGGTTGAGGCAGATATGTTGGTGGGATTTAAAAGACTTTAGGGCAGGCACATTTTGGGTATATGTGGTGAACGGAGGGATATGCGCCGGAGACTCAGGTTCGATCCTGACTACGGGCGCCGTCTGTACGGAGTTTGTACGTTCTCCCCGTGACCTACGTAGGTTTTCTCCGAGATCTTCGGTTTCCTCCCACACTCCAAAGACGTACAGGTTTGTAGATTAATTGGCTGGGCAAATGTTTAAAAAAATTGTCCCTAGTGTGTGTAGGATAGTGTTAATGTGCGGGGATCGCTGGGCGGCGCGGACCCGGTGGGCCGAAGGGCCTGTTTCCGCGCTGTATCTCTAAATCTAAAATCTAAATATGGATTATGTGCAGGTAGATAAGTGATGGTCTTGGCATCATGTTGTATGTGATGCAGGTAGATAAGTGATGGTCTTGGCATCATGTTCAGCACAGACACAGTGGGATGAAGGGCTTGTTCCTGTGCTGTAACATTCTATGTTCTACGGGAAAAAACAGGGTAAATTATCTACTTATGCTCAAGAGTTAAAAGTACTGATCCAAACTTTTACCTGCACTGACCAAGGCGCGAGTGGAAAGGTAAGGGATCAATTAAATAATGCTCGACTATGTCTGTGTTATGTAGCTGTGGCAATGGACCTTCTATCATGTATAATTGATGTATTTGCTCTTTCCATCAATACCTCCCCATGTTTTTCTTGAAGATATTGATCGCTCAACAGAATGCAGAGACAGGTGCTGCAATTACAGTTCTTTTCACATAGCAATTTTCATCTGCACTCTCCCCGACTTAATATGAGTTGTTTGCCAGTTTTTCGATGACTCTGTTCCGGGTGTCGACCTTTGCCTTGGTTTTCTCAACATCTTGGCGACATGATAACGTGCGATCGAGGCACTTTGGTCGATGCAGTGTTGCAACAGGACATCGTTCCATGGCTCCTGTGGTTGACGTTTCACATCCCGGCTCCCAATGTTCCCAATGTTGGGGGAGTCCAGAACCAGGGGCCACATTTTAAGAATAACACTATCCTACACACACTAGGGACAATTCACAGGCCATTTAGAACGGAGATGAGGAAAAACTTTTTCAGTCAGAGAGTTGTAAATCTGTGGAATTCTCTGCCTCAGAAGGCAGTGGAGGCCAATTCTCTGAATGCATTCAAGAGAGAGTTGGATAGAGCTCTTAAGGATAGCGGAGTCAGGGGGTTTGGGGAGAAGTCAGGAACGGGGTACTGATTGAGAATGATCACCCATGATCACATTGAATGGCGGTGCTGGCTCGAAGGGCTGAATGGCCTCCTCCTGCACCTATTGTCTATTGTCTATTGGGACGCAGGGAATTCTGTTGGTGATACGTTGTCGTGTTCTTTTCATAGAGCAATTTGCGTGTGCTACACTTAATATCCTTATACTACTGGAAAGCCCTAAACTGCCTCCGTACTGGAGTGGCATGCTGCTGACTCAACCTGAAGAAGTGGGGCTTCTCGGACAGACTCTGACAAATGCAACTCTGGAGAGATACAGACAATGGCCCACCTACTGACTTGCAGAGGGGAGGCATGCACTGCGGACGATCTCCACAGATGCACAGATGTGGAACAGCCGTGGCAGGACAGCGTCTGACACACGAACGAGCGATGCTACTTAATATGACGCTCACCTATTCAGCTATTCAGTCTGTCCTCACAACATCCCCACACCATCCCCATCACGAAGGTAGCCACGATTTTATCAATAGTGTTAAGCAGAAGAAAACAATTCACAGGTTCATCGGAGTAGAATTAGGCCATTCGGCTCATCGAGTCCACTCCACCATTCAATCATGGCCGATCTCTGCCTCCTAATCCCATTTTCCTGCCTTCTCCCCATTACCCTTGACACCCGTACTAGAAAAACAATAGGTGCAGGAGGAGGCCATTTGGCCCTTCGAGCCTGAAACCGCCATTCGTTGTGATCATGGCTGATAATAATATATTCCTTTATTCATCCCACACCGGGGAAATTTACAATCAGTACGATCATCCACAATCAGTAACCTGTGCCTGCCTTCTCCCCATATCCCTTGATTTCGCTAGCCCCTGGAGCTCTATCTAACACTCTTTTTAATTCATCCAGTGAATTGGCCTCCACTGCCGTATGTGGCAGAGAATTCCACAAATTCACAACTCTCTGGGTGAAAAGGTTTCTTCTCACCTCAGTTTTAAATGGCCTCCCCTTTATTCTTAGACTGTGGCCCCTAGTTCTGGACTCGCCCAACATTGGGAACATTTTTCCTGCATCTAGTTTGTCTGGTCCTTTTATAATTTTATACGTCTCTATGAGATCCCCACTCATCCTTCTAAACTCCAGTGAATACAAGCCCAGTCTTTTCAATCTTTCCTCATATGACAGTCCCTCAATCCTAGGGATTAACCTCGTGAACCTACGCCGCACTGCCTTGCAAATCAAGAATTTGTCGATCTCTGCCTTACAAATACCCACTGACTTGGCCTCCACAGCCCTCTGGGGCAATGATTTCCACAGATTAACTACCCTCTGACTAAAGAAGTTCCTCCTTTCTCAAAGAGCGCCCTTTAATTCTGAGGAATTTAGTTTGCTACTACCTCCAGAACCTTCCACCAACCACGACTGTAATGCAATAACTCTGGACACTATATGGATTAGTTCCCACTGAAATAACCCGTTATGCCTATCTGAATTACTGAGAAATTGTGGCCACTGTTAAAACAGCAAAGTTTGCATAGGATGGTCGGATATAAAACAACTTTGAGGAAGGATATTCTTGCTAATGAGGGCGTGCAGCATAGGTTTACTAGGTTAATTCCCGGAATGGCGGGACTGTCGTATGTTGGAAGACTGGAGCGACTAGGCTTGTATACACTGGAATTTAGGATGAGAGGGGATCTTATCGAAACATATACGATTATTAAGGGGTTGGACACGTTAGAGGCAGGAAACATGTTCCCAATGTTGGGGGAGTCCAGAACCAGGGGCCACAGTTTAAGAATAAGGGGTAGGCCATTTAGAGCGGAGATGAGGAAAAACTTTTTCAGTCAGAGAGTTGTGAATCTGTGGAATTCTCTACCTCAGAAGGCAGTGGAGGCCAAGTGTCTGAATGCATTCAAGAGAGAGCTAGATAGAGCTCTTAAGGATAGCGGAGTCAGGGGGTATGGGGAGAAGGCAGGAACGGGGTACTGATTGAGAATGATCAGCCATGATCACATTGAATGGCGGTGCTGGCTCGAAGGGCCGAATGGCCTCCTCCTGCACCTATTGTCTATTGTCTATTGTCTATTGAGATTGATGGGGTCTTGAGATGCTCCACCTAACGGGTGAGGGTTTCATCAGTGATGGGAGAAAGGTTGTCGCTTGTTGACAAGTGACCTGGAATCTGAGGTTTGTACTTCACCTCCAGCGAGGCCAAACAGACATACTGGAACCCTGAACCAAACATCTGGCACCTTGGATGTCTTTAAAATTTACATTTACCAAGCCAATTAACCTACAAACCTGTACGTCTTTGGAGTGTGGGAGGAAACCGAAGATCTCGGAGAAAACCCACGCAGGTCACGGGGAGAACGTGCAAACTCCGTACAGACAGCACACGTAGTCGGGATGGAACCCGGGTCTCCGGCGCTGCATTCGCTGTAAGGCAGCAACTCTACCGTTGCGCCAATGCATGTCCGTGTTAATGTGCAAAACAGTAACGGCCTTTGGCTACAATGAGAGAGGTTGCTCCTACCTGGTTCTGCGAGATCAAGAAGGTAACCATGTCACCGGGGTTGACTGCCAACCTCTCCCCTTTCGTGACGATCTGGAGCCCTCGGGGAGCCATCAACGGGCACCGGTACTGCGTGGAACCTTGCCTCTTGTCCAAACCACCCTTGCAGACATTGAGGGCCACCTTCCTGTAACTGTGTAATACATGGAAATCTTAAGCAGTTGGAGCCACGCATGCAACACTACATATCTTACGTGTTAAAGGAGCACAGAGGGAGGAAGAGAGAAAGGGAAAGAGAGAGAGGGAAATTTGGCACACTGCAAACTTCATGTCTTTGGCTGTGTATCATTCTTCCTCCTGTCGCCAATGTCATGGAGTCATAGAGTGATACAGTGTGGAAACAGGCCCTTCGGCCCAACTTGCCCACACCGACCAACATGTCCCAGCCACACTACTCCCACTTGCCTGCGCTTGGTCCGTATCCCACCAAACTTGTCCTATCCATGTACCTGTCTAACTGTTTCTTAAACGATGGGACAGTCCCAGCCTCAACTACCTCCTCTGACAGCTTGTCTCAGAAAATAACTGCAGATGTTGGTACAAATCGAAGGTATTTATTCACAAAATGCTGTTTTTGAAGTCTGAAGAAGGGTTTCGACCCGAAACGTCACCCATTCCTTCTCTCCCGAGATGCTGCCTGACCTGCTGAGTTACTCCAGCATTTTGTGAATAAATTCCTCTGACAGCTTGTTCCATACACCCACCACCCTTTTCACCCTGTGAAAAAGTTACCCCTCGGATTCCTATTAAATCTTTTCCCCTTCACCTTGAACCTACATCCTCTGGTCCTCGATTCACCTACTCTAGGCAAGAGATTCGGTGCATCAAGGATGTTGTTTGGAATATTTTTTTCCCCAATATGTTACCCAGTCTCGAGAGCAAAGCACTAATCAAAGTTACGCTGAAGAAGCATCTTTGGCATGCTGCAAGATTTTTTTTCAATTTCACAGCCAGTCATGAGATTCTGAATGAAAACAAGCCATCAGCAGGTTGATCAACACCTAAAGCACCACATTTCTATTTGCAAAAACACCTCAGGATGAAGCACATGTCATTTCCTTGATTACTTTACATTGGAGCCAACCTGTTTTCTACGTCAAACAGAATCACAGAGCATCTAAATAAAGAGTTCTGCCGGAATGGCGGGACTGTCGTATGTTGAAAGGCTGGAGCGATTGGGCTTGTATACACTGGAATTTAGAAGGATGAGGGGGGATCTTATTGAAACATATAAGAGAATTAGGGGATTGGACACATTAGAGGCAGGAAACATGTTCCCAATGTTGGGGGAGTCCAGAACAAGGGGCCACAGTTTAAGAATAAGGGGTAGGCCATTTAGAGCGGAGATGAGGAAGAACTTTTTCAGTCAGAGAGTGGTGAAGGTGTGGAATTCTCTGCCTCAGAAGGCAGTGGAGGCCAGTTCGTTGGATGCTTTCAAGAGAGAGCTGGATAGAGCTCTTAAGGATAGCGGAGTGAGGGGGTATGGGGAGAAGGCAGGAACGGGGTACTGATTGAGAGTGATCAGCCATGATCGCATTGAATGGCGGTGCTGGCTGGAAGGGCTGAATGGCCTCCTCCTGCACCTATTGTCTATTGTCTATTGTCTAAAGCCCATATTACCCTCTATATTGTGCATTGTCACTCACTTTGCCTCCAATGGCATGAACAAAAGTTACCTGATCAGAGAGCAGGTGACAATAGAATCATGTCGTGAAATATACTTTATACTCCATCGTGAGGGATAACTGATTCATCTTTCATTAGTTTAGTTTAGTTTAGAGATACAGCGCGTAAACAGGCCCTTCGGCCCTACCGGGTCCGCGCCGACCAGCGATCCCCGCACATTAACACTATCCTACACCAAATAGGGACAATTTTTACATTTACCAAGCCAATTAACCTAGGGGGAGGGGGAGGAGGGTGAGGGGGGGGGGGGGGGTGGAGGGGAGGTGGAGGGAGGGGGGAGAGGAGAAGGGACAGGGAGAGAGGGCGGGGGAGGGGAGAGAAGGGTGGGGGAGGGGGGAGGGGGGGGAGGGGGAAGGGGGGAGGAGAGGGTGCTGCACCAATGCAGGAGAGGTTTGGGCCCAACGTGTCCACTTGGTCTAGTCTGGATTTTAAAAGTTTCAGTGAGGTTTCTTCTCATGCTATTAAACTGCTAGTGCAATACAGGGTCAAACCAGTGCAGTGATAATATAGAAGGCCACAAAGAGATTAATATATAAAAAGGCAATTTGATGCAATCAGTTCTTCCACCAATCATTTTATCGATCACAGATTATTGCCCAATAGCTTTAGAAATTCCAGTACCTCCTTGACAATAATACAGATTGCCATGAACATACCACCAGGTAGACACAAAATGCTGGAGTAACTCAGCAGGTCAGACAGGCTAATCTCTCTGTTAACAGCCCCAGGTTCCCTCAGCTTCTCCACAGTAATAACAGAGGAGGAATACTCATTGAAGATGTGCACCCACTCAACCTACCTCCTGTACGTTCACTCACCATCACCGGTGAGTCGGCCAGCCACCATGGAGACGTTGGTGAATTTATAGACGGCACTGGAGTTTTTCAGTCGGACGTTAGGATTGAACCTGGGTTCGCTGGGGCTGTGGGGCAGCACCTCTACTAGCTGTGATGTCCCATATTCTTACGTGTACTAATGCCACATTCCCATAAACTTATCATTGACAGTACGGTAGCGCAGCGGTAGAGTTGCTGCTTTACAGCGAATGCAGCGCCGGAGACTCAGGTTCGATCCTGACTACGGGTGCTGCACTGTAAGGAGTTTGTACGTTCTCCCCGTGACCTGCGTGGGTTTACTCCGAGATCTTCGGTTTCCTCCCACACTCCAAAGATGTACAGGTATGTAGGTTAATTGGCTGGGTAAATGTAAAAATTGTCCCTAGTGGGTGTAGGATAGTGTTAATGTACGGGGATCACTGGGCGGCACGGACTTGGAGGGCCGAAAAGGCCTGTTTCCGGCTGTAGATATATGATATGATATGATGATATGATATGACAGGAAGAAGAGATGAGGTGAAGACTTCTGTTTTTTGCCTGGTAGGTACGGGTGTCAGGGGTTACGGGGAGAAGGCAGGAGAATGGGGTTAGGAGGGAGAGATAGATCAGCCATGGTTGAATGGCGGAGTAGGCTTGATGGGGACGAATGGCCCAATTCTGCTCCTATCACTTATGACATGATGCTCCAAATGTTAAACATTGGAAGAAAGCAATTACCAATTTATCCCATGACACAGCATTGCAGAAACCGATGATAGCACGTGAGTAGAGAAAGGGGAAAGAATAAAGAGATGGGCAGCAGAGCAGATGGAACAAAAGATATGAAGTTTTTAACTTTGACAGACAAGTTTTTTCCTTTCCTAACATTTGGGTGCAGCGGTAGAGTTGCCGCCTTACAGCGAATGCAGCGCCGGAGACCCGGGTTCCATCCCGACTACGGGCGCCGTCCGTACGGAGTTTGTACGTTCTCCCCGTGACCTGCGTGGGTTTTCTCCGAGATCTTCGGTTTCCTCCCGCACTCCCGAGACGTACAGGTATGTAGGTTAATTGGCTTGGTAGTGTGTGTGGGATAGTGTTAATGCGTGGGGATCGCTGGTTGGCGATGGGCCTGTTTCCGCGCTGTATCTTCAAACTGAACATGCAGCACCTACCCAGAGCTTCTGGTGTACAGCTGTCCGGCCTTGCAATCCTCTGAAGGTGAATCCGGATTGTACCAAAAGGCAGGGACACATCTGCCATTGGCTTGCTGCTCAAATCCATAATCACTGCAAAAACATAAAAACACAGCCATGAAGGAACAAAGACCACGATGGTGAACATGTTCAACCAGCATCGAGTCGATTTGCAACCTGCTATCAGGCATGGTCATTCAGACGGTAGACACAATATGCTGGAGTAACTCAGCGGGTCAGGCAGCATCTCGGGAGAGAAGGAATGGGTGACGTTTCGGGTCTCTCCCGAGATGCTGCCTGACCCGCTGAGTTACTCCAGCATTTTGTCTCTACCTTCGATTTTAGTCAGCATCTGCAGTTTTTTTGCCTACACAATGGTAATTCAGACAACTGCTGCTAAAAGCCACCATTTTCATTTTTCCCATGATGTCTTTGAACAAATGCTGATCTGTGTCATGGTCACGATACGACATGATAGAACTTTATTCATCCCAGGAGGGAGACTAATTTGCCAACAGTCATAAAAAAGCACAAAATACATGAAACATGAAATTAAAGTGACGAGTGGAAAGGCTTTGGAGATGTGCGGAGATTGAGGAGGTGGGGGGGGGGGGGGTCAGTCCCAGTCTACCCCACGACAGAAGGGGGAGGAGTTGTACGGTTTGATAGCCACAGGGAAGAAGGATCTCCTGTGGCGTTCTGTCCTGCATCTTGGTGGAGGATGTTCGTGCCTGGAAAACATGTTGACAGTCTGCCCTACAGGTTCTATGTGACCTTCACATTAATAAACAACAGTGTTAAAATTAGAGGGGTGCAAATTCCCCAGTGAAACTTCTAAATTGCTGCAGACTTGTTTTCAACTGGCACCTATGGCCTCTTGCTGAAATAGATAGCTGTTGGTGGATACCATGTAGGGTTGCCAACTGTCCCATATTAGCCGGGACATCCCGTATTTTGGGCTAAATTGGTTTGTCCCGTACGGGACCGACCTTGTCCCATATTAGGCCCTGTGGGGCGCTTTAGGACTGGACACTGTAGGCCCGGGGGCCGCTGTAAGCCCGGACAGTGTGGGCTAACGGAGTGTGTTCGGGGAGCGGGGCCGAGTGTGTTCGCCTAACGGAGGTTGCGTAGCAACCCGCCTCCCGGCCCCGGGTGGCCGCCATTGGTGGAGCGGTAGCACGTGGCCGCTGGCTGGGTGAGGTCACGTGAAGCACGGGGTAGTGACGTCACCTTGTCCCTTATTCGGGACTGAGATAGTTGGCACCCCTAATGCCATGCCTTCTTAGACGTGGGTATCATATCTATACTTTTGTAAGTATAATCTAGGTATAATAGATTATTATATCTGCAGTGCTTTCCTTCTATTTATTGAGTATATTCATGACTATAATCTTATGTGATCTTATAGAGATGTATGAATTCATGAGACGAATAGATCGGGTAGACGCACAGAGTCTCTTGCCCAGAGTAGGTGAATCGAGGACCAGACGACATAGGTTCAAGGTGAAGGGGAAAAGATTTAATGGGAATCTGAGGGGTAACTTTTTCACACAAAGGGTAGTAGGTGTATGGAACAAGCTGCCAGATGAGGTAGTTGAGGCAGGGACTATCCCAACATTTAAGAAACAGTTAGACAGGTACAGGGATAGGACAGGTTTGGAGGGACATGGGCCAAATGCGGGCAGGTGAGACTAGTGTAGTGGTGACCTGTTGGCCGGTGTGGGCAAGTTGGGCCAAAGGGCCTGATTCCGCACTGTATCACTCTTTGACTCTAAGTACATTTTAATGATTTAAACATGTACAGACACATAGTGCTGGATAACACTAGTTTTCTGTACATGTAGATGCCTGCACGAAAGGACAAATTGGGACATAATCACCACGACTTGGTGGTCGAAAATTAATTAGCTGAAAATAAGAAAACTATTTTGCAGTCCTAAACACTACAATTCCTTTTCAGAGGCCTTGATGCTCGTTACATTGATCTTTCCCCCGAGCATGTTGTACAACTCGATAATAGAAGTGTTTTCCTTGATTGAATACAATCAGAAGCATGCTGCAAGGTTGTCAAGCGGGAACGATTCATCAGATGTTGGGACAAGATGTTGAGGAAAGATGTGGTCGACTCGGCTTATATTGACTCAAGTTTAGAATGAGCGGAGATATCAAAGACACCAGTAAAGTGGTGCTGGTGTGCGCAAGACTTTATGTCAGAAAAATATCTCCCCTGGATTGCAGATCCAGAACCAGGGTTCACCATGTCAGGGTGGCAAGAACAGGAAGGTGGATTATTATCCGAATGGTGTCAAGTTAGGAAAAGGGGACGTACAACGAGATCTGGGTATCCTAGTGCATCAGTCACTGAAAGGAAGCATGCAGGTACAGCAGGCAGTGAAGAAAGCTAATGGCATGTTGGCCTTCATGACAAGAGGAGTTGAGTAGAGGAGCAAAGAGGTCCTTCTGCAGTTGTACAGGGCCCTAGTGAGACCGCACCTGGAGTACTGTGTGCAGTTTTGGTCTCCAAATTTGTGGAAGGACACTCTTGCTATTGAGGGAGTGCAGCGTAGGTTCCCGGAATGGCGGGACTGTCGTATGTTGAAAGACTGGAGCGACTAGGCTTGTCAAGTCAAGTCAAGTACACATTGGAATTTAGAAGGATGAGAGGGGATCTTATTGAAACATATAAAATTATTAAGGGATTGGTCACGATAGAGGCAGGACACATGTTCCCAATGTTGGGGGAGTCCAGAACCAGGGGCCACAGTTTAAGGATAAGGGGTAGGCCATTTAGAACGGAGATGAGGAAAAACATTTTCACTCAGAGAGTTGTGAATCTGTGGAATTCTCTGCCACGGAAGGCAGTGGAGGCCAATTCTCTGGATGCTTTCAAGAGAGAGTTAGATAGAGCTCTTAATGATAGCGGAGTCAGGGAGTATGGGGAGAAGGCAGGAATGGGGTACTGATTGAGAATGATCGGCCATGATCACTTTGAATGGCGGTGCTGGCTCAAAGGGCCGAGTGGCCCACTCCTGCTCCTATTGTCTATTGATATGGGGAAAACATTTTGCAAGTTGACGGTAAACATAGAAACATAGAAAATAGGTGCAGGAGGAGGCCATTCGGCCCTTCGAACCTGCACTGCCATTCAATATGATCATGGCTGATCATTCACAATCAGTACCCCGTTCCTGCCTTCTCCCTTTAGAAGGTTTAGAGGGTGTGAGGGTCATTAGGTCATATCATAAGTCATAGTAGTAGAATTAGGCCATTCGGCCCATCCAAAGTAATAATGTATTGTCTTTCTGCTGTCTGGTTTGCACGCAACAAAAGCTTTTCACTGTACCTCGTTACACGTGACAACAAACTAAACTGAAATTGAAACTGACTGTGCTTTCCTCAATCGGAGCCCCTGACCCTATGGGATTCTCCACCACAAATGGCTGTGGAGGCCAGATCACTGAATATATATATAAGGAGGTGCGTGGATTTCTGGGCACATGGGTGATCAAGGGACTTGGGGAGAGAGCAGCATTTATGACATTACAGCCGTTTCGCCCGCTTTGTCTACGCCAAGCAAGTTAACCTCTTGGTCTAGGCCCAGTTGCTTGTATTTGGCCCATTGCCCTTTAAACCCTTCCTATTTATTATTTGGCCCATTGCCCTTTAAACCCTTCCTATTTATTATCTTTCTAAATAACCTTAAAAAGTCATAACTGTATCCACGTCCCACCTGCCCACTTTTGGTCCACATCCCTCCAAACCTGTCCTATCCATGTAACTGTCTAACGTTTTCTTAAATGTTGGGATAGTCCCAGCCTCAACGACCTCCTCTGGCAGCTTGTTCCATACACCCACCACCCTCTGTGTGAAAAAGTTACCCATCAGATTCCTATTAAATCTTTTCCCCTTCACCTTAAACTCATGTCCTCTGGTCCTCGATTCCTACTCTGGGCAAGAGACTCTGTGCTTCTACCCTCAACTACCTCCTCTGTCAGCTCGTGCCATACACCCACCGCCTTGTGTATGAAATGGAGAAATAGGATTGTTTTGGTACAATTCAATACAGGTGTCAAGGGTTACTGGGGGAAATGCAGGAGAATGGGATTAGGAGGGAGAGATAGATCAGCCATGATTGAATGGAGGAGTAGACTTGATGGGCCAAATGGCCTAATTCTACCCCTATTCCTTATGACAATACTATACAATACAAACCCTAACCTCATCTATATACTAAAACTCTTGTTTGTTTGTTTGCTTTTTCTTGAACCACAACCAAAATGGCACATGATAGCGCGGCAATTTTAGGTCCACCTTACTCACCGTCGTCCCTTTGGTGCTAATGGAAGAAGTTTTGTGAAATCGGTGATAAATTTTTTAAGTTATTCACATTTTACAGTTTAAATCTATCTCCTCGGGAGGGAGGGGAGGGGGTTGGAGGGGGATAAGGTTGGGTTGAGGGGGATGGAGTGGGGGGAGGGGGAAGGGGGGAGTGGGGGGAGGGAGAGAGGGGAGGGGGAGGGTGGTAGGGAAGGAAGGGGGGAGTGGGGGAGGGGGAGGAAGAGAGGGGAGGGGGGATGGGGTGAGGGGAAGGGGGGTTGGGAAGGGAGGGGGGAGGATGGGAGTGGGGGGAGGGGGGAGGAAGAGAGGGGAAGGGGGGAAGGGAGGGGGGTAGGGAAGGGAGGGGGGAAAGATGGGAGGGGGAGAGGGGAGGAAGAGAGGGGAGGGGGGAAGGGGGGAGGGGAGGGGGGTAGGGAAGGGAGGGGGGAGGGGGAGGATGGGAGGGGGGAGGAAGGGGGAGGGGGGAGGAGAGAGTGCTGCACCAATGCAGGAGAGGTTTGGGCCCAACGGGTCCCCTTGGTCTAGTTATTTATAAATCTAATACATTATGCAATTGATTTTTGAAAAAACAGGTAGTTACCATTCAAAATCAGATTCTGTGCACTGGCACGGTTTGGAGGAGAGGGCTGATGTGAAGTTCTTCCCTTTAATGCACCAGGATGATATTCTCCGCTTGCGGAACCGTCTCTGCTCTCCCATGATGCAGTGCTGATCCTAAACAGAGACATGCTGGTGGGTCAGTCGGCACAACTTCATACTTCACAGACAGGCACAAAAAGCTGGAGTAACTCAGCGGGTCAGGCAGCACCTCCGGAGAAAAGGAATGGGTGACGTTTCGGGTCGAGACCCTTCTTCAGACTCATACCTCACATAGAACACGCAATGGGAATCAATGTGCTGCACCGTACACTTGTTAGTATTCCCAATACCCCTTTTCGTTCCTTCCTTGAAATTCCAATTGCTAATCAGTCGCAGGCTAACCTTAACAAACTGATACTGTCCTTGAAAAATCAGCATCGTTCTAAATGCTGATTTCCGCTGTACTTGGGATGTATTTTCCATTAACTTGCCCACTTTTGACGTCAGGTTGATTAACCCCAACTCATCCTCCATCTCTTTCTGCTAGTTCCTACTTTAGCAGTCTGTGTGCTTGGTTATTTAAAGATATTAAAGATATATTGCGGTGCCGGCTCGAAGGGCCAAATGGCATCCTCCTGCACCTATTTTCTAAACCTTTCAATACTTCACTGATTATCACGTCCAATTTGTCATATTTCTCTGCACGGGGGCGCAGTGGTAGAGTTGCTGCCTTGCAGCGCCAGAGACCCAGGTTCGATCCTGACAATGGGCGCCGTCTGTACGGAGTTTGTACGTTCTCCCCGTGACCTGCATGGGTTTACTCCGACATCTTTGGTTTCCTCCCACACTCCAAAGACGTACAGGTTTGCAGGTTAATTGGCTTGGTATAAATGTAGATTGTCCCGAGCGTGTGTGGGATAGTGTTAGTGTGCGGGGAGGGGGGGGCAGAACAATGGACAATAGGGAGGGGGGGAGTGTGCGGGGATCGCTGGTCGGTGCGGCCTCGGTGGGCTGAAGGGCCTGTTTCCGCGCTGTATCTCTAAACTAAAAAACTAAACTTTCAATCCTTCAGTGTGAAATATTGATAGATCCTTACGTTGCAATGAGTGAAGCATTTGATTTTGCACCAGTGGTAATTGTTCTGCATAATGTTAATTCACTGCATGTATTTTTGTCTACTAACAACTGTAGGGATGCATTTTTCCCTCAAGATTCCCACAATAGATTGGCTGACCTCACCTTCATGTTAATATTAAGGACCAACTTAAACGTCCTGGCTGGGGGTTTGGAAACGGTGCAACAAAAGCTCACCTGGAGTACTGTGTGCAGTTTTGGTCTCCAAATTTGAGGAAGGATATTCTTGCTATTGAGGGCGTGCAGCGTAGGTTTACTAGGTTAATTCCCGGAATGGCGGGACTGTCATATGTTGAAAGACTGGAGCGACTAGGCTTGTATACACTGGAATTTAGAAGGATGAGAGGAGATCTTATCGAAGCATATAAGATTATTAAGGGGTTGGACATGTTAGAGGCAGGAAACATCTTCCCAATGTTGGGGGAGACCAGAACCAGGGGCCACAGTTTAAGAATAAGGGGTAGGCCTTTTAGAATGGGGATGAGAAAAAACTTTTTCAGTCAGTGAGTTGTAAATCTGTGGAATTCTCTACCTCAGAAGGCAGTGGAGGCCAATTCTCTGAATGCATTCAAGAGAGAGCTAGATAGAGCTCTTAAGGATTGTGGAGTCAGGGGGTATGGGGAGAAGGCAGGAACGGGGTACTGATTGAGAATGATCAGCCATGATCACATTGAATGGTGGTGCTGGCTCGAAGGGCCGAATGGCCTCCTCCTGCACCTATTGTCTATTGTCTATTGTCTATTGTCAAAGTTGAGAAGCAACTCTGCCAAGCATTCCTGTTCAGTTTCTAATGTTACCATATTAACACCACAGGGAGCATTTGCAGATTTACAGAACTAATATTGAATACTGTCAGAACACACTTGAAAGCAAAAGCAGCCCTTCCGAAGTTTGCTTTCTGTAAGCACGCTGCAGGCCAAGATGTAAAACATACCACAGAGGCCTGGCGTGAATTCACGGTGAGAATATAATTTCCCCTCTCCCCATTGTCCACTATTCCCCCCCCTCCCCATTGTTCTCCCCTCTCCCCATTGTCCACTATTCCCCCCCTCCCCATTGTCCACTGTTCTCCCCCCTCCCCATTGTCCACTATTCCCCCCCCTCCCCATTGTTCTCCCCCCTCCCCATTGTCCATTGTTCTCCCCTCTCCCCATTGTCCACTATTCCCCCCCTCCCCATTGTCCACTGTTCCCCCCCTCCCCAATGTCCATTGTTCTCCCCTCTCCCCATTGTCCACTATTCCCCCCCCTCCCCATTGTTCTCCCCTCTCCCCATTGTCCATTATTCCCCCCCCTCCCCATTGTTCTCCCCTCTCCCCATTGTCCACTGTTCACCCCCCCTCCCCATTGTCCTCCCCCTCCCCATTCTCCACCGTTCTCCCCCCCTCCCCATTGTCCTCCCCCTCCCCATTCTCCACCGTTCTCCCCCCCTCCCCATTGTCCTCCCCCTCCCCATTGTCCACTGTTCACCCCCCCTCCCCATTGTCCTCCCCCTCCCCATTGTCCACTGTCCTCCGTCCTCCCCATTGTCCACTGTCCTCCCCCCTCCCCATTGTCCACTCTTCTCCCCCCCCCTCCCTCACGGCGGTTCCCCCCACACTCTCATCGGCCTTCCTGACCAGCTTGTCAAGTCTCTTCCCTTCCACCGCTGAGATGCTGCTGCTCCAGCAGACCACTCCATAGAAAATGGCCGATGCAACCACCTTGTTGTAGAAGGTCCTTAGGTGTGCCCCCTGCGCTCCAAAGGACCTGAGTCTCCTCAGCAGATAAAGTCTGCTCTGGCCCTTTCTGTATAGCGCATCGGTGTTTCCAGTCCAGTCCAGTTTATTGTTGAGGTGGACACCCAGGTACTTATAAGAATCCACCCTCTCGATGTCCATTCCCTGGATGTTCACCGGTGTCGGGGGGACCTGGCTGCGCCTGCGGAAATCTACCACCATCTCCCTGGTTTTCCCCGCGTTGATCCGGAGGCAGTTCCGCTGGCACCAGTCCACAAACTCCTTGATCAGTTCTCTGTACGCCCTGTCCTCGTCGCACGCGATGAGGCCGGCGATGGCAGAGTCGTCAGAGAACTTCTGTAGATAGGAGTCTGCAGAGCTGTGCCTGAAGTCCGCCGTGTACAGGGTGAACAAGAATGGCGTTAGCACTGTTCCCTGCGGAACCCCAGTGCTGCAGACCACCCTGTCCGAGACCGGGTCCTTTGTCCTCACATACTGTGGTCGGTTGGTGAGGTAGTCCAGAATCCAGGATGTGAGGTGGTGATCCACTCCTGTGCGCTCCAGCTTGTCCCCCAGAAGCCCTGGCTGGATGGTGTTGAATACACTGGAGAAATCAAAGAACATGATTCTCACAGTGCTATCCGGCCTCTCCAGGTGTGAGAGAGCTCTGTTCTGCAGGTAGATGATGGCGTCCTCCACCACTATGCGAGTCCGGTAGGCGAACTGCAGCGGATCCATTGATGGTCTCACCAGGGGGCGGAGATGGGCGAGGACCAGACGCTCCAGTGTCTTCATCAGGTGTGATGTCAGTGCCACCGGCCTGTAGCTGTTGAGTTCCTTCGGGTGCGGCGTCTTTGGTACCGGTACCACGCAGGATGTTTTCCACAGCTGTGGAACTCTCCCCAGTTTCAGGCTCAGATTGAAGACGTGCTCCACTATCCCGCACAGCTGGTCTGCACAGGACTTGAGGAGCCCAGCTGATGCCGTCCGGACCAGCCACCTTCCTCGCATTGATCTTCCTGAGCTCATTTCTCACCTGGTCTGTGGAGAAAGACAGATTGGAGCACAGGGGCTGGGTGCTCAAGGGTGTGAGAGGAGGAGGGGGTGGGGGGGGTGGTGTAGGGGGAGGGGGAGGTGGGGGTGGGGCAGGAGAAGCAGAAGCAGTGGGTGGTGACTGTGACGCAAGTGCTGTGGGAGGGGAGGTGGGGCACTGTACTGGACGTGCAGACAAGGGGGGCTGCAGCAGGGGTGACTGGACCGGGGGAGGGGTAGGTGACTGATCGAACCTGTTGAAGGAAAGGTTCAGATCGTTCACCCGCTTCTGGTCCCCCTCGGCCCGGGAGTCCGGTTCCTTGTACCCAGAGATGGTTTTGAGGCCTCTCCAGACTCCACTGATGTTGTTCCTCTGCAGCTGGTCCTCCATCTTCTTGCTGTAGCTGATAGGATTCATGCTATTATATACGAATGATTTTTCCACTTCTTTCATTTGAAGGCCTTGGCTTTCAATAAAGCTTCTGTTGCTCTGGGTATTTTCACCTGCAGTGGGCCGCTGTGAGGGGGGGGGGGGACAAAGCGCGGGACCTTTTCGGCGCCCTTTATGTGGCGTCTCTTTGCATACCTTGAGTACGCAAGCAAAGAATTGCACTGTGACTTATCACTGAGAACTGAGATGAGGAAAAACTTTTTCAGTCAGAGAGTTGTGAATCTGTGGAATTCTCTGCCTCAGAAGGCAGTGGAGGCCAATTCTCTGAATGCATTAAAGAGAGAGCTGGATAGAGCTCTTAACGATAGCGGAGTCAGGGGGTATGGGGAGAAGGCAGGAACGGGGTACTGATTGAGAATGATCAGCCATGATCACATTGAATGGCGGTGCTGGTTCGAAGGGCCGAATGGCCTCCCCCTGCACCTATTGTCTATAGTCTTCAATTCAATTCAAAGTGAGATGAGCATCCGTGGATGGAATGGGAATGAAAAGAACAAACAGGTGCAAACAGAAGAAGGTGTCTCGACCTGAAACGTCCCTCTAGAGATGCTGCCTGTCCCGCTGAGTTACTCCAGCATTTTGCTTCGACCTTAGATGCAAACAGAATGTGCAATCTTCTGCAATATTTGCATCTAGCAGTGCATGTGTTGGTACACAGCATTTCCTGTGGCTATATGTGTCAGCTAACTGGGTCAGAAGCAGTGAGATCATATCAGTAACTGGGTTTTTTTGTGTGAATCAGGTTCCTTTTATACAAATAGTACTAAAACGTAAGCCCATTTAAAATCTGGAGTGGTGGAGGTGCAGAGGGAATGGGAGTTCTTGACAATTCAGGTGCAATTCTTGCTCAGAACTGCAATTATTTCTTTGAGTTTTTGCACAACTCGAAGAATATTGCACGTTTGTGAATGTAAATTTTTCCTTCAACCAGTGCAATAGGTCGACCCACAGTGACGTGTACAATTAAGGACATTTATTAAGTGATTATTTGGGCACTGGATGCATTTTGTGGGAGTGGCTATCTTGAGCACGTCTTTACTGAAACCATGGGAAACATTTTTTTTTGCACTTAAAAGACTGAGCGTTCATTTTATCCATGCTCCTCATGATCTCGTACATCTCAATACGATCACCGTGGAAGGAACTGCAGATGCGGGTTTAAACCGTAGGCAGACACAAAATGCTGGAGTAACTCAGCGGGACAGGCAGCATCCCTGGACAGAAGCAATGGGTGACGTTTCGGGTCGACACCCTTCTTCAGACTGCAGACCTCTTCAGTCTGCATTCCATTACATTATGTTAACAAACGTTGTCATCCACATTGTTAAAATACACGACAAACAACACTGGACCCGGTACCTACGACACACGACTGGTCCCAGGTCACCAACCTCACCCTCTGATCCTTTCACCAAGCCAATTTTGTATCTAATTGGCTAACTCACTGTTGATACCATGTGATCTAAACTCTCAGACGGGCCATACTACCATACCAGATGTAGTTTAGTTTAGTTTATTTTCGAGGTTACAGCGCGCAAACAGGCCCTTCGGCCCACCGAGTCCTCGCCGACCAGCGATCCCCGTACACTAGCACCATCCTACACACACTAGGGACAATTTACAATTTTATGCCGAAGCCAATTAACCTACAAATCCGTTTTTGGAGTTTGGGGGGAAACCGGAGGACCTGGAGAAAACGCACGCGGTCACAGCGAGAACGTGTAAACTCCGTACAGGGTATGGGAGTTCTTGGCAATTCAGGTGCAATTCTTGCTCAGAACTGCAATGATTTATTTGAGTTTTTGCACAACTCGAAGAATATTGCACGTTTGTGAATGTAAATTAGCACCTGTTCTAAGGATAGAACCTGGGCCTCTGCCACTGTAAGGCAGCAACTCTACCGCTGCACCAGTGCTATCCTTGCCAAAGTCTCATCAGGCCATTGTAGTGTTTCTTTATCTGCCTGTGGAGATATTACAACGTTCTTGTTCATTTAACAAAGTTCAATAGTATCGGTTTAAAGTGACCTGATATTAGGGACTGCAGTTTATTTTATTTTTAAGGGCGGCACGGTGGCGCAGCGGTAGAGTTGCTGCCTTACAGCGAATGCAGCGCCAGAAACCTAAGCTTGATCCCGACTGCGGGGTTTTTACGTTCTCCCCGTGCCTGCGTTGTTTTCTCCGAGATCTTCGGTATCCTCCCACACTCCAAAGACGTACAGGTACGTAGGTTAATTGGCTTGGCAAATTTAAAAAAATTGTCCCTAATGGGTTTAGTGTTAATGTGCGGGGATCGCTGGTCGGCGCGGACCCGGTGGGCCGAAAGGGCCTGTTTCCGCGCTGTATCTCCAAACTAAACTAAACTGATGGTAACTCCTTGTTTTAGGACTAAGTACTAATCGAGGTAATACTCACACTTTAAATAATCACAACAATGAGTTTCAAAAACCAGAAGGCACCTGGAACCGAAGATGCTGGTTTATAAATAAAACACAGAGTGCTGGAGTAACTCAGCGGGTCAGGCAGCATCTCTGGAGAACACAGATTGGTGACATTTTGGGTTGGGATCCTTCTTCAGACCGAATGTAAGCCTTTTTCAGACCTGTGTTCACCTATCAAATGCCAGACTTTGGCCCGCCCTGTTTTTTCTAGCTTTCTCCCCTCGACGACAATCAGTCAGAAGAAGGGTCCCAGCCCGATATGTCACCAATCCATGTCCTCCAATGATGCTGCCCATCCCCCTGACTTACTCCAGCATAGAGTTATAGAGTCACACAGCATGGAAACAGGCCCTTCACCCGACCAAGTACATGCCCCATCTAATCTGGCCCCATATACCTGCCCTTGGCCCCTTATTCCTTTAAACCCTTCCCATCCATCTACATATCCAAGTGCCTGATGAAGGGTCTTGATCTGAAACGTCACCCATTCCTTCTCTCCAGAGATGCTGCCTGACCCGCTGAGTTACTCCAGCACTTTGTGCCTATCTTCGGTGTAGACCGGCACCTGCAGTTCCTGTTGTGATGTTGCAAGGACTACTTTGTTGTATCACAAGGACTACTTTGTTTGCCTGTGTAGTAACGTGTGTATAAGAGAGTGAGGTGATTAGGTGGCCACTCTGGTTCCAGGTGGCCGTGGAATAAACAGCCTGGATTTAAGCTCCAGCATTATAACCTTTTAAACATGTGTACTTGTGGTCCGTCCTGAGTCATAACCAAAGTAAAACAGATACCGGACCACGAAGTACAACATGGTGGCAGCGGTGGGATACGAACCCACGCCATCGAAATGACTGGAGTACAACACGAAGTACAACAGTTCCTTCTTGCGCATCTTAGCACTTTGTGGGGGTTTTTTTTTTCCCAATCACCAGAAGTTTGCAATAAAATAGGTATTGTGATAATTACGCAGAAGGCGATTCACAATCTGAAGACACACAATGGGTTTTGATGTAAGCGCATACAGCAATTAAGCCATTCTCCCATTCCCAGTCTGACCTTAAGCCCCCTCCCACTCCCAGTCTGACCTTTCTGTCATGGGCCTCCTCCAGTGCCATAGTGAGTCCCACCGGAAATTGGAGGAACAGCACCTCATATTTCGCCTGGGCAGCTTGCAGCCCAGTGGTATGAACATCGACTTCTCCAACTTTAGATAGTTCCTCTGTCCCTCCCGTCCCCTCCTCCTTCCCAGATCTCCCTCTATCTTCCTGAATCCAGCTATATCCTTCCTTTGTCCCGCCCCCCTGACATCAGTCTGAAGAAGGGTCTCGACCCGAAACGTCACCCATTCCTTCTCTCCCGAGATGCTGCCTGACCCGCTGAGTTACTCCAGCATTTTGTGAATAAATAAGCCGTTCTAATATCTTTGTTCCTCTAGTTCACTCTGCAATACCTGGTTCCGTAGGTCCCAGGAGTCATAGTCATCAGGTGAGCACTGTCTGTGGAAGGATGGCCGGAAGTCTACTTTCACCAGTTCCCAGTCCGATCGGAAGCTGATGTGACCGAAGATCCTGGAACAGAAATACAGTCCGAAGATTTAACAACGTTAACAAAAGAACTTGGGACCCAACTTGGGACCAAGCCCTAAATTAGTGCAGGCGTGCAACACACGAATAACATGCAGCTGGGAGTTTCACTGCAAGCCCTGCACCATGCTGGCTAGTCTCTGTAAGATTGTTACTGTTCAGTGCCTGCAGTGTGGCTTAAAATCACCTTGATCAATTCAAACACACAGTCAAAATCAGAGAAAACATCTTCAAATGTCACATCACACCACCTGTGTTTCGAGATTTAGTTTAGAAATACAATAGACAATAGACACTAGGTCCAGGAGTAGGCCACCATTGTGCAATGTTTGTTTCAGACCTTTGGCAACAGATATTCTGGTGTTCTGTATAATAAGTGGTTGAAATAAAACGTAGATGCAAGAAATCTTGAGGGAAAAAAAACCAAAGTGCTGAAGTAACTCAGAAGGTCAGGCATCGTAGACAATAAACAATAGACAATAGGTGCAGGAGGAGGCCATTCGGCCCTCGAGCCAGCACCGCCATTCAATGTGATCATGGCTGATCATTCTCAATCAGTACCCCGTTCCTGCCTTCTCCCCATACCCCCTGACTCCGCTATCCTTAAGAGCTCTATCTAGCTCTCTCTTGAATTCATTCAGAGAATTGGCCTCCACTGCCTTCTGAGGCAGAGAATTCCACAGATTCACAACTCTCTGACTGAAAACGTTTTTCCTCATCTCCGTTCTAAATGGCCTACCCCTTATTCTTAAACTGTGGCCCCTTGTTCTGGACTCCCCCAACATTGGGAACATGTTTCCTGCCTCTAGCGTGTCCAATCCCTTAATAATCTTATACGTTTCGATAAGATCCCCTCTCATCCTTCTAAATTCCAGAGTAGACAAGCCTAGTTGCTCCAGTCTTTCAACATATGACAGTGTCGCCATTCCGGGAATTAACCTAGTGAACATAGTGCGGAAACAGGCCCTTCGGCCCACCGAGACCGTGCTGACTAGTGAACCCCGCACACTAACACTATACTACACACACTAGGGACACTTTTTGTGTAATTTTTGCTCATGTGCCATTCGGCCTCTATCACTCTATCACCCCTCTAACACTCACTACCAACTATGGCCTGGATAGAGTGGATCTGGAGAGGATGTTTCCACTGGTAGGAGAGTCTAGGACCAGAGGGCACAGCCTGAGAATTAAAGGACGTTCCTTTAGGAAGGAGATGAGGAAGAAATTCTTTAGTTGGAGGGTTTTGAATCTGTGGAATTCATGGCCACAGAAGGCTGTGGAGGCCAAGTCAATGGATATTTTTAAGGCAGAGACAGATAGATTATTGATTAGTACGGGTGTCAGGGGTTATGGGGAGAAGGCAGGAGAATGGGGTTAGGAGGGAGAGATAGATCAGCCATGATTGAACGGTGGTGTAGACTTGATGGGATGAATGGCCTAATACTACTACTATCACTTATGAACTTATGAACTATCATAATCTGACACCATTGAGATAATAATCTGCCTCCTTGTTCTTGTCGCCAAAGTGGATAACCTCAAATTTGTCCACATTATACTGCATCTGCCACGCATCTGCCCACTCACTCAACCTGTCCAAGCCACCCTGCAGCCTCCAAGCATCCTCTTCGCAGTTCACACTGCCACCCAGCTTTGTGTCACCTGCAAATCAGCAACAGACTGATTCCACCAAGACGCAGGGCAGAACGCCACAGGAAATCCTTCTTCCCTGTGGCTGTCAAACCGTACAACTCCTCCGCCTCCTGTCATGGGGTAGACTGGCTCCCCCCCCCCCCGCCTCCAAATCTTTGCACATCCCCAATCCTTTCCACCTGTCACTTTAATTTCATGTTTCACGCATCTTGTGTTTTTATGACTGTTGGCAGATCAATTTCCCTCCTGGGGGATAAATAAAGCTCTATCATATGGTACAGTATGGTATGGAGCTGGGACTGTAGGCATTATGTTATCATGTGTACAATGTGACCTGCAGGATGTTATGGAAAGTTGTCCTCCAATACATTAGGGAGCATTTGTGGAAAGGGGAACAGAGTCAACATTTCAGGGCAAAGACTCCTCTTCAGTGCAGGGACCTTAATCCCAAAGGCTAACGAAGCCTCTCCTTCCACAAACACTATCTGATCTGCTCAGTATTTCCTGCATATTGTTTTTGGTTCAGAATAACAGAATAACTACTGTCACCTTGATTTTCGCTGTCCTCCAATAATTATTAACATTGCTGAAATAGCACTGGAGATGCAATGGGTTTTGTTAACTGCAAATCTACTTTATTCTCGGAGGTTATGCAGCGTTTATAATCCCATGATAGACACAAAATGTTGGAGAGCTCAGCGGGTCAGCCAGCATCTCTGGAGAAAAGGAATCGATGATGTTTTTGGGTCGAGACCCTTCTTCAGACTGAGTGTCATAAGAATGGGAAACGAGAGATTATAGACGGTGATATAGAGAGATAAAGGCTTATACTCGCTGGAATTTAGAAGACTGAGGGGGGATCTTATAGAAACATATAAAATTCTTAAGGGGTTGGAGAGGCTAGATGCGGGAAGATTGTTCCCGATGTTGGGGGAGTCCAGAACCAGGGGTGACAGCTTAAGGATAAGGGGGAAGTCTTTTAGGACCGAGATGAGAAAACATTTCTTCACACAGAGAGTGGTGAGTCTGTGGAATTCTCTGCCACAGAAGGTAGTTGAGGCCAGTTCATTGGCTATATTTAAGAGGGAGTTAGATGTGGCCCTTTTTGCTAAAGGGATCAGGGGTATGGAGAGAAGGCAGGTACAGGCTACTGAGCTGGATGATCAGCCATGATCATATTGAATGGCGGTGCAGGCTCGAAGGGCCGAATGGCCTACTCCTGCACCTATTTTCTATGTTTCTATGTTTCTAAATGAATGAAAGATATGCAAAAAAAGTAAAGGCGAGAAAGGATGCAGGCCATTGTTAGCTAGGATCAAAGGTAGACACAAAATGATGGAGTAACACAGCGGGTCAGGCAGCATCTTTGGAGAGAAGTCTGTAGAAGGGTCTCGACCCGAAACGTCACCCATTCCTTCTCTCCAGAGATGCTGCCTGACCCGCTGAGTTACTCCAGCATTTTGTGTCTACCTTCGATTTAAACCAGCATCTGCAGTTTTTTTCCTACACATTGTTAGCTAGGAGCTCGGTGAAAACGAGCTGCTGACAATGAGACTCAACAAGACGACTTTGAAGCAAGTATGACTGGGGTGGGGGGAGGGATGGAGAGAGAGGGGATGTAAAGGTTACTTGAAGTTAGAGAAATCAATGCTCATACCCCTGGGCTGCAAGCTGCCCAAGCGAAATATGAGGTGCTGTTCCTCCAATTTGCATTTGGCCTCACACTGACAATGGGGGAGGAGGCCCAGGACAGAAAGGTCAGTGGGGGACAATGGGAAGGGGAATTAAAGGGGAAAGAAGGAATGGGTGACATTTAGAAGGTCTGAAGAAGGGTCTCGACCCGAAACGTCACCCATTCCCTCTCTCCTAGAAGCTGCCTGACCTGCTGAGTTACTCCAGCAATTTGTGATACCTTCGATTTGTCCAGCATCTGCAGTTATTTTCCTAAAGAAATTTCTCATCATCTCCTTCCTAAAGGAACGTTCTATAATTCTCAGGCTGTGCCCTCTGGTCCTAGACTCTCCCACTGATGGTTTTAGTTTAGTTTAGTTCAGTTTAGTATTTTTTAGTTCAGGATCAAGTTCTAAGGTAGACACGAAATGCTGGAGTAACTCAGCGGGTCAGGCAACATCTCTGGAGAGAAGGAATGGGTGACGTTTCGGGTCGAGACCCTTCTTCAGACTGATCAAGTTCTAATTAGAGAACTGCACAACATTTGGTGACAGACCACGGGAGGCTTCAAGGATATCCCAGACCTATATCAGCTGTCTGCAAAGTACCTTTTACAGTTGATTTTGTTTTGGTTTAGTTTAGAGATACAGCGCAGAAACAGGCCCTTCGTCCCACTGGGTCCGCGCCAACCAGCGATCCCCGCTATCGTGGATCAACACTATCCTACACACACTAGGGACAATTTACATTTGCACCAAGTCAATTAACCTACAAACCTGTACGTCTTTGGAATCTGGGAGGAAACCGAAGATCTCGGAGAACGTACAAACTCCGTACAGGCAGCACCCGTAGTCGGGATCGAACCCAGGTCTCCGGCGCTGCATTCGCTGTAAGGCAGCAACTCTACCGCTGCGCCACCGTGACCGCCCAAATAAAATCCGTTTGGATTTAGTTTGGACCTGCTAAATAATCTGTGGAATTCTCTGCCTCAGAAGGCAGTGGAGGCCAATTCTCTGAATGCATTCAAGAGAGAGCTAGATAGAGCTCTTAAGGATAGCGGAGTCAGGGGGTATGGGGAGAAGGCAGGAACAGGGTACTGATTGAGAATGATCAGCCATGATCACATTGAATGGTGGTGCTGGCTCGAAGGGCCGAATGGCCTACTCCTGCACCTATTGAAGAAAAAAAAAAAAAAATCCGGTTGGGATTTAGTCCACCAACAAGCCTGGTTTTAAAATGACAATTAGGCATCCATTAATTTGTACTTTTGCAGTAATGTGTTTTGCTTAGAATCGATAATGAAGCCAGCTATTTATCAACACAAGAACATTTTGTAAGAGAAATTGATCTCCACATCGTCAGTACATTCTTTTAAACATATGTCATGAACTGCTTTTTATATCAATCCAATTTCAACAATTTGGTTTTAATGCTGAAAGGCTTTAAGTTGCACCAGATGTAACACATCTTCCACTCTGAAATGTGTGGGGAGGAGAGGGAAAGGAAATATCTGTCTAGGCTCAAGGCATCGGAAGATTACAAATCAACAAGGCTTCTGCAATCATAGTCATAGAGAGTTACAGCGTGGAAACAGGCCCTTCAGCCCAACTTGCCCACACTGTCCCAGCTGCACTAGTCCCACCTTGCCCGCGTTTGGCCCATATCCCTCCAAACCTGACCTATCCATGTACCTGTCAAACTGTTTCTTCAACGTTGGGATAGTCCCTGCCTCAACTACCACCTCTGGCAGCTTGTTCCATACACCCACCACACCCTTGAGTGAAAACGTTACCCCTCAGATTCCTATTAAATCTTTTCCCCATCAACTTAAACCTATGTCCTCTGGTCCTCGATTCCCCTACTCTGGGCAAGAGACTCTGTGCATCTACCCGATCTATTCCTTTCATGGTTTTATTATCGATCAGAATCCACATTTTGTTCCTTTCCTTGTGATTCTTAGTTATATCTAACTGGTGATTTTCTTAAGTGTGCTGTCGGAACAAAATGATCTGCTACCATTAGCTTGAAGAAGAAATTGGAACATGTCCTTTTCATTGATCTTTCACTGCACCAATCCCTTTATACTCGGTAATATTAGCGAGGAGAATAATAGCCTGTGCAGCCTTTCCCACAATGGGCTGCTATTTGTGAATGTCATTCACGTGCCCTCTTCATATTCTGCTGCAAGATTACAGAAGATTGTAGAATATTACCAGCCTTGCAATTTAATTTTTTGAAGGACTTTTGGAAATGAGCTACTTCATCTCTCCATGTGTAGGAAGGAACTGCAGATGCTGGTTTAAGCCGAAGATAGACACAAAAAAAGCTGGAGTAACCCAGCGGGACAGGCAGCGTCTCTGGAGAGAAGGAATGGGTGACGTTTCGGGTCGAGTCCCGCCTGAGGAAGGGTCCCGACCCGAAACGCCACCCATTCCTTCTGTCCAGAAATGCTGCCTGTCCCGCTGAGTTGCTCCAGCTTTTTGTGTACCTTACTTCATGTCTCGAATTTGAAACACACTTGTGCATTTTACATACACTCCACTTGGGGGAGATAATAAGTCATAGGAAAGTAATATTCTACCTAAGGAGGAGGCACTCACAATGATGTCCAAGAATACTGACAAATGAAAGAGATATAAACTAGTGTGTGCAGAGCACAATTACTCTCAGCAGACGATGAGAAAAACGACCATTTCCAATCTCGCTCACGAGCCCACGGTTTTATTCATGGGCGGCATCCTCCATTTGCAGTACATTTATCCCAAACACAATCTCATTCTCTCCCCTTTATACTGCTGCACACTGTCTCCACTCCAACCGTTTGCCTTACCCTGCTTAGTTTCACCTCGTCCTGATCAGACTAAATAAAGAATTTGTCAACCTCAAAACCCTAACTGAGCAAAGCCATTCATTCCTTAAGTCCGACCGAAGTAACCAAATTCGGATATTCGGTGATAGACGACAAAAAGCTGGAGTAACTCAGCGGGTCAGGCAGCATCACTGGAGAAAAGGTAAAAGGTGACGTTTCGGGTCGAGACCCTTCTTCAGACTCTGAAGAACAGATATTCTGTGGATTTTCACTCAGAATTAAGTCATTCCCTGGTGAGCAAAATACAAAATGCTGGATGAACTCAGTGGGTCAGGCAGCATCTCTGGAGGAAATGGACAGGTGATGTTTCAGGTCAGGGCACTTCTACAGCCTGAAGCAGCACCCTGACCCGAAATGTTGCCTGTCCATTTCCTTCCGCAGATGTAGTGTGACTCGCTGAGTTCCTCCAGCACTTTGTATTTTGCTGAAGATTCTAGTACCTGTGTTTCCTTGTATTTCTATTTCGCTTGTGAGACTTTCAGTTTCAGGTTGAATGTCTGAGTTTCAACAAGTTGCACCAAAAAACAGTTATTTTTTTAATGAATAAGTAACAAATGAATAATTCCTGTCACTTGACTTGTAAGTATCAAAAATGCCCCAATATTCACCATTCAACCTGAAATATTAACTCTGTTTCTCTTTGCACATGTATCATCTGACCTGCTGAATATTTTCATTATTTGTTTCAGATTTTCACCATTTTGTTTTAAGACTGCAATTTTTTTTTTAACAATCTTGGGATGTTCCATTACGTTAACAAGCCACCAGAGTCACTACAGTAAAACAGAAAATGCAGCAATGAACTTGTATGTATCAAGCTATCACAAGCAGCCAAGTGACCACAGGCAGGTAATCTCGGTTACTGATGTACATTAAGGATTATATACACAGATGAGCCAAAACATTATGTCATCAGCGGTCTGCGGCTACATAGCCCCATACGCAGCAGGGTGCGATGCACTGTGTATTGTGACACATTCCTCCCGTGACCACCATTAGCATTTTCTGCGACTTGTGCCACAGTCGACCTTCTGTCGGTTCGGACCAGACAGGATAGCCTTCGTTGCCCTCGCGCATCGATGAGCCTTGGGTGCCCAACACCCTGTCGCCGGTTTGTGGTTTGTCCCTCCTCGGACCACTGTCGGTAGGTACTCACCACTGCTGACCGGGAGCACCCCACAAGCCCTGCCGTTTCAGAGATGCCCTGACCCAGTTGAGTATAGGAGCAAAGAGGTCCTTCTGTAGTTGTACAGGGCCCTAGTGAGACCGCACCTGGAGTAGTGTGTGCAGTTTTGGTCTCCAAATTTGAGGAAGCATATTCTTGCTATTGAGGGCGTGCAGCGTAGGTTTACTAGGTTAATTCCCGGAATGGCGGGACTGTCATATGTTGAAAGATTGGAGCGACTAGGCTTGTATACACTGGAATTTAGAAGGATAGGAGGGGATCTTATCGAAATGTATAAGATTATTAAGGGGTTGGACACGTTAGAGGCAGGAAACATGTTCCCAATGTTGGGGGAGTCCAGAACAAGATGCCACAGTTTAGGAATAAGGGGTAGGCCATTTAGAACGGAGATGAGGGGAACCTTTTTCAGTCAGAGAGTTGTGAATCTGTGGAATTCTCTGCCTCAGAAGGCAGTGGATGCCAATTCTCTGAATGCATTCAAGAGAGAGCTAGATAGAGCTCTTAAGGATAGCGGAGTCAGGGGGTATGGGGAGAAGGCAGGAACGGGGTACTGATTGAGAATGATCAGCCATGATCACATTGAATGGCGGTGCTGGCTCGAAGGGCCGAATGGCCTACTCCTGCAACTATTGTCTATTGTCTATTGTCTGGCCATGACAATTTGGCCCTTGTCAAAGTCGCTCAGGTCTTTACTCCTGCCCATTTCTCCTGCATCCAACACATCAACTTTAAGAACTGACTGTTCACTTGCTGCCTAATATATCCCACCCCTTGACAGGTGCCATTGGAACAAGATAAGCAATGTTATTCACTTCGCCTGTCAGTGGTCATAATGTTTTGGCTCATTGGTGTATATATAGCGGCAAAATTAGTTTCGTTTAGTTTACAAATACAGCGTGGAAAGGGTTCCTTCAGCGTAACTGAGGGCGCACCAACCAACAATCACCCATACACTAGTTCTATCCTCACAACCCTGGGGACAGTTTACAGGAACTAATTAACGTACAAGCCTACCCGTCTTTGGATCGTGGGAGGAAACCGGAGCACTCAGAGAAAACCCACGAGGTCACAGGGGGAAGGTACAAAATCTACATGGACAACACCCGTAGTCAGGATCGAAACCGGGTCTCTGACGATGTAAGGCCACAGCTCTACCACTGTGCCATCACTTTTTCTATTTACAGATGCTACCTCCATACTGTTTGATCCCATCTTTTTACTGTCACTGCCAGATCAAATGGATTGAGTGGGGGTGGGGTGGGGGGATGGGGTGGCGGGGTTCTTTTAACGTCTATCACAGAAGGCTGCAGAGGTCAAGTCAGTGGATATGTTTAAGGCAGAGGTAGATAGATTCTTGATTAGCACGGATGTTAGAGGTTTAGATTTAGATTTAGAGATACAGCGCGGAAACAGACCCTTCGGCCCACCGAGTCCGCGCCGCCCAGCAATCCCCGCACATTAACACTATCCTACACCCACTAGGGACAATTTTTACATTTGCCTAGCCAATTAACCTACAAACCTGCACGTCTTTGGAGTGTGGGAGGAAACCGAAGATCTCGGAGAAAACCCACGCAGGTCACGGGGAGAACGTACAAACTCCGTACAGACGGCGCCCGTAGTCAGGATCGAACCTGAGTCTCCGGCGCTGCATTCGCTGTAAGGCAGCAACTCTACCGCTGCGCCACCGTGCGAGAAGGCAGGAGAATGGGGTTTGTGAGGGAGAGATAGATCAGCCCTGATTGAATGACGGAGTAGACTTGATGGGCCAAATGGCCTAATTCTGCTCCTATCACTTATGACCTTATGGCCTTCTGGTCTTTTCTGAACGTCAGTGCTCACAACAGTCTAGCTCTCTTATAGGACAGCATTAGATGTGGTCCACTTTAGTTCCTTCCATCTGAAAGCCAAATCCATCCATTATTTATTAAAAGCTGTCTTGATTTTTATTACTCATAGCATCAACTTTTGCAAAAGCAAGCATCGTCTAGCGTTATCCTGTCGTTTGTCTCCTCTCCAGCGGGACTGGCAGCATCTCCGGATAGAAGGAGTGGGTGACGTTTCGGGTCAGGACCCTTCTGGGCCTGAAACGTCACCCATTCCTTCTCTCCAGAGATAGACAATAGACAATAGACAATAAGTGCAGGAGGAGGCCATTCGGCCCTTCGAGCCAGCACCGCCATTCAATGTGATCATGGCTGACCATTCTCAATCAGTACCCCGTTCCTGCCTTCTCCCCATACCCCCTGACTCCGCTATCCTTGAGAGCTCTATCTAGCTCTCCCTTGAATGCATTCAGAGAATTGGCCTCCACTGCCTTCTGAGGCAGAGAATTCCACAGATTTACAACTCTCTGACTGAAAAAGTTTTTGCCTCATCTCCGTTCTAAATGGCCTACCCCTTATTCTTAAACTGTGGCTTCCTGGTTCTGGAGTCCCCCAACATTGGGAACATGTTTCCTGCCTCTAACGTGTCTAACCCCTTAATAATCTCATACATTTCGATAAGATCTCCTCTCATCCTTCTAAATGCTGCCTGGCCCGCTGAGTTACTTCAGCGTTTTGTGTCTATCTGCGGTTTAAACTAGCAGTTCCTTCCTCCTTCTAGGCTGAGTTGGGAAACTTTCCCTTTCATCGGTATGTGATTGGCAACTCTGTGTTAAAAATCACTTCCAGGTGCTAGCCTGTGTCTGCGTGCTGTGGATTTGCACTTATAATTAATATTTAACATTAAATTAACTCTCTGTGGGTAGATTTCACACTGCTGCTCTGCTCCTGCTGTGCTTGATTTGTGATCTATTTTTAAAAAAACGAACCCTATGAAAATCTGAAAAGATTATCACCGACATGCAAAGAGAAACTGAATCTTTTCCCACGTCTTAATTAAATCATCTGCTTTGCCATCTTGAGCTATGCTTTTAAACCTGGCAGCACTCATTTATTCAAGGAAGGTGGAAACAAAGTACATGCCTTCAAAAATATCTGCACAATGATTTTCAAACAAAAATATAAGCTCTGTCAAATAAAACAAACTGCAGACGCTGGAAACCTCAAATAGGAGGACAAAATCCCAGGGGATTGTTAGGCAGCATCTACACAGGAAAAAAAGGAATTAACTTTTCAGATTGTTGATTTTTCATCAGAATTAGAAAAAACGTTAGAAATCATGTTTTAAACTCCAGAGAAGAGAAGGGAAGGAGTGGGAGATATTTGAGGAAGGACGTCCTTGCTATTGAGGCAGTGCAGCGTAGGTTCACCAGGTTAATCCCCGGGATGGCAGGACTGTCATACGAGGAAAGATTGGAAAGACTGGGCTTGTATTCATTGGAATTTAGAAGGATGGGAGGGGATCTTATAGAGACGTACAAAAATTATAAACAGCACTGGACGAGGTAGATGCAGGAAAAATGTTCCCAATGTTGGGGGAGTTCAGAACCAGGGGCCACAGTCGGTCTAAGAATAACATTTTCGCCCAGAGAGTTGTGAATTTGTGGAATTCTCTGCCACAGAAGGCAGTGGAGGCCAATTCACTGGCTGAATTTAAAAGAGAGTTGGAGAGAGCTCTGGGAGCTAGTGGAATCAAGGGATATGGGGAGAAGGCAGGCACAGGTTACTGATTGTGGATGATCAGCCATGATCACAATGAATGGCGGTGCTGGCTCGAAGGGCCAAATGGCCTCCTCCTGCACCTGTGTTTCTCTGGTTCTCTGTTTCTATGCGAGAACAAGGAGAATGTCTGTGGTGGGAATGGAGATTGAAGCTGAGCGGCAGGAAGGCTGTTGCAAGGGTAGTGGAATGAAAGCTGATCGGTCGGTGAGGAAAGGTAAACAGGAGAAACTGATCGAGAATAGAGAAAAGATTCAGAGCATAGAACATAGATTAGTACTGCACACGAATAGGCCTTTCGACCCATAATGTCTGTGCCAAACATGATGCCCAGATCACCACTTATCTACCTGCACAGAACCCATATCCCTCCATTCCCTGCGTATCTATACATCTATCAAAATGTCTTTTGAATGAATGAATGAATGAATGAATGAATGAATGAATGAATGAATGAATGAATAAGTTTATTGGCCAAGTATGTGCAGATACAAGGAATGTGCCTTGGTGCTCCGCTCACAAATGACAACACAAACATACAGTTAACAATTAAGAATAAAGCATAAACACATCAAAACAATAATGATACCCCATTAGTATAAGAAAATAACTGCAGATGCTGGTACAAATCGATTTATTCACAAAATGCTGGAGTAACTCAGCAGGTCAGGGAGCATCTCGGGAGAGAAGGAATGGGCGACGTTTCGGGTCGAGACCCTTCTTCAGACCGATGTCAGGGGGGCGGGACAAAGGAAGGATATAGGTGGAGACAGGAAGATAGAGGGAGATCTGGGAAGGGGGAGGGGAAGGGAGGGAAAGAGGAACTATCTAAAGTTGGAGAAGTCAATGTTCATACCACTGGGCTGCAAACTGCCCAGGCAAAATATGAGGTGCTGTTCCTCCAATTTCCGGTGGGCCTCACTATGGCACTGGAGGAGGCCCATGACAGAAAGGTCAGACTGGGAATGGGAGGGGGAGTTGAAGTGCTCGGCCACCGGGAGATCAGTTTGGTTAATGCGGACCAGCGAAGCGATCGCCGAGCCTGCGCTTGGTTTCGCCGATGTAAATAAGTTGACATCTAGAGCAGCGGATGCAATAGATGAGGTTGAAGGAGGTGCAGGTGAACCTTTGTCTCACCTGGAAAGACAGTTTGGGT
Source organism: Rhinoraja longicauda (assembly GCF_053455715.1). NCBI lineage: Eukaryota > Metazoa > Chordata > Chondrichthyes > Rajiformes > Arhynchobatidae > Rhinoraja > Rhinoraja longicauda. Next base: position 137,915,518 of record NC_135953.1, on the reverse strand, counting down.
CCTTGGATGGAGTTGAGGGGGGAGGTAAAAGGACAGGTGTTGCATCTTGTGCGGTTGCAGGGGAAAGTGCCCGGGGTTGGGGTGGTTTGGGTAGGAAGGGACGAGTGGACCAGGGAGTTACGGAGGGAACGGTCTCTGCGGAACGCAGAGAGGGGATGGGAAGATATGGCCAGTGGTGGGGTCCCGTTGTAGGTGACGGAAATGTTGGTGGATGATATGTTGGATCCGCTGGCTGGTGGGGTGGAAGGTGAGAACGAGGGGGATTCTGTCCTTGTTGCGAGTGGGGGGAGGGGGACCAAGAGTGGAGCTCTTTTTAAATGCTGATGAAGGATATCGTCTCGGACAATTGATCCCATTTATTTTTCCACGGATGCTGCCTTACCCGAGTGCTTCCAGTATTTTCTGTTTCCATCAAGCATATTACTTGCGAATATTTAAGGAAATACGAAGAGAAATTCATGCTAAACTTTAATTTGCTGGTTAAATGGATAAATCTGGAGTGCTTGTGCAGGAAGGAACTGCAGATGCTGGTTTAAACCAAAAGAGTTGGAGTAACTCAGCGGGACACTGAAGTAGGTTTTCAACCTGAAACTTCACCCATTCCTTCTCTCCAGAGATGCTGCCTGCCCCGTTTAGTTACTAGCATTTTGTGTCTAAATCTGCAGTATATGTTCCTTTTTTCCACCGTAGCAAGGAAGCAATTGAATGAATTGAATGTGAGGTAGGAGGGGCGAAATCGCACGTATTAATTGATATTGGAGACAATCATATTCAATTATATAAGTCTCCATTTAGAAATATACTATAGTGTGTTGTGCAACATCATTCTTTTCATTGTCAAACGTTTTGAGTCAATTTTCCCCCAATGTAACCATTAGCACTTGAATTGATCTCTTCAAAGTCCAATTTAAACATTTGTCATATGACTGTTGACTTAAGTGTTTAATCTTATAAAAGGAGCCTCATTGTTAAGCATTCAGGTTAAAGTCGACACTGAAGACCGGGCGGTAAGTTTTGTGTAATATAATTGCAAATAATCGCAAATATATTCTTGAAGTCAAATGATTTTTCCGGACAATTTAACTATCTTTCTAATTAGTTGACATATTTAAGCAAGTAAATCGCTCATTTTTTTGTTTTCCAGCAAAAGAATATTCGAGGAAATGAAGCATGATGAGGTAGAATGAACAACACCAGCTTTTTATGAGTAGCTGCTCCCAAAGGACTGTAGCAATCGAAGGCAGCTTGGCACAGGCCCCTTCTCAAGGACACTCAGGGATGATGTACAATAGGTGCTGGCCGAGCCAGCAGTGGCCACATGCAGAAAAATGAATCAATGACAAAACTGCTAAGTATAAAAGGAGGGGGGAGGGAAGGAGGGGCGGGAAGGGGGAGAGAGGGAGTGGGGGGTGGAGAGGAGAGGGGGGAGCGGGGAGTGGGGGAGGAGAGGGTGCTGCACCAATGCAGGAGAGGTTTGGGCCCAACGGGTCCACTTGGTCTAGTGTGTTTTTAAATATAGCCTGTGGATTTCGTTATCTGGTATAGCTCTATCACTAGCCTTGCAGGGAAATTATGTACTGCATTGGGATGCACGCTGATTCAAGTCAAAGAAAACCTTTACCTTAACAGAGTGCCAAGGTGGGCAGAAATCACATTGAGATGGACATAAAATGCTGGAGTAATTCAGCGGGTCAGGCAGCATCTCCGGAGAGAAGGAACGGGTGACGTTTCGGGTCGAGACCCTTCTTCAGACTGAGAGTCAGGGGGGAGGGAGACACAGAGATAAGGAAGGGTAAGGTGTGAAAACGAGGCACATTGACCATTGCATCCTGATGCCTGATGATCCTTACACTTACGCTCCATCTACATTTTCTTGATCTCTCCCCCAACCAAGATTAATAGCAAGATTTCCTTCTCCCTGGTCGACATATGAGGTGGAACCAGACCACTTGTAAACTTGGCATCCCATTCCTATTCTGCTCTGAGCTTCCAACCATTACAGCCTGTCTATATTCACCTCAGTACCACTGTCCAACTCCACCCCAAACCAAAAGAGTTGGAGTAACTCAGCGGGACACTGAAGTAGGTTTTCAACCTGAAACTTCACCCATTCCCTCTCTCTAGAGATGCTGCCTGCCCCGTTTAGTTACCAGCATTTTGTGTCTAAATCTGCAGTATATGTTCCTTTTTTCCACCGTAGCAAGGAAGCAATTGAATGAATTAAATGCGAGTTCGGAGGGGGGAAATCGCACGTATTAATTGACTCCATCAACTCATAGCCTCCAGCGTTCACAATGACCATGTCCTTCGCCTCCTGTAAACCTTAATTCCTCCAGTTCCAATTTCTAACTTATGTCATGTCCGCCTTGTTCACTGTAAACGGACGTGCTTCCAGCAACACTTAATTTCAAAAATTCACAATCTTATTTTCAAGTCCGGAACCAGTCTTGTCCTTCCCTCGTTTTTAATGTGCTCCAGCGCTGTCGTCTTCAAAGATGCCTGCCCTGCCTTGATACCCTATTTATAATATCATAAGATCTCGGAGCAGAATGAGGCCATTCTGTTCATGGAGTCTACTCCACCATTCGATCATGACTAATCTATTTTTCTACTCAACCCCATTCTCCGGCCTTCTCCCCGTAACCTCTGACATCCGGAATGGCGGGACTGTCATATGTTGAAAGACTGGAGCGACTAGGCTTGTATACACTGGAATTTAGAAGGATGGGAGGAGATCTTATCGAAACGTATAAGATTATTAAAGGGTTGGACACGTTAGAGGCAGGAAACATGTTCCCAATGTTGGGGGAGTCCAGAACCAGGGGCCACAGTTTAAGAATAAGGGGTAGGCCATTTAGAACTGAGATGAGGAAAAACTTTTTCAGTCAGAGAGTTGTGAATCTGTGGAATTCTCTGCTTCTGAAGGCAGTGGAGGCCAATTCTCTGAATGCATTCAAGAGAGAGCTAGATAGAGCTCTTAAGGATAGCGGAGTCAGGGGGTATGGGGAGAAGGCAGGAACGGGGTACTGATTGAGATTGATCAGCCATGATCACATTGAATGGCGGTGCTGGCTCGAAGGGCCAAATGGCCTCCTCCTGCACCTATTGTCTATTGTCACCCTTCCCAATCAGGAACCCGTCATTCTCGGCCTTAAAAAGAATCAATGTCTTGGCCTCCACAGCAGTCTGTGGCAATGAATTCCTCAGATTAATCACCCACTGGCTAAAGGATTTCCCCCCTCATCTCCATTTATGCAGCCCCAAATGTATTCACTCCATCGCAGGAGATTGTACCTTCAACACCTAAGCCCTTAACTCTGGAACTATCTCTCAAAATATACCCAACTCTTTCTCTCCTGTTTTAGTTCACTCCATTAAAACTATCTCTTTATCCCAGATCTTTTCCATCATAGAAACATAGAAACAGAGAAAATAGGTGCAGGAGGAGGCCATTTGGCCCTTCGAGCCAGCACCGCCATTCACTGTGATCACTGTGATCATGGCTGATCATCCACAATCAGTAACCCGTGCCTGCCTTCTCCCCATGTCCCTTGATTCCGCTAGCCCCTAGAGCTCTATCTAACTATCTTTCAAATTTATCCAGTGTATTGGCCTCCACTGCCTTCTGTGTCAGAGAATTCCACAAATTCACAACTCTCTGGGTGAATTTTTTTTTTTCTCATCTCAGTTTTAAATGGCCTCCCCTTTATTCTTAGACTGTGTGGCCCCTGGTTCTGGACTCCCCCAACATTGGGAACATGTTTCCTGCATCTCGCTTGTCCGGTCCTTTTATATTTTTATACGTTTCTATAAGGTCCCCTCTCATCCTTCTAAATTCCAGTGAATACAAGCCCAGTCTTTCCAATCTTTCCTCTTATGACAATCTTTCCTCGTATCAACTCTAATGTTTGGAGTATTGCATGCGCTTCTGGTCGCCCCTTTACAAGAAGCAAGTGGAGGCTTTGGAAAGGGCACAGAGGACATTGACCAGAACAATGACTGGATTAGGGAGTATTAGCTGCAGGGAGAAATTCAACAGACTTGGCTTGTATTCTCCGGAAGGTTGTGGAAAGATCTGACAGACATCTATCAATAGAGTCAAGAGGATTTAATTTCCATATGTACTGAAACAGAACAACAAAATTACATAGAAAATAGAAACATAGAAAATAGGTGCAGGAGGAGGCCATTTGGCCCTTCGAGCCGGCACCGCCATTCATCGTGATCATGGCTGATCATCCACAATCAGTAACCCGTGCCTGCCTTCTCCCCATGTCCCTTGATTCCACTAGCCCTGGAGCTCTATCTAACTGTCTTTTAAATTCAACCAGTGAATTGGCCTCCATTGCCTTCAGTGGCGTAGAATTCCACAATTCTGACTTTATGTGAAGATTATGAGAGCCATTGATATGGTAGACAGTCAGAACCTTTTTTTCCCAGGATGCAAACAATAAAATACTGGAGGGCATAGCTTCAAGGTGAGAGGGGCAAAGTTTCAAGGAGATATGCCGGGCAAGTTTATTACACAGAGGGCAGAAAATGCCTGGAACACGCTGCAGGGGGAGGTGGTTGAGGCAGATATGAGAGATATTTAGGAAACTTTTGGTTAGGTATGTGGAGGCCTATCGGATATGCTTGGGCATCCATGCATGATGGATGTTTGTGTTGAATTATGTGGTTGTGTGTTTTGTGCTTTTTTAGTGTTATTACTGTATGGTAACCAAATTTCGTTCAAACTTGTTTTGAATGACAAAACTAGTTATTCTATTCTAAAATAAGACTTGGTCTTGGGATCAGGCTGTTGGGTGAAGGACCTGTTCCTTTGCTGTGTACTATTCTATGTGTAGGAAGGAACTGCAGGTGCTGGTTTTTAACCGAAGATAGACACAAAATGCTGGAGTAACTCAGCGGGGCAGGCAGCATCTCTGATGAGTCTGAAGAAGGGTCTCGACCCGAAACGTATAAGATTATTAAAGGCTTGTGTACACTGGAATTTAGAAGGATGAGAGGGGATCTTATCGAAACATATAAGATTATTAAAGGGTTGGACACGTTAGAGGCAGGAAACATGTTCCCAATGTTGGGGGAGTCCAGAACCAGGGGCCACAGTTTAAGAATAAGGGGTAGGCCATTTAGAACGGAGATGAGGAAAAACTTTTTCAGTCAGAGAGTTGTGAATCTGTGGAATTCTCTGCCTCAGAAGGCAGTGGAGGCCAATTCTCTGAATGCATTCAAGAGAGAGCTAGATAGAGCTATTAAGGATAGTGGAGTCAGGGAGTATGGAGAGAAGGCAGGAACGGGGTACTGATTGAGAATGATCAGCCATGATCACATTGAATGGTGGTGCTGGCTTAAAGGGCCGAATGGCCTCCTCCTGCACCTATTGTCTATTGTCTATGTCCTCCGCCTCCTGTAAACTTTCATTCCTCAAGTCCCAAATTCATCTGTACTATTCGATGTTCCCTCTATCTTCTTATCAGTTTCAATGTAATAAAACATCACAAAGGCATTATATAAATACAGTTTTGTGTTTCAGAAAGACCTCAATCGCAAGCTGTGGGAAAAGTGCTGCTGGAGGTTGGAAGACAAGTGCTGTAACTGAACGAGAACCTAGTGCGACTTGGGTGGGGGAGGGATGGAGAGAGAGAGAGGGGATGCAGGGGTTAGTTGAAGTTAGTGTACTAAGTTAGTATGCTTCTCAAACTTCAAGTATGAATATTGGTTTCTCTAACTTCAAGTAACCCCGGCATTCCCTCTCTCCAGTGTTGCAGTGCTAACTTTTTATTGTCACTGTCACTGTCACTTTTATTGACCTGTCACTGGTGCCCTAGTCCCACCTGCACGCATTTGGTCCATATCCATCCAAACCTGTCCTATCCATGTACCTGTCAAACGGTTTCTTAAACGATGGTAATTGTCCCAGCCTCAACTAGCTCCTCTGGCAACTTGTTCCATACACCCACCACCCTCTGTGTGAAAAAGTTACCCCCTCGGATTCCTATTAAATCTTTTCCCCTTCACCTTGAACCTATGTCCTCTTGCCCTCGATTCCCCTACTCTGGGCAAGAGACTCTGTGCATCTACCCGAACTATTCCTCTCATGATTTTGTATATGTTCTCCAGGGAACTCTGGTTAGGCATTGGAATGTATGTTGATCTTTGTGCTTTCTCAGCTCCTGTTAGCCTAGACAATGGTCCACGTTGGCACAAAAAACAATTTTAAACAATGTGTATTATTGATTCTCGATAATACAATGCAATAACATCTTCTGGTCCTGTGTTTTGCTGCAAATCACATACTATATATCCACCATCCATATTAATGCTGAGAGTAGATTCTCACACAGTGAAGTATCATCAAGTACCTTGGCCATTTCCCTTTTCTCCCTTCTACCTTTCAGAAGAAGGAGTAGATAGAGCTCTTAAGGATAGCGGAGTCAGGGGGTATGGGGAGAAGGCAGGAACGGGGTACTGATTGAGAATGATCAGCCATGATCACATTGAATGGCGGTGCTGGCTCGAAGGGCCGAATGGCCTCCTCCTGCACCTATTGTCTATTGTCTATTAATACAGGAACGTGAAAACAAGGCTTAAGTACAGCGTCTTCCTCACAGTTATCAGACTCCGAAGCAATCGGAGGCGGCACGGTGGCGCAGCGGTAGAGTTGCGGCCTTGCAGCGAATGCAGCGCCAGAGACCCGAGTTCGATCCCGACTACGGGCGCTGTCTGTACGGAGTTTGTATATCCCCCCGCCCTGTGACCTGCGTGGGTTTTCTCCAAGATCTTCGGTTTCCTCCCACACTTCAAAGACGTACAGGTTTGTAGGTTAATAGGCTTGGTAAATGTCCCTAGTGGGTATAGGATAGTGTTAATGTGCGGGGATCGCTGGTCGGCGCGGACCCGGTGGGCCGAAAGGGCCTGTTTCCGCGCTGTATCTCTAAACTAAACTAAACTAATCACCTCTTTCTCATCTCCTTTCTGGAGGTGCTGTCACATGTTCTTAACTCAACTTCATTCAGTGATTTTGGTATTGTGATTCTAGTGTATCATGTTGTATTGCACTAAAATCTTACACCATTCTGCTGTCTTCCATTTGTCATTGTATTTATTTTGTATTTATCATTGCAGTTTTATATTCTTTCCTCAGTGGACATCTTAAGAACAAGACATTTTATTGCACAGTGTGTGTGTGTCTGACAATAAACTAATCTGAGTCTCCGGTAACTCCTCTCTTCCCCACAATCTTTCAGGCAAACAATTTCCTAGAAATAAGACAAATTTGCATATATTTTTCTTCTGCAAAACACCCTGAAACCAGTAGCGTGTCGCAAATAAACTCAGGCTTGGCACATTCATCAGCACAACCTGTGAACACAAGATCTTAAACCAATCTCATAACAAACGGCACTTCAAATGCGATGTCTGGCGATTAGTGCATTTTAATTATAAAACTGAAAAGAGTAATTGTCAGCGGTGGGGCGTTACAATAGACAATAGACAATAGGTGCAGGAGTAGGCCATTCAGCCCTTCGAGCCAGCACCGCCATTCAATGCGATCATGGCTGATCACTCTCAATCAGTACCCCGTTCCTGCCTTCTCCCCATACCCCCTCACTCCGCTATCCTTAAGAGCTCTATCCAGCTCTCTCTTGAAAGCATCCAACGAACTGGCCTCCACTGCCTTCTGAGGCAGAGAATTCCACACCTTCACCACCCTCTGACTGAAAAAGTTCTTCCTCATCTCCGTTCTAAATGGCCTACCCCTTATTCTTAAACTGTGGCCCCTTGTTCTGGACTCCCCCAACATTGGGAACTTGTTATCTGCCTCTAATGTGTCCAATCCCCTAATTATCTTATATGTTTCAATAAGATCCCCCCTCATCCTTCTAAATTCCAGTGTATACAAGCCCAATCGCTCCAGCCTTTCAACATACGACAGTCCCGCCATTCCGGGAATTAACCTAGTGAACCTACGCTGCACGCCCTCCATAGCAAGAATATCCTTCCTCAAATTTGGAGACCAAAACTGCACACAGTACTCCAGGTGCGGTCTCACCAGGGCCCGGTACAACTGTAGAAGGACCTCTTTGCTCCTATACTCAACTCCTCTTGTTACGAAGGCCAACATTCCATTGGCTTTCTTCACTGCCTGCTGTACCTGCATGCTTCCTTTCATTGACTGATGCACTAGGACACCCAGATCTCGTTGAACTCCCCCTCCTCCTAACTTGACACCATTCAGATAATAATCTGCCTTTCTATTCTTACTTCCAAAGTGAATAACCTCACACTTATCTACATTAAACTGCATCTGCCATGTATCCGCCCACTCACACAACCTGTCCAAGTCACCCTGCAGCCTTATTGCATCTTCCTCACAATTCACACTACCCCCCAACTTAGTATCATCTGCAAATTTGCTAATGGTACTTTTAATCCCTTCGTCTAAGTCATTAATGTATATCGTAAATAGCTGGGGTCCCAGCACCGAACCCCACTGGTCACTGCCTGCCATTCTGAAAGGGACCCATTTATCCCCACTCTTTGCTTTCTGTCTGTCAACCAATTTTCTATCCATGTCAGTACCCTACCCCCAATACCATGTGCCCTAATTTTGCTCAGTTACGTACGACTGAGTAATGTTAAGTGAACACAGTGTAGATCGGTCTGCAGGCTACACGTTATTTTGTCCCTGTTCCTACACCTCCTCCCTCGACACTGTCCAGGTACCCCGACAGTCCTTTCAGGTGAGGCAGAGGTTCACTTGCACCTCCTCCAACCTCATCTACTGTATCCGTTGTTCAAGATGTGGACTCGTACACATCGGCGAGACCAAACGCAGACTGGGCGATCGTTTCGCGGAACACCTTCGCTCAGCCCGCCTGAACCAACCTGATCTCCCGGTTGCTGGACACTTTAATTCTCCTTCCCATTCCCACACTGTCCTTTCTGTCCTAGGTCTCCTCCATTGTCAGAGTGAGGCTAAACGCAAATTGGAGAAAAAGCATCTCATACTTCGCTTGGGCAGCTGACACCCCAGTGGTATGAAAGATAGTATAAGAAAATAACTGCAGATGCTGGTACAAATCGAAGGTATTTATTCACAAAATGCTGGAGTAACTCAGCAGGTCAGGCAGCATCTCAGGAGCGAAGGAATGGGTGACGTTTCGGGTCGAGACCCTTCTTCAGACTGATGTCAGGGCGGCGGGACAAAGGAAGGATATAAGTGGAGACAGGAAGATAGAGGGAGATCTGGGAAGGAGGAGGGGAATAGAGGGACAAAAGAACTATCTAAAGTTGGAGAAGACGATGTTCATACCGCTGGGCTGCAAGCTGCCCAGACGAAATATGAGGTGCTGTTCCTCCAATTTCAGGTGGGTCTCCCGGTGGCTGAGCACTTCAATTCCCCCTCACACTCCCAGTCTGACCTTTCTGTCATGGGCCTCCTCCAGTGCCAATTGGAGGAACAGCACCTCATATTTCGCCTGGGCAATTTGCAGCCCAGCGGTATGAACATTGACTTCTCCAACTTTAGATAGTTCCTCTGTCCCTCTCTTCCCCTCCCCCTTTGTCCCGCCCCCCCTGACATCAGTCTGAACAAGGGGCTCGACCCGAAACGTCACCCATTCCTTCTCTCCTGAGATGCTGCCTGACCTGCTGAGTTACTCCAGCATTTTGTGAATAAATACCCCAGTGGTATCTCACTTCAGGTAGCCCCAGCGTTCCCTCTCTCTCTATACCTCCCCCACCCAAGTCACACTAGCTTCTCGTTTTCACCTAACAAACAACTAACAACTAACAACTAACAACAAACAACTAACAATAACTTCAGACTGGTTATCCCTAACCAGTCTGAAGAAGGGTCTCGACCGGAAACGTCATCCATTCCTTCTCTCCAGAGATGCAGCCTGTCTCGCTGAGTTACTCCAGCATTTTGTGTCTAGGGTTTAAACTAGCATCCGCAGTTCATTCTTACAAACAACTGACAATGGCCTGTTTCCTTTATCATCGTTTTCATTCATTGTTCTTTATCTGTCTATATCATCGCCTATATCGCTTGTTTCCCTTATCCCTAACCAGTCTGAAGAAGGGTCTCGACCCAAAACGTCACCCATTCCTCCTCTCCAGAGATGCTGCCTGTCCCTGTATTGTATTGCGTACAGTTTTGGTCTCCTAATCTGAGGAAAGACATTCTTGCCATAGAGGGAGTACAGAGAAGGTTCACCAGATTGATTCCTGGGATGGCAGGACTTTCATATGAAGAAAGACTGGATAGACTCGGCTTACACTCGCTGGAATTTAGAAGATTGAGGGGGATCTTATAGAAACTTACAAAATTCTTAAGGGGTTGGACAGGCTAGATGCAGGAAGATTGTTCCCGATGTTGGGGAAGTCCAGAACAAGGGGTCACAGTTTAAGGATAAGGGGGAAGTCTTTTAGGACCGAGATGAGAAAGTTTTGTTTCACACAGAGAGTGGTGAATCTGTGGAATTCTCTGCCACAGAAGGTAGTTGAGGCCAGTTCATTGGCTAAATTTAAGAGGGAGTTAGATATGGCCCTTGTAGCTAAAGGGATCAGGGGGTATGGAGAGAAGGCAGGTACGGGATACTGAGTTGGATGATCAGCCATGATCATATTGAATGGCGGTGCAGGCTCGAAGGGCCAAATGGCCTACTCCTGCACCTATTTTCTATGTTTTCTATGTTTCTATGTCCCGCTGAGTTACTCCTGCTTTTTGTGTCTGTCATCAGTTTAAACAAGCATCTGCAGTTCCTTCCTACACCAGTTATTTTGTTCACTGGCCTGCAGATGGCAGCAGAAGTAGACCAGATTCAGTTAAGTACATTGCTTGTAAACAATGCTGTCAAGTAGAAAGAAGAGCCATTAGCAAAGATAACAGAGAATGCAAGTATTCAGACATGATTGCCCTTGCCAGAGGCTGATGGAGGGAGGCTCCACAAGGTCTTCTCCAGCCAGGGGTCACAATTCAGGCCAGATCACTTTAACATCGTGAAGCAACGGTCTTAAAGTTAGCATGCAGTGAAGAAAGCCTTTATGACAAGAGGAGTTGAGTATAGGAGCAAAGAGGTCCTTCTGCAGTTGTACATGGCCCTAGTGAGACCTCACCTGGAGTACTGTGTGCAGTTTTCGTCTCCAAATTTGAGGAAGGATATTCTTGCTATTGAGGGCGTGCAGCGTAGGTTTACTAGGTTAATTCCCGGAATGGCAGGACTGTCGTATGTTGAAAGACTGGAGCGACTAGGCTTGTATACACTGGAATTTAGAAGGATGAGAGGAGATCTTATCGAAACCTATAAGATTATTAAGGGATTGGACATGTTAGAGGCAGGAAACATGTTCCCAATGTTGGGGGAGTCCAGAACCAGGGGCCACAGTTTAAGAATAAGTGGTAGGCCATTTTTGAATTGAGATGAGGAAACACTTTTTCAGTCAGAGAGTTGTGAATCTGTGGAATTCTCTGCCTCAGAAGGCAGTGGAGGCCAATTCTCTGGATGTTTTCAAGAGAGAACTAGATAGAGCTCTTAAGGATAGCGGAGTCAGGGGGTATGGGGAGAAGGCAGGAACGGGGTACTGATTGTGGATGATCAGCCATGATCACGGTGAATGGCGGTGCTGGCTCGAAGGGCCGAATGGCCTCCTCCTGCACCTATTGTCTATTGTCACTGGTAAGAAGAGGCCAATGGGAGCTCCGTGCCGCGGAGAGAGTTTCAACCGCCCCGACGCGGGAGTTTTGATCACCCCGCCGGGGGCTTCGATCGTCGCTGCTGGGGCTTCAATCGCCCTGACTGCGGACGGTTTGACCGCACCGACCACGGGACAACAAAGAGGAAGAGGTTGGAACTTTATTGCCTTCCATCACAGTGAGGAATGCGGAATCCACTGTGGTGGATGTTTATGTTAACTTTTAAGTGGCTGTGTGTCTTGTTGCTTTTCACTTAGTACGGCTGTGTGGTATTTCATTTTTCACTGTACCTTAGTTGGTACACGTGACAATAAACTGACCTTGAAATCTTGAACCTTCAGTCTCAACACCTTTCTACCAGTCTGTCTGGCTGCGTTAATCAACCACTGCATCTCTTTTATATATAGTATAAGAAAATAACTGCAGATGCTGGTACAAATCGAAGGTATTTATTCACAAAATGCTGGAGTAACTCAGCAGGTCAGGCAGCATCTCGGGAGAGAATGAATGGGTGACGTTTTGGGTCGAGACTTCTCTTTTGCTGATTACTTAGGCTGCCCCCAAAACACTGACAGTGGTTCATATTTTAAAAACAATCAACCTTTATTCAGAAGCAGAGGTGCTGAATGCGAGGGAAGGAACTGCAGGTGCTGGTCTAAATCGAAGACAGACACAAAATGCTGGAGTAACTCAGCGGGACAGGCGGCATCTCTGGAGAGAAGGAATGGGTGACCGAAGAAGGATCTCGACCCGAAACGTCGCCCGTTCCTTCTCTCCAGAGATGCTGCTGCCTGGCCCGCGGAGTTACTCTAGCTTTTAGTGTCCATCTTCGGTTCAAACTAGCATCTGCAGTTCCTTCTTGCACAGTACCGAAGTGTTGTTTCTCAGGTGAGTCCTTAAATCAGGCCTCATAAACTTTATTCACGTAGTTATTATCTCAGTCTGAAGAAGGGTCGCCCGTTCCTTCTCTCCGGAGCTGCCGCCTGTACCGCTGAGTTACTCCAGCATCTTGTGTCTTGTCTTTGTGTGTGCTGAATGCAAAGTCAGATTCTGCTGATGGTGTCATTTTAACCTCCGCGCCGGCTCAGATTTCTAAACTGAAAACCAGGCAACGCAATTAGATAGTCAGAATGACTTCAAAATTAATTACAGCAATAGGTATTAAATGGAATAACATCACAAAGTTATGCAGACTGGTGTGGAGGTGTGGGATGATCAGAGTGTGGAATCAGCCAGTACATTGGGGATGCGAGAAAGAGTGTGAAATGAAAATTGGGCTCTCTGTGATAAATATCTGAGACAGCTTTGGAAGTGAAGGTCATCGAAATGTGCGTGGGCTGCTTTACATTGCTGTTCACTAATTCTTAATAAATCAGAGTGGGGGGTAATCCATTCTGCCTTTCAAGCCGACAGCCTCATTAAAAAAGATCTTGGCAGATCCTCTCCTACAGCACCATTAAATTCCCTCCGTCCATTTCCCTCGATTCCTCTAGTGTCCAAAAATCCATCAATCTCTGATTTGTATTCAGTCCATAACCGAGCCTCCACAGCCCCCTGGGTAAAGAATTCCAAAGATTCATCACCCTTTGAGTGAAAAAAAAAAAATCACCTCACTTCAGCTCGAAATGGCATACCCCTTCCTTTGAGACTGTCTCGCAGAGTAATAGATTCTTTCAGAGAGAAACATCCTCTCCATAGCTAATGTTTCAGTGAGGGCACCTCTCACCTCTCACCTCTCGGGTGGTCACGGTGGCGCAGCGGTAGAGTTGCTGCCTTACAGCGAATGCAGCGCCGGAGGCCCGGGTTCCATCCCGACTACGGGCGCCGTCTGTAAGGAGTTAGTACGTTCTCCCCGTGACCTGCGTGGGGTTTTCTCCGAGATCTCAGGTTTCCTCCCGCACTTGATGCAATGTTGTGTCAGAAACTAGATGCTGGAGGAACTCAGCAGGCCAGGCAACATCTGTGCAGGGAAGTGGACAGGTAACATTTTGGCTCCGGACTCTTCCAGACTGATCTGCAAAGTGAGGATGAGTTCTGACCCCAAATGTCATCTGTCCATGATTTTTAATGCATCGTTGTACCAACCATTGCTGAACATTGACTAACTATATATATTATTTCGTGTCATCAAACAACTGTTTGCCGATAGTGAGCAAATTTTAGTGCCAGGTCGTTGGCCTCTGCAAGATCCTTTACAGTGCGTGTGTCATGCAGCACGTCACAGCTCAGGAGATGCTCCACAGTCTGGAGGCCCCGTCCACACTCGCAGTCTGCCGCATCTTCAGTACATCCCCACTTCAGCACGTTCGATTTGCTCCTCCCCACGCCTGTCCGCAGTCTGTTCAGACGGCGCCAGGTTATCCACGGCTGGTCGCAACCTTGCGGGAGTTTCTCAGAGGGATTGATTGCCATGGGAATGTCTTCCGCAGATTTCTCTAACTAAAGTAAAAGATGTTTGGTTTGCAGCTCTATCTTTATTTGCTCGAGTTTAGAAGAATTTAGTTTAGTTTAGAGATACAGCGCGGAAACAGGCCCTTTCAGCCCACCGTGTCCGCGCCGACCAGCGATCCCTGCACATTAACACTATCCTGCATTCAAGAGAGAGCTAGATAGAGCTCTTAAGGATAGCGGAGTCAGGGGGTATGGGGAGAAGGCGGGAACGGGGTACTGATTAAGAATGATCAGCCATGATCACATTGAATGGTGGTGCTGGCTCGAAGGACCAAATGGCCTACTCCTGCACCTATTGTCTATTGTCTATTGTCTACACCCACTCGGGACGCATTTTTCCACTGCGTCTGAATCCCCCAGTGTCATATGTGTATGGCTGTGTATATAAGTGATGGGTGTGATTAGGCAGCACACAGAATGGGTGACGTATTCCTGGAATTACTGCAGGCTGTAAAAGGAACTTGATTAGTGCGGGTGTCAGGGGTTATGGGGAGAAGGAAGGAGAATGGGGTTAAGAGGGAGAGATAGATCAGCCATGATTGGAATGGCAAAGTGACGATTGACACACTGTACACTGCAAGGGCCAGGAAGCGAGCCCTGGCCACAAACTCTTCGAAGCACTTCCCTCTGGAAGGCGACTCCGGACTGTCAAAGCAGCCACAGCCAGACATAAAAACAGCTTTTTTTCCACGAGTAGCTCTACTCAACAACCAAAAGTCTGTAGCCTCCTTTTGCCCTGGTATTTAATTTCATTCTTCACATGTTTAAACTATAATGTTTTATTCTTAATGTTTTAATGTTTTATGTTTTATTCTTAATTGTTTACTGTATGTCGTGTTGTTACTTGCGAGCAAAGCACCAAGGCAGATTCCTTGCATGTGTACATACTTGGCCAATAAATTTATGCTATTCAATTCAATTCAATTCTATTCTATTCAATTCAATTCAATTCTATTCAATTCAATTCAATTCAAATCAATTCAATTCAATTCAATTCAAATGGCCTAATTCTGCTCCCATCACTTATGAAGTTATGAACGGAGGAATATTCATTCTCTTCTCCAGTGCGTGTAGGACGTACGTGTAGGACGTGCGGGAGTGGGTGTGCGGGGATCGCTGGTCGGTACGGACTCGGTGGGCCGAAGGGCCTGTTTCCGCGATGTACCTCCAAACTAATCCAAACTAAACTAAACTAAACAGGAAGAACAAACTTGTCTCAGTTATCCGGGATATTGGTGAAAGAAACAAGCTGCCTGAGGGTTATTGCTAGTTCATGGATACAGTCCTGGAATTGATTTAATATCATATATCATATATCATATATATACAGCGCGGAAACAGGCCTTTTCGGCCCACCAAGTCCGCGCCGCCCAGCGATCCCCGTACATTAACACTATCCTACACACACTAGGGACAATTTTTTTACATTTACCCAGTCAATTAACCTACAAACCTGTACGTCTTTGGAGTGTGGGAGGAATGACCTAACCAGTTCAGAAAAAACATTGACTCAACTGCATGCCGTGGTTCAGACACTGTTTAAATTCATCCAGCTTAGTGCAGATCTCTCTTTGTGCCAGACAGGTTTTAAAGCACCAGCCTACTTTGTCTGTGCTCCTCATCCAACCCCAAGTACCTGACCATTGATAGCTCTTATACTAATCCTTTCGTCATGTAACACATTACCAAAGACGTACAGGTATGTAGGTTAATTGGCTGGGTAAATGTAAAAATTGTCCTTAGTGGGTGTAGGATAGTGTTAATGTACGGGGATCGCTGGGCGGCACGGACTTGGAGGGCCGAAAAGGCCTGTTTCCGGCTGTATATATATGATATGATATGATGATTCACTCAATAGGCACCCTTACCACAAGCCCTGGTTATCATCTCATCTTCCGGGTGCATCATTCACTCATTACTCAGGCAAACGTTTGACACTGGGGACATAAGTATAAGAAAATAACTGCAGATGCTGGTACAAATCGAAGGTATTTATTCACAAAATGCTGGAGGTACTCAGCAGGTCAGGCAGCATCTCAGGAGAGAAGGAATGGGCGACGTTTCGGGTCGGGGCCCTTCTTCAGACTGAAGAAGGGTCTCGACACGAAACGTCGCCCATTCCTTCTCTCCCGAGATGCTGCCTGACCTGCTGAGTTACTCCAGCATTTTGTGAATAAACACTGGGGACATATAAGGTCATTAGTAATAGGAGCAGAATTAGGCCATTCTGCCCCTCGAGTCTACTCCACCATTCAATCATGGCTGATCTATCTCTCCCTCCTAACCCCATTCTCCTGCCTTCTCCTCATAACCCCTAACACCCGCACCAATCAAGAATTTATCTATCCCTGCCTTAAAAATATCCATTGACTTGTTTTCCACAGCCAAACTGGAGGAACAGCACTTCATATTCCCCTCGGGCAGCATACAACTAATGGTATGAACTTTGAATTCTCCAATTTCCCCCCCCCCCCCCCTTTCTTCCCCCCTCCCCCTTTCTTCCCCTCCCCCTTTCTTCCCCTCCCCCTTTCTTCCCCCCCTTTCTTCCCCTCCCCCTTTCTTCCCCCCCCTTTCTTCCCCCCCCTTTCTTCCCCTCCCCCTTTCTCCCCCCCCCCTTTCTTCCCCTCCCCCTTTCTTCCCCTCCCCCTTTCTTCCCTACCTTGTGCCCCACCTGGACTCTTATCCATTTCTCCCTTCCCCCTCCTCTTCCACCTACATTCCCTCCTCTCGCTTCACAATTGGCAACTCTTCAATCCTCTTGTCTCACACCTTCTGCCATTTCATCTCTGGCATTTGTCCAACTAACAGCCTATCAAAATGTCACCCCCCCCCCCCCCTCACTTGTATCCACCTTTAGGCGGTCAGGGTGGCGCAGCGGTAGAGTTACTGCCTTACAGCGAATGCAGCGCCGGAGACCCGGGTTCCATCCCTTCTACGGGAGTTTGTACGTTCTCCCCGTGACCAGCGTGGGTTTTCTCCGAGATCTTCGGTTTCCTCCCACACTCCAAAGACGTGCAGGTTTGTAGGTTAATTGGCTTGGTAAATGTAAAAATTGTCCCTAGTGGGTGTGGGATAGTGTTCATTGGCGGGGATCGCTGGTCGGCGCGGACCCAGTGGGCCGAAGGGCCTGATCTGCTCTGTATCTATAAACTAAACTGAAACTAAACATTTTACCTAGCAGGCTTTGTCCTGTCCCTTCTCTCTCCCAGTTTTCGCCCCCCCCCCCCTCACCCACAACCAGCGTTACCTATCCATGTTCTCCAAAGATGCCTGACCAGTTGAGCAAAAGAAAATAACTGCAGATGCTGGTACAAATCGAAGGTATTTATTTACAAAATGCTGGAGTAACTCAGCAGGTCAGGCAGCATCTCAGGAGAGAAGGAATGGGTGACGTTTCGGGTCGAGACCCTTCGTCAGTCTGAAGAAAGGTCTCGACCCGAAACATCACCCATTCCTTCTCTCCTGAGATGCTGCCTGACCTGCTGAGTTACTCCAGCATTTTGTGAATAAATACCTGACCAGTTGAGATACTTCAGCACTTTTGTGTTTGATTTTGCTAGAAGATTTAAATCCGGTCAGGCAGAGCTGAGACCCTACATCATTTATGTCTACAGATGTGTGAGAGAATAGTTTACAGGGAAATAAGTGAGGAAATAAGATTGATGGAATTTCTCTAGGAGCCAATATTGATGGTCTAAACAGCCTCCAATGTCATAAGGAAATATATATTTTTAAAATGTGCCTCTCTGTACTCCATCTTCAACCTCCTACATTAAAACAAAACAGAGTGACAGTGTGGACTGTCTCACTGATGAGCCGACTCCACCAATCATCAAGACCAGGTCTGCACTTTTAGCTCAGTGCCATTTTAAAGCACTATCCCACATGCAAAATGGTGGCGTTGCCCTAGCAGCTGCGACTTACCTGCGGTCCGTTTGTCTTTGTGTTTTTTGTTGTTTTTTGTCTTAATTGTAGTGTTTAGATGTGATGTAGTGTTTTTTGTGGTTGTGTACTATGTGTGGGGGGGGGGGGAACTGTACAATTGTAAAATTGTCTCTTCCGAACGGAGACCCGACCTTTGTTTTCTGGGTCGTGTCTCCGTTCCTGCTGCGGCCTACCATCGGCCAAACATCTGGAGCTGGCGGCCTCCACCTGGGATCACCTGGGCTCTGGTTCGCAGAGCCCGCGGACCGGACTTACCATCTGCGGCGCTGGCAGTCTTCGGAGGCTGCGGGAGCGGCTGCGACTCGCCTTCGGAAGCTTCGGCGTGGGCCGCGTGGACGTCGGAAGCTCATAGCCCCCTGGGTGGGGACCGACATCAGGAGCTCCGGCAGCGGCGTGTTCACCCGCCCCGAGTCGCGGGGCTTGGGTCGGCCCACCGCGGATCGCATTGAATGGCGGTGCTGGCTCGAAGGGCTGAATGGCCTACTCCTGCACCTATTGTCTATTGTCTATTGTCTATTGTCTATTGACCTTTCACCGTCCGGCGCGGCCTGAAATAGGCCGCAGGATTTTTTTCCGCTCGGCGGGGGCTTCAATGTCGGGACCCGACGTGCAGCGGCAGCGTCTTCGCCCGCCCCGGATCGCGGGGCTTGGGTCGGCCCACTGCGGACCTTTCACCGTCCGGCGCAGCCTGGAACGTGGCAACTACAACAGCCTGACCGTGGGAGAAGACGGCAGGGGAAGAGAAAAGACATTGTGGCCTTCCATCACAGTGAGGAGGGACTGGAGGAGACTCACTGTGATGGATGTTTCTTTTTGTTTTGTTGTTTTGTGTTGGTTTGTGGGTGTGTGTGTAATTGCTTATTTTATTGCTCTTACTGTTGGACTGTGGGTGACGAAATCTCATCCAAAAGACTTGTTTTTTGGATGACAGTAAAGGTAATTCTGATTCTGATTCTGATTGATATCCAGCAATCTCTTGATCCCTGTTTTGAATGAATATCACAACTGAATCCCCACGGCTTCTGGGCAGGAGATTTCCAAAAATTCACTCCGTTTCGTTTCAGTTTAGTTTATTGTCACGTGTACCGAGGTGCAATGAAAAGCTTTTTTGGTGTTTAGCTTAGAGATACAGCGTGGAAATCTACTACTTGGTACAGGCGAACATGTTGCCTGGAGGCTGTCATGGGAGGTGGATTGTTCACTATGTATAGAAGACCTTCAATATCCTGAACCTGCATACACCAAGTGAGCTCTCAATGGCTGGGGTTTAGTTTAGTTTAGTTTAGAGATACAGCGCGGAAACAGGCCCTTTTGGCCCACCGGGTCCGCGCCGACCTGTGATCCCCGCACATTAACACTATCCTACGCCCACTAGGGACAATTGTTTTTACATTTTACCAAGCCAATTAACCTACAAACCTGTACGTCTTTGGAGTGTGGGAGGAAACCCGAAGATCTCGGAGAAAACCCACGCAGGTCACGGGGAGAACGTACAAACTCCGTACAGGCAGCACCCGTAGTCGGGATCGAACCCGGGTCTCCGGCGCTACATTCACTGTGAGGCAGCAACTCTCCCGCTGCGCCACCGTGCAATGGTCATGCGGTAGAGTTGATTGCTAACCAGTCAGCAGAAAGACAATACATGATTACAATCGATCCATTCACACTGTATGGATACACGATAAGGGAATATCGTTTAGTGCAAGGTAAAGCCAGCAAAGTCCGATAGCCCGAGTTTCACCAATGAGGTGGGTAGTGGTACAGCACGGCTCTCTGGTTGTGGTGGGATGATTCAGTTGCCTGATAACAGCTGGGGAAGAAACTGTCTCCGAACCTGGTGGCGTGAGTTTTCACACTTCTACACCTGCCTCACTGCTCACTGTGTGAAGAAAGTTCTCCACGAGGCAAGTGGAGAAAAATGGGCATTCTACGTTGAAAGGGCATCGATTGTTTGACCTTTCAAAAGAACTGTGCTGATAATGGCTGATCTGCTGAGTATTTACAGTATTTTATGCTGTCATTGCAGGATGTTACACTGACCGTGTGACGAGCTTAACATTTGGAAGCCTTTATCTTCTGGGAGGGAAGGGAGTCGAGTCTTAAAGTTCAAGCACTGCCTAAGTGATCCCATTGCAACTGCTGTCTCCCTCCGGCAAGATTGCACACACATCCCCACGAGCCCACAAGAAACCTTGTAAATACTGCTGAATGCTGGCAATTTAAGGAGCAAGTGATAATGGTACTACTGTGATAATTCACTACTTGGTACAGGTGAACATGTTGCCTGGAAGCTGTCATGGGAGGTGGATTGTTCACGTGTACAGAAGACCTTCAATATCCTGAACCTGCATACACAAAGTGACCTCTCAGTGGCTGGGGCTTAGTTTAGTTTGGTTTAGAGATACAGCGTGGAAACAGGCCCTTTCGGCCCAACGAGTCCGCGCCGACCAACGATCCCCGCACATTAACATTATCCTAAACCCACTAGGGACATTCTGCTTCATGAAAGCCCCTGGCAAATAAGACCTACATTGGAATTGATAGTAGGCTTTAGGAGAGCTCCCCCTCCCCTCCCCCCACTCACCATCAACAACACCACAGTCACACCAAGCACCACATCCGGAGGCCGCAACGGATCGTTCGCACAGCTGAGAAGGTTGTTGGCTGCAACCTTCCCCCCATTGACGAACTGTACACTGCAAGGGCCAGGAAGCAAGCGGGCAAGATCATCTCTGACCCCGCTCACCCTGGCCACAAACTCTTCGAAGCACTTCCCTCTGGAAGGCGACTCCGGACTGTCAAAGTAGCCACAGCCAGACATAAAAACAGCTTTTTTTCCCGCGAGTCGTAGCTCTACTCAATAACCGAAAGTCTGTAGCCTCCTTTTGCTCTGGTTTATTTCATTCACATGTTTAAACTATATTGTTTTATTCTTAATGTTTTAATGTTTACACTTTAAGTTCCTTTCATGTTTTATGCTTTATTCGTAATTGTTCGCTGTATGTTCGTGTTGTTACTTGCGAGCGGAGCACCAAGGCACATTCCTTGTATGTGTACACACTTGGCCAATAAACGTATTCAATTCAATTCAATTAAATTCAATTCAATTCAATTCAATTCAATTCAATTCAATATATCTCTTTCCAAAATCATGTCATTCTCTTGCTCCTCCTTGTCTGCAGACTTTATCCCACCCAAAGCTTCTATGACACTGAAGGATAGACAATAGACAATAGACAATGGTTGCAGGAGGAGGCCATTCGGCCCTTCGAGCCGGCACCGCCATTCAATGTGATCATGCCTGATCTTTCACAATCAGTACCCCGTTCCTGCCTTCACCCCATACCCCCTGACTCCGCTATCCTTAAGAGCTCTATCCAGCTCTCTCTTGAATGCATTCAGAGAATTGGCCTCCACTGCCTTCTGAGGCAGAGAATTCCACAGATTCACAACTCTCTGACTGAAAAAGTTTTTCCTCATCTCTGTTCTAAATGGCCTACCCCTTATTCTTAAACTGTGGATGCTGTGCACCCCAAATAGTTTATGCCCAAATGGTCATGGAGCAATCCCACATTGATCCACCACATTTTTCCTGCAATCTATTCACCCCACAATACATACACACTAGGGGCATCTTACAAATCTGA
Source organism: Rhinoraja longicauda (assembly GCF_053455715.1). Taxonomy (NCBI): domain Eukaryota; kingdom Metazoa; phylum Chordata; class Chondrichthyes; order Rajiformes; family Arhynchobatidae; genus Rhinoraja; species Rhinoraja longicauda. The sequence goes on along the minus strand of NC_135953.1, from coordinate 137,893,771 downwards.
ACGTCACAAAAGTGCTGGAGTAACTCAGTGGATTAGGCACTACCTAATCAATTAACCAACAAATCTGAACGTCTTTGGGATGTGGAAGGAAATTGGAGTACCTGGAGAAAATCTATGTGGTCACAGGGAGAATGTACCAGGTCCACAGAGAAGTCAGGAATGATCCTGCATCTCGAGCTGTAAGGCAGCAGAGCCTCCAGCTACGGTCTGTACCACAACGTGTCCCTCTTAGTATAGTACAGCTTACAGATACAGAGCGGAAACAGGCCCTTCGGCCCGCCGAGTCCGCACCGACCGGCGATCCCCACACATTTTTAACACCACCCTGCGCACGCTAGGGACAATTTACACATACACCAAGCCAATTAACCTACAAACCTGTCCGTCTTTGGAGTGTGGGAGGAAAGTGAAGATCTCGGAGAAAACCCACGCAGTCACGGGGAGAACGTACAAACTCCGTACAGACAGCACCCGTAGTCGGGATCAAACCCGCCGGGTCTCCGGCGCTGCAAGCGCTGTAAGGCAGCAACTCTACCGCTGCGCCACCCGTGAAACTGTGGGCATCTTCTACTGCGCACGAACTCAGTTTGTGGCTCTGATGGAAGGTTGGGATCACTGTACATGTTTCAACTTCATGTAATAACACGAACGTACAAACTCCGTACAGACAGCACCCATAGTTGGGATGGAACCCGGGTCTCCGGCGTTGCATTCGCTGTAAGGCAGCAACTCTACCGCTGTGCCACCGTGACCGCCCATTGATGCCACTATTGGCCGCTCGGAACGGAGAGTGTGCTTTTACAAGCCGATGCCCTTCTCAATACTACGCAGCAAGATACCGGCAACAGTGCCGAATGTACCGGGATGCTTTTGGCAATGATGCATATTTGCTTTTGACTAATTTCGCAATTTTGCAAGAAGAATCTGATTTAGAGGCTGCACTAAATGCAGGGATATTTTGAGCACTAATTTCGAATTTGAATCCAATTTCGAATCAAAAGTACTGATTACATTTTGGCTACTGAAACTTGACATACCCTAATGAAGTGCACGTGATACTCTATTTCAGCTTACTGGAGATGTTACTTTTAAAGGTCAATGAAATTCAGCTCAAAAAAGGGCTAATTAATGTCTTATACTGAAGTTAATTGCAGCAATAACTCCCTGCCTGCCAATGCTAATTAAAGTCATGACTGCAGGGAGCAGGTTACAAGGAGCATATCCAAACCCACCTGTGTAAATCTTGAGTAACTTCTTTGTGTTGTGATCTAATTTGACTGTCCCCAACCAAGCTGGGGGGGAGGGGGAGGAGGAGGGGGGGGGGGAGGAGGAGGGGGGGGGGGGAAGACTTCCATTCTCACAACAAAAATGTTAAACAAAACTTGTACACCGGTAGTTTTGCCAATCTGTGTTTCGACCAGAAAAGGAGCTCGACCCAAAAATGGCACCTATCCATGTTCTCCAGGGATGCTGCCTGGCCGGATGAGTTACTCCAGCACTTAGTGTAAGAAAATAACTGCAAACGCTGGTACAAATCGAAGGTATTTATTCACAAAATGCTGGAGTAACTCAGCGGGTCAGGCAGCATCTCAGGAGAGAAGGAACGGGCGACGTTTCGGGTCGAGTCTGAAGAAGAGTCTCGACCTGAAACCTCGCCCATTCCTTCTCTCCTGAGATGCTGCCTGACCTGCTGAGTTACTCCAGTATTTTGTGAATAAATACTCCAGCACTTAGTGTCCTTTTCCGTTAAAAAAATTGGATAGAACGCAAGTGATGAATTGGGGAACACCGTTTGCATTTTGCGGGCCACATTGTTCATAATGTGATTTTGAGTGGGAACTAGCAAAGCACGTTAAAGTTAGAAGTAGGAACAAGGATGTCCAGGTGCTGGTTTAGAAAAGTAGACATGAACTGCTGTAACAACACAGCGCAGGTCAGGCAGAATCTCAGGAGAAACAAACATGTCTGGTTTTATGCAGGAAGGAACTGCAGATGCTGGTTTAAACCGGATACACACAAAAAGCTGGAGTAACTCAGCGGGTCAGACAACGTCTCTGGAGAAAAGGAAAAGGTGACATTTCAGGTCAAAGGAACATTTTGGAAAAGAAGGGTCCCAATCCGAAATGTCACCTATCCATGTTCTCCTGAGATGCGGCCTGACCCGCTGAGTTATTCCAGCACTTCCCGACCACAAAATTTTCTTTGGAAATTGACAAGCATAAAAAAACTGCACTGTTTTCACATGAACTCCCTGCATATTCCCGGCGCGGCTCGGCCGCGGGACTTAGCTGCGCATGGCTCGGCCGCGGGGCCTTCCATCGCCCGGTTCGGCCGCGAGACGTCTCAGCGCCCGGTGCGTCTCGGCCGCGGGGACTTCCATCCCCTTGTGGGGACGGTGCGGGTCAGTCGGTGACGAGCTGTCTGTCCGTGGGCGTGGGGAAGAGAGTGGAAGTTTTGTTGCCTCCATCACAGTGAGGGGGTGTTTGGAGTCACTGTGATGGACGTTTGTGTTGGGGTCATGCGTCTTGTGTTCTTTTTTTTTGTGTGACTGCTATGTAATTTCGTTCGGTACCTTGGTACCGAATGACAAACAAAGCTCTGTTGACTATTGACTGTTGACTGTTTGTGTCTGCCACTTATATTGACACATGTGCAACCATACTCTATTAAACAATGCAACATATCGCCTTTCGTATTTCGGAGGGGAGAGGGGAGGGAAAGGGGGAGAGGGGGTGGAGGGACGGGGTGGAGGGTGAGGGAAGGGGGGGAGACGGAAGGGGGGGTGATGGGACCGAGGAGAGGGAAGGGGGAGAGGAGAGGGTGCTGCACCAATGCAGGAGAGGTTTGGGCCCAACGGGTCCACTTGGTCTAGTTTAATCTTATATTTTTAATAGAAACAGAAAATAGGTGCAGGAGGAGGCCATTTGGCCCTTCGAGCCAGCACCGCCATTCATTGTGATCATGGCTGATCATCCACAATCAGTAACCCGTGCCTGCCTTCTCCCCATATCCCTTGATTCCACTAGCCCCCAGAGCTCTATCTAACTCTCTATTAAATTCATCCAGTGATTTGGACTGCCACTGGCTTATGTGGCAGAGAATTCCACAAATTCACAACTCTCTGGGTGAAAAAGATTTTTCTCACCTCAGTTTTAAATGGCCTCCCCTTTATTCTTAGACTGTGGCCCCTGGTTCGGGACTCCCCCAACATTGGGAACATTTTTCCTGCATCAAGCTTGTCTAGTCCTTCCTATTGCTAACATTTAAATTATACTTTTGGAACTCTACATGGAACAGAAGTGGGCTTTCACAAGTGGTTTTGAGGATACAGCTTGTGACTCCATTGAATTTGTGTTCGTGTGTATAATTAGTATCTTTAGTTTAGTTTAGTTTAGAGATACAGCGCGGAAACAGTACCCTCCAGCCCACCGAGTCCGTACCGACCAGCGATCCCCGCACACTAACACCACCCTACACACACTAGGGACAATTTACACTTAGACCAAGCCAATTAACCTACAAACCTGTACGTCTTTGGAGAGTGGGAGGAAACTGAAGAGAAAACCCTTGCAGGTCACAGGGAGAAAGTACAAACACCGTAAAGACAGCACCCGTAATCAGGATCGAACCTGGGTCTCCAGCGCTGTAAGGCAGTAGCTCTACTGCTACTCCATCGTAATCATAAACAGAACTTGTGACAAAATCTGCAGTTGTTATATTAATTTAATTAATTAATCAATCAGGAGTCTTGCTATTTGCTGAGTCTGAAGAAGGGTCTCGACCCAAAACGTCACCCATTCCTTCTCTCCAGAGATGCTACCTGTCCCACTGAGTTACTCCAGCTTTCTGTGTCTATCTTTGCTATTTGTTGAGTCTATCTGCCCATACTGAAAGGAAAAAAAACAGCAAGTGACCTAATTCCTGTGTCGAATGAACTGCAGATGCTGGTTTAAACCAAAGATGGGCACAAAATGTTGGAGTAACTCAGTGGGACGGGCAGCATCTCTGGAGAGAAGGAACAGGTGACGTTCCGGGTCTGAAACGCCACCCATTCTTTCTCCCCGGAGATGCTGCCCGTCCCGCTGAGTTACTCCTGCATTTTGTGTCTATCTTCGACCTAATCGCTGTGTCTGTTTAAACTGGAGATCTGTGAGATTTTGACACATCTTGAAAACCTTACAAACAGGCCACGATCTGTGCATTTTTCATGGGTCTTCAAAGCATCGAGGAAAATAATTTGGCAGCAAACCGAACCGAAACCCGCAGAAATTACTTTCAAGAAAGCATTACTGCAAAGCAGCGTGAACAATTTGTAACTGCAAAATCTCAAAAGAAAATTGAAATGCGATTAGAATTAACCAGTACCAACTCCAGCAGAGAAACCATACGTGCTACAAGATGACTGATAATCCACATGTCGGCAGTAATAAGTGTTCCAGCTCGATAGCCATCTTCGATCAGTGTATATTGTTACAATCTATTATTGCTCCGTGCTCTGTAATTGAATTGAGTGCAGTGCGTTTTGCACAGTTTAAGCAACAGTTCAAAGAGGAGAGAAACAATTTATATTTGCACCTTCTGTATATTGAATAATCCTTGTTCTAACCTTCTCTCCTGCCTGAAAGGAGAGATTTGGAGGTCAGGCCACAATATTTGCTTGGGAAACATAGTTCGTTTATTGCGTTCCAGTACTCACGTCATGACCAGTGTTTCATCCCCTGGTTCACTCAGTAGTCCATCGACAAAGACGGAGGTGCTGGTAAAATTGTGTGTTGTCCAAGTATATCCTTCGTCTACACTGAACCTAGATGTAAAATACACCATAAGTATTTCAGTTGCACTCCTCGTAGTTAAGGCAGTAATTAACAACCAATTCCAAAACTTCACTTGAGTTTGTTATCACAAAATGCTGGAGTAACTCAGCGGGTCAGGCAGCATCTCTGGAGAGAAGGAATGGGTGACGTTTTGGGTCGAGACCCTTCTTCGGTTGTTAAATCACTTAGTACTTTTATTATTCCCAATTTACTTTCCCAACTGAAGTTATTGGAAGTAAATTAGAAACAAAGCTTGCAACATTATGGATTCCACTCAGCAGTTGCTCCTGATATGAAGTCTCTATATTTAATCTATTTTTTTAAACCGTTTAGCCATACACCTCCAGATCATTGTTTAGTTTAGATTACTTTAGAGACACAGCATGGAAACAGGCCATTCGGCCCACCGAGTCCATTCCAACCAGCGATCCCTGCACTTTAGCACTATCCCACACACACCAGGGACAATTTTACATTTATACCAAGCCAATTAACCTACAAGCCTGTACGTCTTTGGAGTGTGGGACTAAACCGAAGATCTCGGAGAAAACCTACGCAGGTCACGGGGAAATCGAACAAACTCAGTACAGACAGCGCCCATAGTCGGGATTGAACCCAGGTCTCTGGAGCTGTGAGCGCTGTAAGGCAGTAAATCTACCGCCACGCCACCGTGCCGTCCTAGCTGGGAATGGGTGTTCCAGCTACCCTAGTCCCACTTGTCTATGCTTGGTCCATAACCCTCCAAACCTGTCCTATCCATGTACCTGTCCAACTGTTTCTTAAACGTTGGGATAGTCCCAGCCTCAACTACCTCCTCTGGCAGCTTGTTCCGTGCACCCACCACCCTCTGTGTGAAAAAGTTACCCCTCGGATTCCTGTTAAATCTTTTCCCCTTCACCTTGAACCTATGTCCTCTGGTCCTCGATTCCCCTTACTCTGGGCAAAGGACTCTGTGCATCTGCCCGATCTATTCCTCTCGTGATTTTGTATCCTAAAGGTCAGGATAAATATAGCTTTTCCGAACAAGGTACTTAACAAATCATTGATTATAATTATTCATTTTTTAAATTGCCATTGAATTTCCTTACTTGAGTATCTTGAGGGGGATTGACGTGTCCTTAATGGCAACAATAACTCCGCCATGATCAAGATACAGAATATGATGCTCTTCCTCAAACACCTGAAATAAATAACAAAAATTAATGTAAGAGATTATCACCGAACCTCACATAACTTATGTCCCTAACTCTGAAAACACAAAGCCATGTTCAGTACTTTTTCAAATTAATTTAAGTGAAGGATAACAAACTGCAACACCAACGGTACCTCAAAACCCTGTTTTAAATAGGTCCAAATTATGTATCAGAAATGTATCTCTGCCTCAGAAGGCAGTGGAGGCCAAGTCTCTGAATGCATTCAAGGGAGAGCTGGATCGAGCTCTTAAGGATAGCGGAGTCAGGGGGTATGGGGAGAAGGCAGGAACGGGGTACTGATTGAGAATGATCAGCCATGATCACATTGAATGGCGGTGCTGGCTCGAAGGGCCGAATGGCCTCCTCCTGCACCTACTGTATATTATATATATTGAAATGTACCCGGGCTTAAATGGAAATATATTTCCTTACTCATAGGATCATAAGATCATAAGTGATAGGAGTAGAATTAGGCCATTTGGCCCATCAAGTCTACTCCGCCATTCAAACATGGCTGATCTACCTGTCCCTCCTAACCCCATTCTCCTGCCTTCTCCCCATAACCCCTGACACTCGTACGAATCAAGAATCTATCCATCTCTGCCTTAAATATATATCCACTGTCTTTGCCTCCACAGCCTTCTGTGGCAAAGAATTCCACAGATTCACCACCCTTTAGACAATAGACAATTGATGAAGGAGTAGGCCATTCGGCCCTTCGAGCCAGCACTGCCATTCAATGTGATCATGGCTGATTATTCTCAATCAGTACCCCGTTCCTGCCTTCTCCCCATACCCCCTGACTCCGCTATCCTTAAGAGCTCTATCTAGCTCTCTCTTGAATGCATTCAGAGAATTGGCCTCCACTGCCTTCTGAGGCAGAGAATTCCACAGATTCACAACTCTCTGACTTTATTCTTTGCTTCGTATAGCATTTATCAACAGGATCAATGGGGAATAAAAACTGAGAATGGTGAAAACATCTGTGGCAAGAGAAACAGAATTAATGGTTCAAGTCAAAGATCCTTTGTCAGAATTGGTAAGAACATTCTGACAAAGTATCCTTGACTTGAAACATGGGTGATAGGGGTTATGGGGGGAAGGCAGGAGAATGGGGTTAGGAGGGAGAGATAGATCAGCCATGATTGAATGGGGGAGTAGACTTGATGGGCCGAATAGCCTAATCCTGCTCCTATCACTTATGACCTTTTGACCTATCCGTTCATTCTCTGGTTTTATCTCAGATTTCCATCATTTGCATTAAAAAATTGAGATCAATGGGGAGGGCGACATCATTTGCTCTTTCAATTTTGCAACCCTGAAGTTCGTGAAAGTGGAACAAAAAACACAAATTGCTGGAGTAACTCAATGGAACAGGAAGCATCTTTGGGGGACAGGGGTAAGGAGGGTTGCCAACTTTCTCATTCTCAAATAAGGAAAGGGTGACGTCACCGCCCCACGTGACCTCACCCAGCCAGCAGCCACGTGCTCCCGCTCCACCAATGGCGGCCGCCCGGACCGGGAGGCGGGTTGCTATGCAACCTCCGTTAGGCGGCGCCCAGGCCTCCGGGCCTACACTGTCTGGGCCTACAGCGCCCCCCGGGCCTAATAAGAGACAAGGGCATTCCCGTATGGGACAAACCAATTTAGCCCAATATACAGGATGTCCCAATAGACAATAGACAATAGGTGCTGGAGTAGGCCATTCGGCCCTTCGAGCCAGCACTGCCATTCAATGTGATCATGGCTTATCATTCTCAATCATACCCCGTTCCTGCCTTCTCCCCGTACCCCCGGCTAATACGGAACAGTTGGCAACCATAGGGGTAGGCAAAGTTTCAGTTCAGGCCCTTCTTCAGATGAAGGGACGAGAACTGAAATGCTGCTTATCCGTCTTCCAGGGATACTGCCGAACCCGCTGAGTTATTCCAGCACTTTGGTTTTTTTTTGCCCAAGACTCCTGCAGTTCCTCATGTTTCCTTGCAGAGGATGGTGAGACCTGATTATATCTAAACTTCTCTTTTTCTCTGTGTTTTCGTGTAGACGCAACTTCAAACTGGAACAGATGGACCTCTGACAAGATGAGTTCCCTGCTTGGGGAATTGCTAACATACTACCAATCCCGACAAAGGCCATTAGTTTACCAGCATATCACACAAACTAATGTGAAATAAATGCTAATTTGCAGTTGAATGGAAAAAGCAAAATGCAAAGATGATAGGAAAGAAATGAGAAGGGCAAAAGCGGAAAATTTACATTTTCCCTGAAATGCAAATGCAGTGTTTGTTACCGACAACTGAAGATCACTTTCAAACTCATTTTCAAACCCACTTATTCATTTTTTCATCCTTTAATTAATAGGAATATTTAATAATTCTAAACGCAAATGACTGAATCACATTTATACCTGTCATTACGAATGCAAAATATGGTACTTTAGTATTTTATGCACAAAATAAAATCATTTATTGTTCCTCTGATCTATGTTAATAGCAACTAATTTATGGATGGATGCCCTGTGATTTAATTCACCCGATAACAATAATTTTTCTTTAGCTTCTGTTAATGTGACTAAGCTTCTTGTCGGGACATGGATTCTGTCTGCTGGCTGGCTCATCTGTTACCCCAGACAATGACCCCACCACATCTGGTATTCACAGATGGTCTTGTGTTTAAGTAGAGGAGGCCTGTGTCTATTTAACCGAGTTCTCACATTGAGAACAATGAGAACACAAACCTATCGGTTCCTCAGATCACTGAGATCAAATAACAACGTGAATTTCTTCTGATCGTACAATGCCTTTTACCACTCTGTTGAAAGGCCAAAGACCCAAAGTGTCAACTTCTTTCTCAACCTCAAAATGCTGTACATTTGACATTTATTCACAAAATGCTGGAGTAACTCAGCAGGTCAGGCAGCATCTCGGGAGAGAAGGAATGGGTGATGTTTCGGGTCGAGACCCTTCTTCAGACTGAAACTCACCCGAAACGTCACCCATTCCTTCTCTCCCGAGATGCTGCCTGACCTGCTGAGTTACTCCAGCATTTTGTGAATAAATACCTTCGATTTGTACCAGCATCTGCAGTTATTTTCTTATACTTCTTGTACATTTGACATTGTTGTGTCCATTTCCCGCACAGTTAGTATTGTGCTCTTTCATACACCGAAGGTAATTACTGTAGGAAAATAACTGCAGATGCTGGTACAAATCGAAGGTATCACAAAATGCTGGAGTAACTCAGCAGGTCAGGCAGCATCTAGGAGAGAGGGAATGGGTGACGTTTCGGGTCGAGACCCTTCTTCAGACTGATGTCAGGGGGGCGGGACAAAGGAAGGATATAGGTGGAGACAGGAACATAGAGGGAGATCTGGGAAGGGGGAGGGGAAGAGAGGGACAGAGGAACTATCTAAAGTTGGAGAAGTCAATGTTCATACCGTTGGGCTGGCTGCAAGCTGCCCAAGCGAAATATGAGGTGCTGATAAGTTAATTACAGGCTCATGTGAAGCTGTTAGCTTCCTGAGCCACATATCTGCAAATAGAGAATGAACATCCAGGCAGATTAAGGTTTCAAGATTAAAATATCCTGAATGATCAAAGAGTGTCGAATCCAAGAGGAAAAAATATACTTTTCTTTTTCAACTAGTGTTCATAGGAATTATGCTACAATTTTTACCGTGAAAATTAATAAAGAGGTCCGATTATCAGCAGCACCGCATAAATGCACACAATGACAAAGGGTTAACAAGTAGTATAAGAAAATAACTACAGTTGCTGGTACAAATCGAAGGTATTTATTCACAAAATGCTGGAGTAATTCAGCAGGTCAGGCAGCATCTCGGGAGAGAAGGAATGGGTGACGTTTCGGGTCGAGACCCTTCTTCAGACTGATGTCAGGGGGCAGGACAAAGGAAGGATATAGGTGGAGACAGGAAGATAGAGGGAGAACTGGGAAGGGGGAGGGGAAGAGAGGGACAGAGGAACTATCTAAAGTTGGAGAAGTCAATGTTCATACCGCTGGGCTGCAAGCTGCCCAGGCGAAATATGAGGTGCTGTTCCTCCAATTTCCGGTGGGCCTCACTATGGCACTGGAGGAGGCCCATGACAGAAAGGTCAGACTGGGAATGGGAGGGGGAGTTGAAGTGCTCAGCCACCGGGAGATCAGTTTGGTTAACGCTCATCAGTTTGGTCAAAACTCATCAGGAAGGCTGGCTCTGTCCTGGGGGCGGAGTTGGATTCACGGGGGGTGGTCTTGGAAGGGAGGATGCTCCTCAAACTGCGGAGCATCCTGGACAATACAGCTCACCCCCTCCATGACACACTGGTCAACCTGAGGAGCACCTTCAGCAACAGACTGGTCCCACCAAGATGCAGCACAGAACGCCACAGGAGATCCTTCTTCCCTGTGGCTATCAAACTGTACAACTCCTCCCCCCTTCTGTCGTGGGGTAGACTGACTCCCCTCCCCCCACCAACCCCCCCCCCCCAATCTTTGCACATCCCCAATCCTTTCGACTCGTCACTTTAATCTCATGTTTCATGTATGTTGTGTTTAAATTACTGCTGGCAGATCAATTTCCCTACTGGGATAAATAAAGTTCTATCGTATCGTATCGTATCGTATCGTATCGTATCGTATCAACTACAAAAGCAGAACACGTCGAGCCGCTGTGCAAAGCAGTAGGTTGATTCACTTGCCTGCCTCCATGTATTTCCACAGTCGGAGGTTATGTACATGTCTTCCTTGTACTCGACCAGCTGGGCACCCAAGTTTCCTAAGAGACAAGAAGTCGTTCTTTTATGAAACGGAAAGGCAAAAAAGAAAAGTCTTGAGCTGTTGTGAACATATTGCTCGTTGTGAACGGACAGAGGGTAGAAGGATGATCCTCAGTGTTCCTTTCCCACCAGAGGCCACACTGTGAATCTTCACGATTCATCGTTGTGTTCGGCTCGAAGGGCCGAATGGCCTACTCCTGCACCTATTGTCTATTTCTAAGTAGCAAAAGGCCACGCATTTTAAAAGGCAAAAATGTGCAACGGGAGAATGGAAGAGCATTTTGATTTGGAGAAAACGCTGCAGATAGCTGCATTAAACAGCTCCCTGGGATGGATTTAAATTCACATGCACTGAAGGAATGGCTTTCCTAGACTGTGGAACAGCATCCCACTCCCCATCAGAACTGCCCACTCCATCGACTCCTGTAAGTCCAGGCTCTAAACCTACTTCTATTCCCTGGCGTTTGAGGCCCTCTGATGGGGTGCTGTAAACTGTTTATGTATGTGTTGTTAGGTTTGTGTGCTATTGTCTGTTCTTTTTTAGTACCAGCACTTTGGTCAACGTGGGTTGTGTTTAAATGTGCTATACAAATAAAATTGACTTGACTTGACTTCTCTTGACTCTTAAGAAGTTTGTCGTTTTATTTCTGGGTTTAGCTGCGCTGTGACTGACAGGATGCTGCTGAAATTGAAGGGGATAAGTGTCCACGACCTCTCCTTTTCTCACTGTAAACTTCCACGGACACCCCACTTAAAGACTCCCCCCTCAACCTCCACTGAAACTGAAATAATGCAACAAGTCAAAGTGAGGAGATCCACACAAAAAAACTGTGGGCGGCACGGTGGCGCAGCGGTAGAGTTGCTGCCTTACAGCGAATGCAGCGCCGGAGACTCAGGTTCGATCCTGACCGCGGGCGCCGTCTGTACGGAGTTTGTACGTTCTCCCCGTGACCTGCGTGGGTTTCCTCCGAGATCTTCGGTTTCCTCCCACACTCCAAAGACGTACAGGTATGTAGGTTAATTGACTGGGTAACTATAAAAATTGTCCCTAGTGTGTGTAGGATAGTGTTAATGTGCGGGGATCGCTGGGCGGCGCGGACTCGGTGGGCCAAAGAGCCTGTTTCCGCGCTGTATCTCTAAAAAAAAATCATAAAGGAAGCAGGAGTCCTGAGAAAACACAGGCACTGTTGACGGATCAGTTCAGTTTAGTTTATTGACACATGTACCGAGGTACAGTGGAAAGCTATTATTGCGTGCTAACCAGTCGACAGAAAGGCAATACATGATTACAATCGATCCATTTACAGCGGATCCATTTACACCAGTCAATTAACCTACATACCTGCACGTCTTTGGAGTGTGGGAGGAAACCGAAGATCTCGGAGAAAACCCACGCAGGTCACGGGGAGAACGTACAAACTCCGTACAGACAAGGGGAATAAGAGACGTAAGAGTGTCGTGCGATTGTAATATGAGTTTGTAGATCTGCTTGGGTGGCTAGCACGCAAATAGTGGCTTGGGTTGGGCGTCATCTTGGATGGGAGTTACACGCATTACGTGATAAATAACGTCAATTTCTTTTCTTGATACGTTCAAGATTGTTTTCCATAATTCAGACCTAAATGCACAAAATACGACACGACACCGATGCGGCTGTGCGATGAAGCCAAACTACTTTCACGATTACACCAAGCATTTATTTCTTTAAGTACTTCTGAACGAAATGCCAACTTTACCTTGCTGCAGGTAGAACAACAATGAAAGGAGAAGGAAAATCCCATTAGAAATCCATTTCTCTCCACACGTTGAGGATGTATGGAGATAACAGATCATGTTTTGATAGAATTGGCATGTTCAACATGGCCTACAACTTAAAGGGCCTGTCCCAGTTACGCGATTTTTAAGGCGACTGCAGGCGACTGTCAAAGTCGTAGCAGATCGCTGAAATTTTCTTTTACCCTACGACAATGACCACGACAATGACCACGACAATGCCGAGTCAGGTCGTTACAAGTTACTTTTTTGTGAAACTAGCACCTGGCCGAGATTACACCGTCTTCGGAAACATCGTGAAATTCCCACGCTTACCTGACTGTCAAACTGTCGCCTCCAATCTACCTGTCAAATGTCCTGACGGTAAATAAATTGGTTAAACAAAACTATCTTCTGGTATCTTCAAGTGCCTTTTCTTAATTTAATATTACGTGCTTCTAAATGCATCTGGGACAACCTAGCAAACCTGGGGACAGCGTGCGACAGACAGCGCCCGCAATAAGCAACGATACCTGGCGACAAGCCAGCTGGCGCCCAGAAATTTCTAGCAGGTAAATGTCTCCGCAACGCGCCGAGATCCGCTACGATTCATTGAAGACTCCTCACGATCATGCCCGCGACACCCCGGCAAACGTTCGGCGACAGCCTAGTCGCCGGCAGTCGTCTTAAAATAGCCTAAGTGGGACAGGCCCTTAAGATTTTCACGCAAATATCGATGCCTTCTAAGTAAAACAACATTGTGTACAATTGCTCAGGAGCGATTAGGCGATAGTACATCAAGGGTGATGAGGTGTTTGAAACCCTGTGAACCTGAGTCAAAGATTATTTCCTTAAACTTTCGCATGAGAGGATTCAGAAATAGTGGTAGAACTAATAAAGGCAGGGTGAATTAAGATGGGAACATTCAATATCAAAGATCGACACAAAAAGCTGGAGTAACTCAGTGGGACAGGCAGCATCTCTGGAGAGAAGGAATGGGTGACGATTCGGCTCGATACCCTTCCAGTCTGAAGAAGAGCCTCGACCCGAAACGTCACCCATTCCTTGTCTCCAGAGAAGCTGCCTGTCCCGCTGAGTTACTACAGCTTTCGGTGTCTCTCTTCAGTTTAAACCAGCATCTGCAGTTCCTTCCAACACAGGATTTAATATCAAATCATGTGCAGGATGTAGTAGAGTGGGGGGGGGGGGGGGGGGGGGGGGGGAGAAGGGAGAACAGCTTTAAGAGAGAAGTAAGGCAGAAAATGAAATGAAATTAATTAAAAAAGAACTTTAAAAAAAAAAATCTTAAACCAATTCACAACCTAAAAATGTGAGACTTCTCTATTTCTTTTTTACTATGTTTAAGGTGGTTTGATTAGCAGTCTACATATCATTAAAAAAGCACCACTTCTGTTAATTACTTGGCTTAATTTCCTCTGGCAAGTTTAACAGCAAGCTATGGTGCAAATATAGCAATTTCACAACAAAGCTGTGGGGTCATTAAGCTGGTTTCATGAAGGTAACAGTAAAGTGGTACAAATCTCCCATAGCCCATAGCCCGACAAGCTTTCTGTCCAAATGCAACAATTTCACAGCAAAGCTGTGGGGTCATTAAGCTGGTTTCATGAACAGCAAAGTGGTACAAATCACTCATACACTGGTGTAGGAAAATAACTGCAGATGGTGCTATAAATCGAAGGTATCACAAAATGCTGGAGTAACTCAGCGGGTCAGACTGCATCTCTGGAGAGAAGGAATGGGTGACGTTTTGGGTCGAGACCCTTCTTCAGACTGATGTCAGGGAGGGCGGGACAAAGAAAGGATATAGGTGGAGACAGGAAGATAGTGGGAAAACTGGGAAGGGGGAGGGAAAAGAGAGGGACAGAGGAGCTCCCAAAAGTTGGAGAAGTCAATGTTCGTACGACTGAGCTGCAAGCTGCCCAAGCGAAATATGAGGTGCGGTTCTTCCAATTTCCGGTGGGCCTCACTATGGCACTGGAGGAGGTCCATGACAGAAAGGTCAGACTGGGAGTTGGAGGGGGAGTTGAAGTGCTGAGCCACCGGGAGATCAGGTTGGTTAAGGCGGACTGAACGAAGGTGTTGAGCGAAACGATCACCGAGCCTGCGTTTGGTCTCACCGATGTAAAGAAGTTGACATCTAGAGCAGTGGATAAAATAGATGAGGTTGGAGGAGGTGCAGGTGAACCTCTGCCTCACCCGGAAAGACTGTTTGGGTCCTTGGATGGAGTTGAGGGGGGAGGTAAAGGGACAGGTGTTGCATCTCTTGCGGTTGCAGGGGAAAGTGCGCGGGGATGGGGTGGTTTGGGTAGGAAGGGACGAGTGGACCAAGGAGTTACGGAGGGAATGGTATCTGCGGAAAGCAGAGAGGGGAGGAGATGGGAAGATGTGGCCAGTAGTGGCATCCTGTTGGACGTGACGGAAATGTTGGCGGATGATTTGTTGGATACGCTGGCTGGTGGGGTGGAAGGTGAGAATGAGGGGGACTCTGTCCTTGTTACGAATCTGGGGAGGGGGAGCAAGAACGGAGCTGCGTGATATAGAAGAGGCCCTAGTGAGAGCCTCATCTATAATGGGAGAGGGGAAGCCCCGTTTCCTAAAGAATGAGGACATCTCTGATGCCCTAGTGTGAAACACCTCATCCCGGGCGCAGATGCGGCGTAGACGGAGGAATTGGGAGTTGGGGATAGACTTTTTGCAGGGGACCGGGTGGGAAGAAGTGTAGTCCAGATAGCTGTGCGAGTCAGTGGGTTTATAGTGGATGTCAGTCACTAGTCTGTCTCCTGTGATGGAGATGGTGAGGTCCAGAAACAGGAGAGAGATGTCAGAGATAGTCCAGGTATATTTAAGAGCAGGATGGAAATTAGTGGTGATGAGCACGTATCACAGGGTACCACGTCCTTTCTACAACTCTGTGGGATAACGACTGCCTACTTTATAGCCTTCTCTGTGGATTGCCACCTTGTCGCAGTGGAGAAGCTTGTGTGGTCCTGAGATCCTGAGAGCGATGCCGTCTGGAGCTACTCTCCTGGTAGGGTCACCCATGGCGGTAAGGTCCAGGGGGAGGTCCCTGACAAAGAGCAATCCAATCAAGACCTCAATGGTGGAACAGGCGGAGGATGACGGCTGACTTCAGTGGAGCGTCACAACGCTGGGAAGGCGGATGGATGAAGACTGCAGCAGAAAAGGGTCCCCGGTCGTCTTGGACTCCACGCCACTGGATCCTGACCCAGATCTGTCAAGGACCGTGTGGTGGCTGTCTGTGCACCAGTCTCCCCACGTTAAACAAAGTCACGCAAAGGCGTCCGACCCTATGGAGAGGACAGTCACACTCGCTACGAGTGACCGCCGATGGTGAATTTATTGCCCAGAAGTTGGATTTTGAGCATTCTGATTTAGTTTTTACACCAAATTCAATGTCAACAAGAAAGACTATTTCCCATTTGGAAGATCCGTGTTTCAAGAGATTTTAAATCATGTTTTCCATCCCTGAAAGATGGCTTCAACCTCACCTGGCAGTTGTGTTCAAGACAAGCCATATGGAGTGAGTCCGTGATGTTCAAGCCATCTCTCCAAGGTAGTCTAAGGGATCGAGAGGAGGTAATAGTTTCCTGGTATCTTGGAGAGAACTCCCTTGGATGACGAAACAAGTCAACTATGTCTTATTTTACTTTCCAAAATGCATGATCTTGTATTAATTTGCATTAAGTTCCATCACCCAATGCTCCAGCAACTTTTCAACTGGTCCATGTCTTGCTGAGGCAATAGGACAGTCTTTCTTGCTATCTTCAACACCAACTTTCATGAATTGAATTGAATTGAATTCGTTTGTCGGCTAAGTACGTACACGTACAAGGAATGTGCCTTGGTGCTCCGCTCGCAAGTAACAACACGAACATACAGTAACCAATTAAGAATAAAGCATAAAACATTAAAACATTAAGAATAAAACATTACGGTTTAAACATGTGAGTGAAATAAACCAGAGCAAAAAGAGGCTGCAGACTTTTGGTTATTGAGTAGAGCTACGACTCACGAAAAAAAAAAGCTGTTTTTATGTCTGGCTGTGGCTGCTTTACAGTCCGGAGTTGCCTTCCAGAGGGAAGTGCTTCAAAGAGTTTGTGGCCAGGGTGAGAGGGGTCAGAGATGATCTTGCCCGCTCGCTTCCTGGCCCTTGCAGTGTACAGTTCATCAATGGGGGGAAGGTTGCAGCCAACAACCTTCTGGGCTGATCGATGTTATGTGCAAACACACTTCCTACACTTGCATCCAAGTAATTAAATGTATCACAAACGAACAAGGGTCCAAGTGCCAATACCTGTGATATATCTCACTGGCCACAGGCCTTCAATCAGAAAAACATTCATCCACCACGACCTTCTGCTTTCTATCATCAAACCAATTTTTAATTTGGTTAAGACAGCTCCTCTTGGATCCCACGTTGTTTAACATTCTCATCCCTTGGGTCGGGGTGGGAGCTGCTTCACGTCCTCATTGTCCACCCTGGGTAGTTCTACGGCACTGGCAACATTCGCAGCAAAGCGTCAACTACGGTCCTCTGAAGCACCAATTGCCACTTTTAACTGTTGGAGTTGATATACGAAAGAAAGAAACCTTGGGACCTTTTCAAATGTCTCACTGGGCTCCATGCAGACAACGTCCATTGTCCTGCCTTCAATGATCTCCTTTGTTACCTCCTCAAAAATCTCAACCCCACACAAAGGCACATGTTTACTATTCCCCAATCTGTCACAGCTTTTCCAAACGTATAAGATTATTAAGGGGTTGGACACGTTAGAGGCAGGAAACATGTTCCCAATGTTGGGGGAGTCCAGAACCAGGGGCCACAGTTTAAGAATAAGAGGTAGGCCATTTAGAACTGAGATGAGGAAAAACTTTTTCAGTCAGAGAGTTGTGAATCTGTGGAATTCTCTGGCTCAGAAGGCAGTGGAGGCCAATTCTCTGAATGCATTCAAGAGAGAGCTAGATAGAGCTCTTAAGGAGAGCGGAGTCAGGGGGTATGGGGAGAAGGCAGGAACGGGGTACTGATTGAGAATGATCAGCCATGATCACATTGAATGGCGGTGCTGGCTCGAAGGGTCGAATGGCCTCCTCCTGCACCTTTTGTGTATTGTCTACATAAATTCTATCCCTTGGGATCTTCTGCAATAACGTCCCGACCACTAATTTCAATGAGAGTCGCTTACTCAGGTCATAATTTACTACGCTCTGTAACAGTTTCACCCTTACTTTATTAAAATAAGCTATGCTGTGCTGTTGATATCATTGCATCCACAAAATACGACAGAAAACTGAAGCCTGCCTTGTGCCAATTGCAACAAGAAATGCTCAGCCCAATTTTCTGATGGATGGGACTTCAATGGAAAATGGCTGCAGGCACTCCAAAAGCAGGTACAATGGGCTTTTTATGTGCAGTTTATGCATCGAAGAACAGGTTCAAAAGGAATCAATTTCCATGCAAATAAGCTCTCAGAAAAATCTGGCCGAACATCGTTGTACCTGCACCGTTCCATTCTTTTACGTTTACTGCACTGCGATGGTAAACACATTTTTGAATAATTGCATTGAGACGGATTCTTAATGAACAGCAGGAATGGTCGAATGGTCGAATGGTCAAACGGCTGAGAATTTGAGCAATATTATGTGCCAAATGTGAGGCAGCATCAACATGCTTTGGTGCCGTATCTTCCAGAAGGCGGACGCCCAGTTCAGCCAAAGAAAAGATACTCCTCATCGCAGCAGAACACAATCAAATGGAATTTGCTCAATGTACTTGAGTCTTGAGAGCAACAGGTGAAAGCAACGATGCCTGTTGGCTGATCCACATTACCTGACAAAGTAGACGGAATGGCAAACAAAAAAAACTAAGCAAGCAGGTTCACAGGATTAATGCCCATTGCCAAGAGTATTAGTCTTGAGAGACCACACATCTTTACGCCAATTCTTACTGACTGGTTTAGTTTAGTTTAGTCTAGAGATACGGACCATTGGGCTAGCAACCCTCTAACTTCCAGATGTGTCTCTCCCCTGCGTTTTCTTTAATCATAGGTGTAATATTTACAATTCTCCAATCCTCAGTCATTAGCACCCCTCCCAAAATACACCTCACACACAGAGAATTCAAAGATTAAGCTTCTGCAATTTCCACATCTTAATAATCTCTTATCAATCCAGGAGTTAATCTTAACTCCTTTTATTAATCTAGGAATTCCATGAGGATAGGATGACAAGACTGACATATGTGTATCAATGTAATTGAATCCAATTGTGTGTTGTTAATATCTCCTCCTGTTCCACCTGTACAGTGGAAGCATCCTCTTCTCGAAGACAGACACAAAATGCTGGAGTAACTCAGCGGGACAGGCAGCATCTCTGGAGAGACATTAGTCTAGAATTGGACCATTACTGACCATGCCGACGAAGCATATCTCGAATTGGTAGGATGTCTTATGAGGAAAGATTGGGGAGCTAGAGTCTTGTGTCTGCTGGTGTTTAGAAGAGTGAGAGAGGACAAATTGAAAATTGGAGATCCTGAGGGGTCTTAACAGGGTGAATGTAGAAAGAATATTTTCTCTTGTGGGAGAATCTGAAACGTGTGCTCCCAGTTTAAAATAAGGGAATGGCTCATTTAAGATGAGAGGAAGCAATATTTTCTTTTTTTCTCAGAGGGTAGCGAGTTTGACATTTTTTTATCCTCAGGGAGTGGTGGAAGCTGATCCTTGGAATATTTTGTATGACAGAAGTACACAGAGACAAGGACAACAGGCACAGGACAGGAAAGGCAGTGGGAAGGTTATTGTGCGATGAGCTGAGACTGCAAATAAGCCATGACCTTATGAAATGGCACAATGACGATGTACGGTCGAGTGATCCATTCCTGCCCCCTAATTCCTACGCTAAATAGTTGGTAATATTTACTTCACTGCTTCACTTCCTGTAAATCTTGTATAAACATGTAAACCTTCTTAAATTGTTGCTGCATCTGCTGCCTCTGTCCTTTCGGGCAATGAATTTCAGGCAATGAAACTCAATGTGCAGTGATTTCTTGGGCTGCCTCTGGTGCTTTTGCCAATCACTTTAGTTGCTCCTGGGGGATTGATTATTGTGCCATTAGAAACACTTTCTTGTTAACCTGTCAAAACGACTTCTGTTCAAAGCATCTCTATCATATCATTTTTGACAAGTTCTGCTCAAATGAGAATAGTCCACACTCTACAAGATTCTCCGCATAAGTGAAGAACACGTTTGAGTCAATTTCTCTTGCATCCTCTCTAATGCCCTTGAAAAACTGATAAACAATAATCCACCTGTGTTTTGCTAAGGTTTAACCCTTATTAATGAAGCCAATGATCTCAAAAAGTGTTAACAGTTCTTCTCAAGCTCCTGTATTACATTCCAAGATTGGTAAACACTCAACTCCACAGTTCAGTTTAGTTTAGTTTAGAGATACAGCGCGGGAAACAGGCCCTTTCGGCCCACCGGGTTCGCGCCGACCAGCGATCCCGCACATTAACACTATCCTACACCCACTAGGGACAATTTTTACTTTTACCAAGCCGATTAACCTACATACCTGTACGTCTTTGGAGTGTGGGAGGAAACCGAAGATCCCGGAGAAAACCCACGCAGGTCGATTGCCATCCAAAGACATGTTTTTGAACGGAATGACGTTACCCACAGTCAACAATGAGAGGCAATTTTTTTTAAAAAGCTTTACAACAATCACAACAAATTCGAGAGGAGTGTAGGAGTAGAGAACTGTGGAGTTGAGTGTGGACCAATCTTGGAATGTAGCACAGCAGCTTGAGAAGAACTGTTAAACGTTTTTGAGATCATTGACTTCATTAATAATCGTGGGCGGCACGGTGGCGCAGCGGTAGAGTTGCTGCCTTACAGCGAATGCAGCGCCGGAGACCCGGGTTCCATCCCGACCACGGGTGCTGTCTGTACGGAGTTTGTACGTTCTCCCCTGAGGGAGGGAGGGGGAGGAGGGAGGGGAGGGGAAGAGGAGGAAAAAGGGTTTGATGGGGATGTAGTGGGCGGGAGGGGAAGGGGGAGGGGAAGGGGAAGGGCAAGAGGGGGAGGGGAGGGGGGTAGAGGGAAGGGGGAGGGGGTAGAGGGAAGGGGGAGGGAGGAAAAGGGGGGTTGAGGGGGGAAGGGAAGGGGGGTTGAGGGGAAGGGGGGTTGAGGGGAGAGGGGAAAGGGAAGGGCGGGAGTGGGAGTGGGAGGGGGAGGGAAGAGGGGGAGAGGGAGAGGGGGGAGAAGGGGAGAGGGGGAGAGGGGGAGAGGGAGAGGGGAGAGGGGGAGAAGGGGAGGAGGGGGAGAGGGGGAGGGGGGAGGGGGGAGGGAGGAGGGGAGAGGGAGAGGGGGAGAGGGGGGAGAGGGGGAGAGGGAGAGGGGAGAGGGGGAGGGGGAGGGGGGAGGGGGAGAGGGGGAGAGGGAGAGGGGAGAGGGGGATAGGGAGAGGGGAGAGGGGAGGGGAGGGGGGAGGGGAGAGGGGGAGAGGGGGAGGAGAAGGTGCTGCACCAATGCAGGAGAGGTTTGGGTCCAACTTGCTCCACTTGGTCTAGTAACATCTAAATAAATGATACAATTACCTGCTCCCATTATAAGTCCTGGTGCAGAATCTTTGGTGTGAACGGTGCCCGACACATAGGGGTTATCAGCCCAGCGTAGGTGCAGGTGGACAGAGCATTCAGGCTGCAGAAAAAGACAAGCAAACAAGATAGGTTCTTTTATGCCTTTTGAAATTTTAATTTAAGTCCATATTTCGTACAAAGCATATCAGTTTACTTCCATTTCTAAACGTTACAACGCCCTCCACAATGTTTGGGACAAAGACCCTCATTTATTTATTTGCCTCTGTACTCCACAATTTGAGATTTGTAATAGGAAAAAAATCACATGTGGTCCAGTGCCCAACAACTGGTGATGTTCATGAATCACAGACTTCAAGCAGTCATTGCATGCAAAGGAGATGCAACAAAATACTAAACATGAAGGTAGACACAAAATGGTTCAGTAACTCAGGCAGCATCTCAGGATGGGGGGGGGGGGGGAGAGGGAGAGGGGGGGGAGAGTGAGGGGGGGAAGAGAGAGGGGGGGGGAAGAGAGGGGGGAGAGAGAGGGGGGAGAGGAGAGGGGGGGAGAGAGATGGGGAGAAAGAGAGAGGGGTGGGAGAGAGAGAGAGAGAGAGAGAGAGAAGGAGAGAGAGGGAGAGAGAAGGAGAGAGAGGGAGAGAGAGGGAGAGGGAGAGGGAGGGAGAGGGAGGGAGAGGGAGAGGGAGAGGGAGAGGGAGAGAGAGGGAGGGAGAGAGAGGGAAGGGAGAGGGAGAGAGAGGGAGAGAGAGGGAGAGGGAGGGAGAGGGAGGGAGAGAGAGAGGGAGAAAGAGGGAGAAAGAGAGAGAGGGGAGAGGGAGGGAGAGAGGGAGAGAGGGAGAGAGGGAGAGAGGGGGAGAGGGAGAAAGAGAGAGAGGGGAGAGGGAGGGAGAGAGGGAGAGAGGGGAGAGGGAGGGGGAGAGGGAGAGGGAGAGAGAGAGAGAGAGAGAGAGAGAGAGAGAGAGAGAGAGAGAGAGAGAGAGAGAGAGAGAGAGAGAGAGAGAGAGAGAGAGAGAGAGAGAGAGAGAGAGAGAGAGAGAGAGAAGAGAGAGAGAGAGAGAGAGAGAGAGAGAGAGAGAGAGAGAGAGAGAGAGAGAGAGAGAGAGAGAGAGAGAGAGAGAGAGAGAGAGAGAGAGAGAGAGAGATCGGAGTTGGAATGGAACCCAGGTCTCTGGCGCTGAAAGCGATGTGAGGCATCAGCTCCACAGCTGTGCCATCGTTCCACCGTATCTATCTATTCATCTGAGTTCATGTATCTATTTTGCCCAACGACTGAGCACAGTAATGATTTATATAGATGGAACCAGCAGCGGACAATACAAACAAACGTTGTGTTAACTTCCTTCAATTTATTAGAAAAGCATCAAACATACAAACTTTGGATTGATTCGTTAGGTGTTGTAATTTTTGAAAAGCCATTAGGAGAACGTGAATAAAAGCCATGGGTGCAAGTGTACTTCTTTGGTGTGTCTCTGCACATCAAGATGTGTAAAGACAGCAGGAGAGAATGAAGAATCACTTTCATTTTGAACTCTACGACAGCATCGAATCATTGGAGACAAGGTGACAAGGAACTAGATATCATTCAAGGAGTTTCAACATCACCGCGGCAACGTGCAAATTCTCAACTTCATATCAAATACGGCACGGTGGCGCAGCAGTAGAGTTGCTGCCTTACAGCGAATGCAGCGCCGGAGACCCGGGTTCGATCCCGACTACGGGCGCTGTCTGTACGGAGTTTATACGTTCTCCCCGTGACCTGCGTGGCTTTTCTCCGAGATCTTTGGTTTCCTCCCACACTCCAAAAACATGCGGGTATCTAGGTTAATTGGCTTGTTATAAGTGTAAAAATTGTCCTCAGTGCGTGTAGGGTAGTATTATGCGGAGCATTTGGATAGCAGTAACAGGATCATTCCGAGTCGGCATGGATTTACGAAGGGGAAATCATGCTTGACTAATCTTCTGGAATTTTTTGAGGATGTAACTAGGAAAATGGAAATGGGAGAGCCAGTGGATGTGGTGTACCTTGACTTTCAGAAAGCCTTCGACAAGGTCCCACATTGGAGATTAGTGGGCAAAGTTAGAGCACATGGTATTGGGGGTAGGGTACTGACATGGATAGAAAATTGGTTGGCAGACAGGAAACAAAGAGTAGGGATTAACGGGTCCCTTTCAGAATGGCAGGCAGTGACTAGTGGGGTACCGCAAGGCTCGGTGCTGGGACCGCAGCTATTTATAATATACATAAATGACTTAAATGAAGGGATTAAAAGTAACATTAACAAATTTGCGGATGACACAAAGCTGGGTGGCATGTTGGCCTTTATGACAAGAGTTGAGTATAGGAGGAAAGAGGTCCTTCTGCAGTTGTACAGGGCCCTAGTGAGACCGCACCTGGAGTACTGTGTGCAGTTTTGTTCTCCAAATTTGAGGAAGGACATTCTTGCTATTGAGGGCGTGCAGCGTAGGTTTACTAGTTAATTCCCGGAATGGTGGGACTGTCGTATGCTGAAAGACTGGAGCGACTAGGCTTGTATACGCTGGTATTTACAAGGATGAGAGGGAATCTTATTGAAACATATAAGATTATTAAGGGATTGGACATGTTAGAGGCAGGAAACATGTTCCCAATGTTGGGGGAGTCCAGAACCAGGGGCCACAGTTTAAGAATAAGGGGTAGGCCATTTAGGATCGAGATGAGGAAAAACCTTTTTCAGTCAGAGAGTTGTAAATCTGTGGAATTCTCTGCCTCAGAAGGCAGTGGAGGCCAATTCTCTGGATGCTTTAAAGAGAGAGCTCGATAGAGCTCTTAAAGATAGCGAAGTCAGGGGGTATGGGGAGAAGGCAGGAACGGGGTACTGATTGTGAATGATCAGCCATGATCACATTGAATGGCGGTGCTGGCTCGAAGGGCCGAATGGCCTACTCCTGCACCTATTGTCTATTGTCTAGTGTGCGGGGATCGCTGGTCGGTGCGGATTCGGTGGGCATAAGGGCCTGTTTCCGCGCTGTATCTCTAAACTAAACTAAACTAAACTTACAATGCACTAAGAAAACTAATCTCCTATCATTTACAAATCCAATTTACAAATAACTTTCACATTAAAAGTAATACAGAAGTTATTTGCCTATTTGCATTATTAAACATAATTCAATTTACTTGGGCAGAAAACACCGTTCAGAAAATAATGAACACAAGGACAGTAATACATTTGTAAGTATATAGATAATTGATGATTAAAGCACTTCCAATTGTAATTATAACTGGAGCATGTTAGTCTTCGAAGTAATTCCTGGCGTTCATTATCTAGCATGTGCAATATATCATTAATAATATTTGTGAATTAACAACTATAATCCCAGCTCTACTCAAACAAAACTGGAACCAGAACCGTCTTAAGATTGTCAGAAACATTGGAAGACAAAAAGAAGATCAAGTAGATTTGCACAGAAACAAAAAATCCTGCTTCAATGGAAAGACGAGTTGAGCAGGTATATAATATTTGGTTAATCTGCTGTTGCTCATTCCAAACCTTTGCAAATTTTAGCTCAGTTATGGAAATTCATGCAGTTCAAGATGTCAACCAGGCCTTGCCACGAACCATGCATGTCAGGAAGGAAGTCAACTATGTCTAGGAAGGAACTGCAGATGCTGGTTTAAACCGAAGGTAGACACAAAGTGCTGGAGTAACTCAGCGGGACAGGCAGCATCTCTGCAGAGAAGGAATGGATGATGTTTCGGGTCGAGACCCTTCTTCAGACAAGAGTCAGGGGAGCGGGAGTCTAGAGATATGGAAGGGTAAGGTGTGAAAATGACAGATCAAAGCAGACAATGCAAGAGAGGGTGTTGCACAACTCTCGTCAGAGAGAGGAGGAGAACAATAGACAATAGGTGCAGGAGGAGGCCATTCGGCCCTTCGAGCCAGCACCGCCATTCAATGTGATCATGGCTGATCATTCTCAATCAGTACCCCATTCCTGCCCTCTACCCATACCCCCTGACTCCGCTATCATTAAGAGATCTATCTAACTCTCTCTTGAAAGCATCCAGAGAATTGGCCTCCACTCCCTCCTGAGGCAGAGAATTCCACAGATTTACAACTCTCTGACTGAAAAAGATTTTCCTCATCTCCGTTCTAAATGGCCTACCCCTTATTCTTAAACTGTGGCCCCTGGTTCGAGACTCCCCCAACATTGGGAACATGTTTCCTGCCTCTAACGTGTCCAACCCTTAATAATCTTATATGTTTCAATAAGATTCCCTCTCATCCTTCTAAATTCCAGTGTATACAAGCCTAGTCGCTCCAGTCTTTCAACATACGACAATCCCGCCATTCCGGGAATTAACCAAGTGAACCTACGCTGCACTCCCTCAATAGCAAGAATGTCCTTCCTCAAATCTGTAGACCAAAACTGCACACAGTACTCCAGGTGCGGTCTCACTAGGGCCCTGTACAACTGCAGAAGGACCTCTTTGCTTCTATACTCAACTCCTCTTGTTATGAAGGCCAACATGCCATTAGCTTTCTTCACTGCCTTCTGTACCTGCATGCTTACTTTCTGTGACTGATGAACAAGGACAAACAGATCTCTTTGTAGTTCCCCTTTTCCTAAATCAGCAGGAATGAAATTTTCATGAATGGTAAGTTGGGATAGTGTTTATTGAATTTCTTGGACCATTTGGATTCATCATTGGTGGAAAATGTAAAGGAATCCCGACAATATTGGTATTGAAAACGATACTTCAAGTACAATCAGCCAAAGGTTTAGCCAAATATTCACTTGCCTATCTCTCTAGGCGTAAACCCTAAAGGCGACTGCCGGCGACTGTCATAGTCGTAGCAGGTCGCCCAAAAACCGGCGACTGGACCCCCCCATGACAATGTCTACGACAAGCTACAACAACCTATCACCCAGTCGATGCCAAGCTAGGGCAAGCTACCGACAACCGACGAACCAATCGTCGCGAGTAGGACGTCCACTTACGACCGCACCTACGACATGCTACGACCACACAGGCGACAACCTACGACAACCGAAGTCAACCTACGTCCACCCGCGACCAGCTACGACAAGCTGCGACCCTGTCGGCGACAACTGAAGACAATTCACGTCATTTTGTCCTCCGGTTTTGACACCGGTACCTGTTGCCGGATGTCGTAGGTTGACGTAGGTAGTCGTCATTGGAATTCACCAAAGTCAGCACCGGCGACAGCCTACGTCAGGAGACGTCAAGCTACGCTCATTGGCGTCAAACCCACTGTCGTCGAAATTTTTTCAACATTCTGAAAATCCAGTGGCGACCAGAAAAACGCTACGACTCTTTGGAGACGACCGACACCCCGGCGACCGTGTGGCGACAGCCTAGTCGCCTGTAGTCGCCTAAAACATCGCCTGAGTGGGACAGGGGTTTAATACTTACATTGGTTTCTGTTAAGGTCTTGCTGACCTGTGGCATAAATATCAGTTATTAGTGCTGAGTTTAGTTTAGTTTCGTTTAGTTTCGTTTAGTTTCGTTTAGTTTCGTTTAGTTTCGTTTAGTTTAGAGATTCAGCGCGGAAACAGGCCCTGTGGCCCACTGGGTCTGCGCCGGCCAGCGATCCCCGCACACTAACACTATCCTACACACACTAAGGACAATTTTTACATTTACCAAGCCAATTTACCTACGAACCTACGTGTCTTTGGAGTGTGGGAGGAAACCGAAGATCTCGGAGAAAGCCCATGTGGTCACGAGGAGAACGTACAAACTCCGTACAGACAGCACCCGTAGTCGGGATCGAACCCGGGTCTCCGGCGCTGCATTCGCTGTAAGGCAGCAACTCTACCGCTGTGCCACTGTCCTATCGAGTTTAGGTTCTATCACTACAAATTGGCTCCAGATATAATTACAATCTTGGTGTAAACATGCAGAGAGAAACCGAGTTCAGATGTGATATCAGAGGAATCACCCTTGACATCAAGGCAACATTTCATTAAATATAACATCTTGTAGTATCGTAAGATGGCGGAAATCAGAGGAATAGTGGGGAGGATTCTTTCCAAACAAAGTAGGATTCATAGATCATAGTCATAGAGCACAGAATCAGATTCTGCTGCCTCTTATGTCAAAGCAGCCTTCTTCTATTTAATGGCATCCCATTTTCCAGCAGTTAGCTCCTAGCTTTCTATTTCACTGTGATTCGAATGCTTATGTAAGTATTTGACAACTGTAGAAATACATGCATCCATAACCCTCACAGGCAGTGCGTTCCAGATTCCAATCACCATCGAGTTAACAACAAAATAATCCCTGAGTTCCCCTCTAAACCCGTTTCCCTCTGGCAAGGGAATAAACAGTTCCATCAATCCTATTCTTTCCTATCATCATTTTGGATCCCTACAGTGCTCTCCTCAAGCAGTCCGATATATTGGCGAGACCGAGCGCAGGCTCGGCGATCGTTTCACTGAACACCTTACGCTCAGTCCGCTTGGGCCTACATGATCTCCCGGTTTAACGCCCCCTCCCATTCCCACACTGACCTTTCTGTCCTGGGCCTCCTCCATTGTCAGAGTGAGGCCCAGCGCAAATTGGAGGAACAGCACCTCATATTTCGCTTGGGCAGCTTACACCCCAGCGGTATGAACATTGACTTCTCTAACTTCAAATAACCCTTGCTTTCCCTCTCTCTCTCCATCCCCTCCCCCATCCTAGTTCTCCAACTAGTTTCACTGTCCTCCTGATCAAACTTTACTGATTGTATGTAGACACAAAATGCTGGAGTAACTCAGCGGGTCAGGCTGCATCTCAGGAAAGAAGGAATGGGTGATGTTTCGGGTCGAGACTCTACTTCAGTCTGAAGAAGGGTCTCAACCTGAAATGTCACCCATTCCTTCTCACGCCATTCGACCCATCGAGTCTACTTGACCATTCAATCATGGCTGATCTCTCCCTCCTAATCCCATTTTCCTGCCTCCTCCCCATAACCTTTGACACCCGTTCTAATCAAGAATTTGTAGGAAAAAAAATTGCAGATGCTGGTTAAAATAGAAGGTAGACACAAAATGCTGGAGTAACTCAGCAGGTCAGGCAGCATCTCTGGAGAGAAGGAATGGGTGATGTTTTGGGTCGAGACCCTTCTTCAGACTGATGTCAGGGGAGGGGGCGGAACCTGTCCCTTTACCTCCCCCCTCGACTCCATCCAAGGACCCAAACAGTCTTTCCAGGTGAGGCAGAGGTTCACCTGCACTTCCTCCAACCTCATCTACTTTATCCGCTGTTCCAGGTGTCAACTTCTTTACATCGGCGAAACCAAACGCAGGCTCGGTGACCGTTTCGCTGAACACCTCCGCTCAGTCCGCCTCAACCAACCTGATCTCCCGGTGGTTCAGCACTTCAACTCCACCTCCCATTCCCAATCTGACCTTTCTGTCCTGGGCCTCCTCCATTGTCAGAGTGAGGCCCAGCGCAAATTGGAGGAACAGCGCCTCATATTTTGCTTTTGCTCCTTACACCCCAGCGGTATGAACCTCTAACTTCAGGTAGTCCCTGCTTCCCCTCTCTATCCCCCCCCCCTTCCCAGTTCTCCCACTAGTCTTCCTGTCTCTGACTTCATTCTATCTTTGTCCCGCCCCGTTCCCTGACGTCAGTCTGCAGAAGGGTCTTGACCCGAAACGTCACCCATTCCTTCTCTCCAGGGATGCTGCCTGACCCACTGAGTTACTCCTGCATTTTGTGTCTATCCTAATCATGAATTTGTCTATCTCTGCCTTTAAAACACCCACTGACCTGGCCTCCACAGGCCTCTGCGGCAATGAGTTCCTCCTCTCTAAACCTTTATAGCTACGCTATAATTTCTAATTAGCAGACAATTCCGGATAGCTCGCTTTTTTCCTTTTAATTCACCTTATGTTTTTCATCAAGACGTGAGCCTGGATAGTAGTGGGTGCTACTGGCTATTTGATTTGAAGGCCAGGTTGCAACCCAATGGAGTCTGATTCTGTATTCGTGGCACACTAGCATTTTCTAACAGCGTTCAGTGAACACAATCAGCACAGGAGGACGTGGCTGACATCTCCATTTTCTTGCCCAGTCAGACCGAATTGATGTTTCCATCACTGCAAAGAGCTGGGTTCACTCGGCAAGTAATTGTGAACATAACCGCGTACCTACCCACACAAATCACCAACAACGTCCATTTATACAGCGCCTTACACATAGCAAAACATTCCAAACAGCTTGATGGAATAGGAAATGAACAAAATATTTACCAAAAAAAAATGCTGCAACAAAAGCAATTTTAATACTGTGACCAAAAATGTAGATCTTAAAAATGAGAGGGAGATCAAGGAAGGAAAATGTAGTGTAAAATGATTACACAATTCAATACATGTCTATCAATAGAGTCAGAGGTTTGAGATGAATAATCAAATGGCAAGACAATGTAGATCACCTTGAGCTAATGTTATGCCTCTATTTAAGAAAGTCTGGAAAGGAAAACCCAGAACAATAGCGGAATGGTGGTGCGGCGGGTAGAGTTGCCAGAGACCCAGGTTCGATTCTGACTACGTGTGCTGTCTGTGCGGAGTTTGTACATTCTCCCTGTGACCGCGTGGGCTTTCGTCTGGTGCTCCGGTTTCCTCCCACACTCCAAAGACATGCGGGTTTGTAGGCTAATTGGCCTTGGTAAAAAAATAGCAAATTGTTCCTAGACACATTAGAGGCAGGAAACATGTTCCCAATGTTGGGGGAGTCCAGAACCAGGGGCCACAGTTTAAGAATAAGGGGTAGGCCATTTAGAACGGAGGTGAGGAAAAACTTTTGCACTCAGAGAGTTGCGAATCTGTGGAATTCTCTGCGTCAGAAGGCAGTGGAGGCCAATTCCTGGAATGCTTTCAAGAGAGAGCTAGATAGAGTTCTTAAGGATAGCGGAGTCAGGGGGTATGGGGAGAGGGCAGGATCGGGGTACTGATTGTGAATGGTCAGCCATGATCACATTGAATGGCGGTGCTGGCTTGAAGGGCCGAATGGCCTACTCCTGCACCTATTGTCTATTGTCTATAGTGTGTGTAGATTGCGTTAGTGTACGGACTCGGTCAGCTGAAGGGCCTGTTTCCACACTGCATCTCTAAAATTCTAAAGTCTAACAAACCAGTAAACCTAACATCTGTGGTAGGAAAGTTAACGGAGAGAAAATTGATGGATAAGATATACATGCATTTATTGATTAGGAATAGTCAGCGTGGTTTCATGACTCATTAATTTCTTTATTTTCAAATCTTTTTTATTAAATTTCAAAAAATGATCAGCATAACAGTGATATTGATACATAGGGATCAGGATTACATTAACAACAAATGTCGCCTTAATATAAATTCAGTTTCAAAATACATATAGGGTATAGACCTCTCAGTCTCTGTAATTATAGATAAAAGGTTAAAAGAGACTAAAATAAGCAAACAAACAAAAAAAAACTAAAAAAACAGAATCTGGGCTGCAAAAAAAAAAAAAATGTCAACAGTTTAAACCCCTGTTTGTCGTTAAATCTGTTCCACCAAATAAAGGTAAAAAATTATTATAACGGCTGGAGTGGGAACAACTTATATTGTGTGAAAATATTGAATAAAGCTTCCCCAAGTCCTATCAAATTTAATCGAGGGTTCAACAATATCACTCCTAATTTTTTCTAAATTTAAACATGATATTGTTTCAGAATACCAATGGAGTGTGGTGGGAGGATTAGAGTCTTTCCATTTAAATAAAATAGATCTTCTGGCAATTAATGTAGTAAAAGCAATCAACCGACGGGCTGAAAGGGACAGATGAATAGAATCTATCATTGGTAGTCCAACAATTGCAGTGATAGGATGAGGTTGTAAATCAATACCTAAAACTACAGAAATAGTATCAAAAATGTATTTCCAATATTTTTCCAAAAGTGGGCAAGACCAAAACATATGATGACTCATTAATTTGATTGCGGTTTTTGAAGAAGTGAGTTTGGTGAAGGCTGGGTTTGTGGACAAGTCCTTTGATAAGATTCCACATGATCATCTGCTCTGAAAGGTTATATCACATAACATCCAGGGAGAGCTAGGTAACTAGATACAGAATTGGCTTCATAGTAAGAAACAGGATAATAATGGTGGACGGTTGTTTTTTGACTGAATGCTCATGACTAGTTTTGTGCCTCAGGGATCAATGTGAGCCTATTGCTGTTTGTCATCTACATCAACGATTGAGATGAGGACACACAAGGCATGATCACTCTGAAGAAGGGTCCTGACCCGAAACGTCACCCATTCCTTCTCTCCAGAGATGCTGCCTGACCCGCTGAGTTACTCTAGCATTTTGTGTCTTACTCGCACGATTAGTAAGTAAAAGGCGTGATATCACAGAGAGTGAAGATGATTATCAGGATTACAGTGGCATCTGATCAGCTGGGTAATAGAGGGCCAAGAAATGGCTCATGAATTTTATTGCAGGTAAGTGTAAAGTGTTGCATTTTGTGAAGTCAGGGCAGGACATTGGCAGTGAACACTGGTAGAGTAAAGAGTTCTAAGAGTGTGTACATACATACTCTGAAAGTGGCACCTCATAAAGATTGGGTGATAAAAAAGGCTTTTGGCACGCTGGTCTTCATCAGTCACGGAAATGGGTATTAGTGCAGTTTAGTTCATTATTATTGTCACATGTACAGTGAAAATCTTTTGTGTTGCGTGCTATCCAGTCAGTGAAAAGACTTCATGATTACAATCAAGCCGTGCACAATCCGATACAGGGAATAACATTTAGTGCATGATAAAGTCCAGTAAAGTCCGATAAAAGATAGTCCGAAGGTCTTCAATTACGTAGATGGAGGGTCAGGACCGGTCTCTAGTTGTTATAGAGATTAGGGCAAAGATAGACACAAAATGCTGGAGTAACTCAACGAGACAGGCAGCATCTCTGGATAGAAGGAATGGGTGATCTTTCGGGTCGAGACCCTTCTTCAGACAGGTCTCGACCCAAAATGTTACCTATCCCTTCTATCCAGAGATGCTGCCTGATCTGCTGAGTTACTCCAGCAATTTGTGTCTACCTTCGGTGTAAACCTTCCTACACATAGAAGTTAGGGCATTATGTTGCAGGTGCACATGACATCGGCAAGGCTGCGATTGTAGTATTGTGTTCAGCCAGGGTCACCCTGCTATAAGAAAGATGACATTAAGTTGGAAAGAGTGCAGAAAAGATTTACGAGAATCACGTCAGGACCTGAGGTTCCAGAGCTATAGGGAGAAGTTGGGCAGGCTAGGACTTTATTCTTTGTAGTGCAGGAGGTTGAGGGATGATCTCAAAGAGGCGTATAAAATAATGAGAGAGTATAGATAGCATTAATGCACAATCATTTTGCTAGGGTAAGGCAATCCAGAACTAGAGGGCATAGATTTAACGTGCGAGGTGAAAGATTTAAAAGGAACTTGAGGGCAACTTTTCCATACAGAGGGTGGTAAGTATATGATCCAGCTGCCCGATGAAGTTGTTGAAGCAGGTACAATTAGCAGGTAATAGCATTTGGACAGGTACATGCGTAGGCAAGGTTTGGAAGGATTATGGGCCAAATGCGGGCAAATGGGACCAGCGTGGATGGGGCATCTCGGTCAGTATGGACGAGATGGGTTGAAGGGCCTTTCTCCGTACTGCATGACTCAATGACTCCAGAGGTATTGGGTTTGATAGGAGCAGGTCGAATAGATAGAATGGTGGAACTAAGTTGTCAAGAAAAGTGTGACCAGTGACCAGTGATCCCTGGCATGGGATGGATCTCAAGCACATTATTGAATGGAACGTGCCTTATAGAGAGAGCAGCCTGGAAAGGCCATCAGAGAGTAGCTGTCTGAATATAACCAAAAAACAATGAGCGCAGGTTCTGAAGTTGTTCAACTGCAGTGGAGCAGGTGAAGTTACGTGACTGCAACCAGATGGTCTTTGTGAAACAGGAATTGCAATTTCAACGTCTGACAGCGGGGAGGCAAGAGTTAACAGTTAAAGAATTGGTGCACAAAATGTGAGAAAAACGTTTACGGTACTAATACTGATAGTGGAAAAGTGTTTCATCCATGGATGGAAGACACATTAAATCCAAGAAGAAGGCTATCAAGTTGCCAGAAATAGCAGTAAGCCTGAGGATTGAGGGTATTTTAGAACTCCAGTATGTGCGGACCAAGACATTGAAAGGGGAAGGGTAGATAGAATGTGAGAGGAACCTGGCGAGAAAGATAGAAATATTTCATAAATAGTCATTATGGTTTTAAATGGGAGCTTTTACAGGCATGTGTATAGAAAAGGATTACCGAGGACAAATCAGGGTCCCTTGAAGGCACACAGAAGAGTTTATAAAGGGAAATAAGAATATTGCAGAAGCATTAAACACTGTGTCTATTTTCATGGAAGACTGACAAAACATACTCGATATAAGAGAATCAATGATCATTTGGTAATAAGCAACTAAAGGTAGTATTTATCAAAACAAAACCACTCCAAAGACGTATAGGTTTTTAGGTTAATTGGCTTGGTGTATGTGTAAATTGTCCCGTATTTTGAGCTAAATTGGTTTGTCCCATACGGGACCGCCCTTATTCCTTATTTGGCCCCGTGGGCTCTGTAGGCCCGGGTGGGGGAGGGGCTCTGTAGGCCTGCACAGGGTAGGCCCGGACAGTGTAGGCCCGGACAGTGTAGGCCTGGACAGTGTAGGCCCGGACAGTGTAGGCCAGGAGAGTGTATGTCCGGACAGTGTAGGCCTGAACAGTGTAGGTCTGGACAGTGTAGGTCTGGACAGTGTAGGTCTGGACAGTGTATGTCCAGACAGTGTAGGCCCGGACAGTGTAGGTCTGGACAGTGTAGTCCAGGAGAGTGTAGGTCTGGACAGTGTATGTCCGGACAGTGTAGGCCCGGACAGTGTAGGCCCGGACAGTGTAGGCCCGGACATTGTAGGCCCGGACAGTGCAGGCCCGGACAGTGCAGGCCCGGACAGTGCAGGCCTGGATAGTGTAGGCCCGGACAGTGTAGGCCCGGACAGTATAGGCCTGGACAGTGTAGGCCCGGACAGTGTAGGCCTGGAGAGTGTAGGTCCGGACAGTGTAGGCCCAGACAGTGTACGTCCGGAGGACCGGGTGCCGCCTAACGGAGGTTGCGTATAGGTGGTCGCCATTGGTGGTACGGGAGCACGTGGCCGCTGGCTGGGTGAGGTCACATGGGGCACGGGGCAGTGACGTCACCTTGTCCCTTATTTGGGAGTGAGATAGTTGACACCCCTAGCTAGAGACCTTCTAACAATTGGCAGGAAATGGGGGAACAGATATATATTCAACATATATTGTAATGGTATTATAAAGGTAGAGGATTTTAGCTCCTAAAATGTTACTTGGTAGGCAGAGTGAAGTTGCTGGAGGAGATGTGCCTCATATCGCCAGTGAGCTGGGTTTGTTTCATCATGAACATTATTATCTGTGTGAAGTTTTCATATTCTCTCTGTGACTGTATAATTTTCTTCCAGTTGCTCCGGTTTCCCCATATATCTCAAAGACATACATGTGCAAATTGTTCCCAGTGTGTGTAGGATAGTGTTAACGTGCGGGGATCGTTGGTCGGTGCGGACTCGGTGGGCTGAAGGGCCTGTTTCCGCGCTGTATCTCTAAAACTAAACTAATGACTGAAACAGGCTAGGGGAAGCTACCTGTAGTAGATATACATTGGACAAGTGATGGAGGAGGTGGAGGGGGATCATTAAAAAGTAAATAATGAGAATTCAGAGCCTGGGTCTCTGGCGCTGCATTCGCTGTAAGGCAGCAACTCTACTGCTGCGCCACCGTGACCGTCCCAATTCTTTCAATGCACAATAGACAATAGACAATAGGTGCAGGAGTAGGCCATTCGGCCCTTCGATCCAGCACCACCATTCAATGTGATCATGGCTGATCATTCTCAATCAGTACCCCGTTCCTGCCTTCTCCCCATACCCCCTGACTCCGCTATCCTTAAGAGCTCTATCTAGCTCTCTCTTGAATGCATTCAGAGAATTGGCCTCCACTGCCTTCTGAGGCAGAGAATTCCACAGATTCACAACTCTCTGACTGAAAAAGTTTTTCCTCATCTCCATTCTAAACGGCCTACCCCTTATTCTTAAACTGTGGCCCCTGGTTCTGGACTCCCCCAACATTGGGAACATGTTTCCTGCCTCTAACGTGTCCAACCCCTTAATAATCTTATATGTTTCGATAAGATCCCCTCTCATCCTTCTAAATTCCAGTGTATACAAGCCTAGTCGCTCCAGTCTTTCAACATACGACAGTCCCGCCATTCCGGGAATTAACCTATTAAACCTACGCTGCACGCCCTCAATAGCAAGAATATCCTTCCTCAAATTTGGAGACCAGAACTGCACACAGTACTCCAGGTGTGGTCTCACTAGGGCCCTGTACAACTGCAGAAGGACCTCTTTGCTCCTATACTCAACTCCTCTTGTTATTTCAGTTCATTAAAAATTCACCCGAGGACAAATCAAAATTAAACTAATGAAATATATATTGCACTCAGTCATTAATAAATACCATAAAACCTTTCATCGTTATTATTATCACAGGGTACCCCATTTACAGCAGTTTGGGTACCAGAAATTCGATCTTGTAAACCTGAAGAATTCACAAATCACTGACCAAAAAATTTAAGATGCAGAATAAAAATTCACTCTTACAGAATTTATGTTAAAAATAATAAGTACACAAGCACAAAATGTGAAAGAAACGACAAATGTTGTCAATCTTTGTCAAGGGTTTGTTAATACGGAAAAATGTGATGTGGAAGGTTTTCTGGAACTCTCCTTCCAACTCACCTTCCTAACTAAGGAGGCTGTACGCTCTCCCTGTGACCGCGGAGGTTTTCTCCGGGTGCTTTGGCTTGGTAAACTTCGCCTAGTGTGTGTAGGATAGTGTAAGTGTCAGGGAATCGCTGGTCGGTTCGGACTCGATGGCCTGTTTCCATGATGTATCTCTAAACTAAACTAAATTCGACACGCAACCTCTCTAAAGTGTGTGGGCGTACTGTGGCCTGAAAAATGCTTTAACAATGAGACAATATGCACAAAGTCTGATTTCCATTATGTCAGGTCATCACCCCGTAACCCGAGAAACTCCTGCACTTCTCATCAGTGTTCACTCAGAAGAAGGATATTGTCAGTGGAGAATTCAGGGAGAGAGCGGCGAAATTAAGAGTCTCAATGTTCCTTTGCCGGTATAACAATTAAACACGGCAGACTCTTGAAAATGTTAGTATTACAAAGGAAGTAGTATTAGCTGCCTCAGCAGGCTTTGGTGAGGATAGATCTCCAGGAGCTGATGCAATATATCCAAGGCAAGTATGGAGATTGCTGGTGACAGACACAAAAAGCTGGAGTAACTCAGCGGGTCAGGCTGCATCTCTGGAGAGAAGGAATGGTTGACGTTTCAGGTCAAGACCCTTCTTCAGTTTAAAGCAGCATCTGCAGTTCTTTCCCACACATGGAGATTGCTGGAAACAGACACAAAAAGCTGGAGTAACTCAGCGGGTCAGGCTGCATCACTGGAGAGAAGGAATGGGTGACGTTTCGGGTCGAGACCCTTCTTCAGACTGAAAGTCACGGAAAAAGGAAACGATGTAGAGAAATAAAGAACAATGAATAAAAGATGTGCAAAAAAGTAGCGATGATGAAGGAAAAACAGATTAGCTGTTTGGGAGATTGCTGGGGCCTGGCCAGAGACTTGAATCTTTTCTGACAATAGATGAGGTGGCAGATGACTAGAAGTCAGAAAATCTGTGTAGGAGGAAAGCAGACTTTTGTACCTAATGTCAGTGATGGGAAAATGTTGTAAAAACATCTGAAAGTCAGGATTAATCTACACCTGGAAAGCAGGGATAAATCAAAGATAGGTCTCGTTTGAACAGAGATCCCATGACTCTCAGTCTGACAAAGGGTCTCGACCCGATACGTCACCGATTCCTTCTCTCCAGAGATGCTGCCTGCCCCACTGAATTGCTCCAGCATTTTGTGTCTATCTTCCCACAGTACATGGGAGAACGATTGGAGTTGAACACAATTAAGTACATCCCTGCAAAGGGCTGAGAGGAACAAACTTGGTGATGCACCAATTCACAAAGAATATCACTTGTAACTGTGACTATGGCCTTTCCGGAGCTTAGATAAGTGGACTGTGAAGGATGGAACTGCAGATGCCAGTTTAAACCGAAGACAGACGCAAACTGCTGGAGTAACTCAGCGGGACAGGCAGCATCTCTTGAGAGAACGAATGGGAGACCTTTCGGGGTCGAGACCCTTCTTCCGACTGAAGAACGGTCAGGAACCCCGAAACGTCACCCATTCCTTCTCTCCCGAGATGCTGCCTGTCCCGCTGAGTTACTCCAGCATTTTGTGTCTGTCTTACAGAAATGGACACCTGACTGAAGATTGAAATCGACAACTGAAATTGGCCCAGATTTGTAAAGTGCCAAGGCAATAGACAATAGACAATAAGTGCAGGAGTAGGCCATTCGGCCCTTCGAGCCAGCACCATCATTCAATGTGATCATGGCTGATCATTCTCAATCAGTACCTCGTTCCTGCCTTCTCCCCATACCCCCTGACTCCGCTATCCTTAAGAGCTCTATCTAGCTCTTTCTTGAATGCATTCAGAGAATTGGCCTCCACTGCCTTCTGAGGCAGAGAATTCCACAGATTCACAACTCTCTGACTGAAAATGTTTTTCCTCATCTCCGTTCTAAATGGCCTACCCCTTATTCTTAAACTGTGGCCCCTTGTTCTGGACTCCGCCAACATTGGGAACATGTTTCCTACCTCTAACGTGTCCAACTCCTTAATAATCTTATATGTTTCAATGTGATCCCCTCTCATCCTTCTAAATTCCAGTGTATACAAGGCATTAAAGATCACCTATTTTCTATGTCTATTATTTCAAAGGACACTTGTCATTGATCACAGCTGTGGAACCGTACAATTTATAGAAGGACTCACATAAAACTTAAAATGTCAGTTGCAGGGCAGGTGTGAGGTGTGGTCAGAGAACTCATTCTGCAAACTGCTTGTGTTGCCCATGAAGACCTTTAGGGGGATCCATAACAAGAGTTTCTGCTATAGTATGTCACCATGGAGAGGGTCACAGTAAAGATAGACATAAACATCTGGAGTACCTCAGCGGGACAGGCAGCATCTTTGGAGAGAGGGAATGGGTGACGTTTTGGGTCGAGACCTTTCTTCAGACACAGTAAAGGCTGGATTCTGGCCTGTTTGCCACGTAGTTAAACGTTGGCAGTTGTGAAAAATCAAGCACGAGACATCGGTGCCACCAAGGGTTGCCATCTGTCCCGTCCCGTATTAGCCGGGACATCCCGTATTTTGGGCTAAATTAGTTTGTCCTGTACGGGACCACCCTTGTCCCATATTAGGCCCGGGGGACGCTGTAGGCCCGGACAGTGTAGGTCTGGACTTTGTAGGCCCGGGCATCGCTTAATGGAGGTTGCATAGCAACCCATCTCCCGGCCCGGGTGGCCGCCATTGGTGGAGTGGGCTGGGTGAGGTCACA
Source organism: Rhinoraja longicauda (assembly GCF_053455715.1). Lineage (NCBI taxonomy): Eukaryota > Metazoa > Chordata > Chondrichthyes > Rajiformes > Arhynchobatidae > Rhinoraja > Rhinoraja longicauda. The sequence goes on along the minus strand of NC_135953.1, from coordinate 137,855,012 downwards.
TGGGACAGTGACATCACCTTGTCCCTTACTTTGGGAGTGAGAAATTTGGCACCCCTAGTGCCACCCTTATTTGGAAGATGTGTTTCCTTGACAAAATGCCCACTCACCACACGGTTGGGATTGTAATTTAAAATGAAGAAACCGCTGCACATAAACGGATCAGTATCAGTGAACCGTGCGACAGTGTTCGAACATGCCAAGAAAATAAACTCATGAATTTCAAAGGAATTACGCTTCACAATTATGCCGGTAAGAACAAATTTCCAGGACAAATCTTACCAGATGACATTTGGTTTCCTTGCCATTCATGTCAGTGGCCGGTGGAGTTAATAATTGCCAGTCACGGCCTTTGTTGTAGGTGATGTATGTCTTCACTTTACCGTTCACTTTCCTATTAGCCAAGAAAACGCCTTTAACGCCTTGTACCTTGAAGGCAAACAGAGGTGGGAGAAAAACATCAGCTTTAGTAAGGAACTTTCAGGACTAAAGTCCCGTTCAATCGATTGCCCACAAAGAGCTCCCCGGCATGATTCCCTCTTCCTGCATCTTAATGCATGGGAGACATGAAATGCTGGAGTAACTCAGCGGGACAGGCACCATCTCTGGAGAGAAGGAATGGGCGACGTTTCGGGTCGATATGCAGAGGGATTTTGGGGACTAGCTCCATAGCACACCGAAAGTGTCAAGACAAGTGGAAAGAGTAGTAACGAAGCCATGTGATATGCTCACTCACCTTTATTGGTTGGGGCTGTGAATATGAGTCAGGAAACCACGATGCTTCTCACTACAATGTCTAGCTCAGCTCCGAACTACATAGTCCTAAGCGCATTGTTTAGTTTAGTTTAGTTTAGAGATACAGCGCGGAAACAGGCCCTTTCAGCCCAGCGGGTTTGCGCCGACCAGCTATTCCCGCATACTAACACTTTCCTAAACACACTAGGGTCCATTTTTACATTTACCAAGCCAACTAACCTACATACCTGTACGTCTTTGGAGTGTGGGAGGAAACCGAAGATCGCGGAGAAAAACCACGCAGGTCACGGGTTGAACGTACAAACTCCGTACAGACAGCGCCCATAGTTGGGATTGAACCCGGGTCTCCGGCGCTGTATTCGCTGTAAGGCAGCAACTCTACCGCTGCGCCACTTATTGTTTATGGGTTTGCATCAAATTTATTTGATTGTATTCATACTGAACTTCTGAAGTCTGAAGAAGGGTCTCGTCCCGAAACGTCACCCATTCCTTCTCTCCTGAGATGCTGCCTGACCCACTGAGTTACTCCAGCATTTTGTGAATAAATACCTTTGATTTGTACCAGCATCTGCAGTTATTTTCTTATTACACCAAGCCACCTAGCTTACAAACCTGTCCGCCTTCAGAGTGTGGGAGGAAACCAGAAATCCCAGAGAAAACCCACGCAGGTCACGGGAAGAACGTACAAACAACTTCATGCAGACATATTCGGGATCGAACACGGGTCTCTGGCGCTGTAAGGCAGCAACTCTACCGCTGCGCCACGGTGCTGCCCTCTGTTCATTAATAGTTTTCTTTTCTCGGCTCAGAAACATAGAAACATAGAAAATAGGTGCAGGAGGAGGCCATTCGGCCCTTCGAGCCAGCACCGCCATTCACTGTGATCATGGCTGATCATCCACAGTCAGTAACCCGTGCCCGACTTCTCCCCATATCCCTTGATTCCACTAGCCCCTAGAGCTCTATCTAACTCTCTCTTAAATTCATCCAGTGAATTGGCCTCCACTGCCCTCTGTGGCAGAGAATTCCACAAATTCACAACTCTCTGGTTGAAAAAGTTCCTTATCACCTCAGTTTTAAATGGCCTCCCCTTTATTCTAAGACTGTGGCCCATGGTTCTGGACTCCCCCAACATTGGGAACATTTTTTTCCTGCGTCTAGCTTGTCCAGTCATTTTACAATTTTATATGATTCCATGAGATCGTGGCCTTTTTCCTCCTTTTAGCTCAGAATGCACTGGAAATTCTTCATTGTCAAAACCACTCTGCAATTTACCAGTAGGTGTTCATTTCAATGGAAACAAAATTGCACAAATCCAGAACTGCCCTTTTCACCAAAGTGTTAAGTAACTGGATGAGTGTACGAAAATAACTGCAGATGCTGGTACAAATCGAAGGTATTTATTCACAAAATGCTGGAGTAACTCAGCGGGTCAGGCAGCATCTCAGGAGAGAAGGAATGGGTGACGTTTCGGGTCGAGACCCTTCGGTCTGAAGAAGGGTCTCGACCCGAAACGTCACCCATTCCTTCTCTCCCGAGATGCTGCCTGACCTGCTGAGTTACTCCAGCATTTTGTGAATAAGTAACTGGGTGAAGTCAGCAATTAATCGATGCCCTGGGTTATACGTTACAAGCTGCATTGTCAGATTAGCTTTCATCCATGTCACAAGCATTTGTTATCCAAATTGCTCCTTCACAAAGCAATGCTTGAAGATGTGGAATTCTAAAAAAAATGCACAGTGTTTCAAACCTTGAGAAGGACATTTTATTATTCAAGAGGATCAGCTGTTTCAATTCAGAAGAACCTAGAATTTCAGATTTGTTCTGTCTGAGATGGGATGGTCCCAGCTGTTATCAGGCAACTGAATCGTCCTACCACATCTGGAGAGCAGTGCCGACCTACAATCTAAACTCTTTGATGACCCTCGGACTATCCTTGGCTTGACCTCCCACTAAATGGGAACATAAAATACTTCCAATCTGCTCCAAAAGGAGGGAGGGGGGTGACTTTAGGAGAAAGGATTTAAATAAATACCTTATGCCAATCTTCACAGATTCATGCACATTTCAGAAATATTGGAGAACCCAAGTAAATGTACACGAAAAAGTAAAGGAAAGTGATATTGGTTAAGAAATACAGCGAGAAGGATTGATGTGCCTGAAAATTGAGAAATACCTAGGATCTGATGATCTAAATCGTAGAGTTTTGAATGGGATGGCAATGGAGATAGATGTTGCTCTGTTTAGCATTGTTCAAAATACAGTACTGTAATATCTGGAATTGTTCTTGTAGGCTGAAGGCTAGTTAGTACATGTAACCCCACTTACTATTGAAAGGAGAGGACTGATGGGACAATGAACTAATGACCTATTCTTATCGAAACGTATACGATTATTAAGGGGTTGGACACGTTAGAGGCAGGAAACATGTTCCCAATGTTGGGGGGAGTCCAGAACCAGGGGCCACAGTTTAAGAATAAGGGGTAGGGCATTTAGAACGGAGATGAGGAAAAACATTTTCAGTCAGAGAGTTGTGAATCTGTGGAATTCTCTGCCTCAGAAGGCAGTGGAGGCCAATTCTCTGAATGCATTCAAGAGAGAGCTAGATAGAGCTCTTAAGGATAGCGGAGTCAGGGGGTATGGGGAGAAGGCAGGAACGGGGTACTGATTGAGAATGATCAGCCATGATCGCATTGAATGGCGGTGCTGGCTCGAAGGGCCGAATAGCCTCCTCCTGCACCTATTGTCTATTGTCTATTGTCTATTCGCCCGACGTTAGGAGTTGGCGAGATGCTGAAATCCATAACATGGGAAGTAATATAGATTTGTTGGCATGATGCTTCAATGGCTGAAAAGGGTTTGGGGCTGTTCTGAACGAGATGTGAAAGGTATTCCATAAACGCAAGTCTTCCATTCACTGAAGTATGGAAAATAATACGGATGGCTGCAGAAATAATTGTCAATTTGATAGTTAACAGTATGACATTAGCACCATGTGACAATGGGTCTCAGAGTAGGTTCCAACCTCTTGTTGCAGCATTGCTTTCACCTCACCACAAACTACATGTACATGCTGCACGAAGCTTCTGCAACATCTGTAGTGTGGTTACGTTGGAGTAATGCCAGAAGGTTTGAAGACATTTAGAGCCATAAATATTCATTGTGAGCAAAGATTTGTCGATATGATCTTTTGCTTTGAATACAAAGAACAATAATTTTCAAACACTTCCAAGTGTACCCTCAGTCTTCTAACCTGTAATGTGCAGCATAAAACTGTTTAGAGTCATAGAGTCATAGATTGATACAGATAGTGTGGAAACAGGCCCTTCGGCCCAACCCGCCCACACCGGCCAACAATGTCCCAGCTACCCTAGTCTCACTTGCCTGCGCTTGGTCCATATCCCTCTAAACCTGTCCTATCCATGTACCTGTCCAACTGTTTCTTTTTTTTTTTTTTTTTTTTTTTTTTTTTTTTTTTTTTTTTTTTTTTTTTTTTATTGGGGATAGGTACATAACCTGTTTACATCTTTACAGTCATACATTTTTGAATTGATAATATTGTCAATTATTATTATATACCTTTTACCCCTTTTTTTAAATTTATTTTATATAAACTAAATAAAGCTAACGAAGTAGATGAAGTGAAGAAAGAAAAGAGAGAGAAGAAAACTAAAAACAAAAACCAATTTAAAAGAAAAAATAACTAAAAACAAAAAAAACAAAAAAAAAAAAAAAATAAGGAAAAAATTAGTTAAAGAAGAATGGAAAAATTTATTAAAATAACAAAAACTTCATTCGAGATATATTCGTACATTCCAAAGTATAGCATTTCATTCATTCTTTAGTCCGAGTGCTAGTCAGGTTCCTGTGCTGAACTATTCTGACCCTTTAAGTAATCAATAAAAGGAGACCATGTTTCAATGAATAATTCCTGTTTGTCCAACAGGGAAAATCTGATTCTTTCCACGTTTAAGGTCTCCGTCATTTCTATAATCCACATTTTAATTGTGGGGGCCGTAGGGCCTTTCCAAAATTTTAGAATTAATTTTTTTCCTGTTATTAAACTATAATCAATAAAGTTTTTTTGTGTTGTTCTGAATGTTTTATTTAATTCTAATTCTAATATTCCGAGTATAATTAATTTTGGATCTGGGTCCAATTGTGTGCTGGTTATTTTAGATATTATACTAAAAATATTTACCCAAAATTTTTTAATTTTTATACAGTTTGCAAACATATGAGATAATGTAGCTTCTAAATGTTGACATTTATCACATTTAGGTGAAATATGTTGGAAAATTTTATGTAGTTTTGTTTTGGAATAATGTAACCTATGTAATACTTTAAATTGTATTAGAGAATGTCTGGCGTTTAGTGAACACTGATCTATATGTTGCAAACTTTCTTCCCAAGTATCTTTCGTTATTACTTGATTTAATTCTTTTTCCCATTTTTGTCTATATAAATCCGTAGAAGGCATGTCACTGTCTAATAAAATATTATATATATAAGATATTAATTTTTCTGTATTAGGATGTTTGTTCCAACATTCGTCAAGAATTTCTGAATTTCTAATTTGAAAATTTTGGGAGTTCGACTTTACGTAATCTCTAAGTTGAAGATATCTGAAATAATCATTTCCACGAAGACCATAAATCTGTTGCAACTCCTGAAATGTCAGAAAGGTGCCTTCCTTATAAAGTTGTCCCATATTTTTAATTCCATAATTCTTCCACTGTGTAAAACCCCGGTCTAACCATGAAGGCTTAAACAAAGGATTATTCACAATTGGAAGAAAAAGCGATAAATTATCTAGTTTTAATGTCTTTTTTAATTGTTTCCAAATTCGTATAGCACTAAATATTATAGGGTTTTCCCTATAAATTTTTTTGTTTAATTTAGACGTGGCAAATAATATCGAACCAATATCAAAAGGCAAACAATCTTCCTTTTCCATTTTTAACCAGTCTGGTTGAAGATCTATTTCTTCCAACCAGAAATTCATATTTTTAATATTAACTGCCCAGAAATAAAACAAAAAATTGGGTAAAGCCAGGCCTCCATTTATTTTTGATTTACACAAGTGTCTTTTATTTATCCTATGATTCTTATAATCCCAGATGAAATCATTAACAATAGAGTCCAATTTTTTAAAAAAGTTTTTTGTCAAATATATCGGAATTGTCTGAAAAAGGTATAATATTTGCGGTAAAAAAATCATTTTTATGGCATTAATTTTGCCTACCATTGAGATGGGGAGTGTTTTCCAGTATTGAATATTCTTATGTAGTTTGTTCAGTAACGGGGGGAAGTTTGCTTTAAATAATGATGTATATATCTTAGTTACATAGATACCTAGATATTTAAATTTTTCATTTACTATTTTAAATGGAAATTGTTGTATTATCTGTTTGTTATGTTCCCTTATTGGCATAATTTCGCTTTTATTCCAATTTATTCTGTATCCTGAAAGTGATCCAAATTGGGTTATTAGCTTTAATAAGTTTGGAATACTAATTTCTGGTTTTGTGATGTAAATTAATACGTCATCAGCATATAGAGAAATTTTGTTCTCTGTGTCCTTTGTGTTATATCCATGTATTTCCGGATGCCCCCTAACTCTTTCTGCCAGTGGCTCAATAGCAAGCGCAAATAATAATGGGGATAACGGGCATCCTTGTCTACAACCTCTAGCTAGGCTAAATTTCGATGACAACCTTTGGTTTGTAAATATTCTAGCCGTGGGATTTGTATATAACAGTTTTATCCATGTACAGAATTTCTCCCCTAGCTGCATATTTTCCATCACCAAAAATAAATAAGACCATTCAACCTGATCAAATGCTTTTTCCGCATCTAGTGAGATTATTGCTAGATCTTCATTAATAATTCTCTTGGAATATATAATATTAAATAATCTTCTTAGATTATAGTATGAGTATCGTTTCTGAATGAAGCCTGTTTGGTCAGGGTGTATTAATTTATTCATCACCGTACTTAATCTATTCGCTAGTATTTTAGTTAAAATTTTTTGATCTGTATTTAAAAGTGCAATTGCTCTGTATGATCCCGGGTCTTCCGGATCTTTATCAGCTTTAGGAATCAGTATTATTATAGATTCATTTAAAGTATCTGGAAGTTTCTGTTGAGTATATATATACTCATACAGTCTATGTAAACGTGGGCTAAGCAAATCATAGAATTTTTTATAAAATTCGGAGCCTAAACCATCTGGTCCTACTGCTTTACCGTTTTTTAAAGAACCAATAGACTCCTCAATATCCTTTATCGTAATCTCCCTTTCTAATAATTCTCTATCGTTTGAATCTAAACCTTTTAAATTACATTTTTTTAAAAAGTCTGCTATTCCTTCTGATTGTGCTACGGTTTTAGTTGAATAAAGGTTCTGATAATATTGAAGAAATCTATCATTTATGTCCTTGGGCATTTTTAATAATTCTCCTGTCTCTGTTCTAATTTTATGAATTATTTTTTCCCCTTCCATTTTTCGTAATTGACGTGCTAATAGTTTTTGTGGTTTGTCTCCAAATTCAAAATGTAATTGTTTTGTTTTTTGATAAAGTTTTATTACTTGTTCTGAATACATTTTATTTAATTTATATTTCAATACAGCAATTTTATTATGTTTTAAAGTAGATGGCATTCTCGCATTTTCTATATCTAGTTGTTTAATTTCACTTTCCAATGTATGTTGCTTAATCCTGTTCTCTTTATTATAAAATGCTTGAGCAGAAATTAATGTACCTCGAACATACGCTTTAAACGTTTCCCACATAAGAGAAATAGGTGTGTCAGGGTTGTCATTTACCTCCAAAAATATTTGAATCTGTTTAATAATATATTCCTGGGATGACTTTTCGTTCAAAATTTGTGGGTTAAATCTCCAATATGCTTGTTTCTCGGACATTCCATTTAATTTAATCATGAATGTTACAGGTGCATGATCCGAAATTATAATGTTATGGTATTTTGAATTATAAATAAATGGAATAAACGTAGAGTCAACTAAAAAATAATCTATTCTTGAGTATGTTTTGTGTACTGGTGAGTAAAATGAATATTCCCGTCCAGTTGGGTTTTCTATTCTCCAGACATCCTTAATATTAGTGGTATTAATAAATGAATTTAAAAATACACTTGATTGAGATTTTATTTTTTTTTGCATTGATGATCTATCTAAGTATGGATCTAATGTACAATTGAAGTCTCCTCCAATTATTAATTTATATTGTGTGAATTCAGGAATTTTATTAAATGTTTTATTAAAGAACATAGGGTTATCAAAATTAGGCCCGTAAACATTAAGAAGAATCACTTTTTCTCCATTTAATTCTCCAACTAATATAATATATCTGCCATCAATATCCACTATTGTTGAGGAGTTCTTAAAAGGTATTCCTTTACGAATTAGTATTGCAACTCCTCTAGACTTGTGGGAAAAGGAGGAGTGATATGATTCAGCAATCCACTTAGCTTTAAGTCTATGTTGAGATTCCTTCTTGAGATGTGTTTCTTGAAGAAATATTATATCAGTTTTGATTAAATTTAGATGTGCCAAAACTTTACCTCTCTTAATTGGTTCATTGATTCCCTTGACATTCCAACTACAAAATGTTATTCCCTGACCCCCACTTGTCATATTAATGTCTTGCATATTGTTTCTAAGGTGGTCTATAACCGATCAGAAGGTACAACACACAGAACCTGACCCTGCTCCCGAACCTCAAATAGATGAATTTAAAATCATATACAACGCTCTTCCGAACACATCTCCTTGTATTTGTCTTATTTTCCCATTCTAACATTAAGTTACAAAAATATTTAAAAAGAGAAAAGTGATAGAGTTGATTAATATAGGGTGAAAGAAAAGAAACTACCTCTACAATTAGTGTAGTTAGTGATAGCCACACTAACGTGGCTAGAATTCTAAAGACTTCCGTAGCCTTTGTAAAAAAAAAAAATTCTAGCTCCGTGCGCAAAGAAAATAAAGGGTTATTTCTAACATTCATATATCTTCTTTGGGAGTAACAAACTTATTTACATACCCATACATACACACACACGATATACCCCTATATATATATATACATACCCGTATGTATGCATACATAAGCACATAACCTCTACATATCTCTACATATCATATTAATTTTTCCACTAAATCTATCATAAATTTAATTTTAAATTGAAAAGTAAAGAGAAAAACGGTCAAACTTTATTATGACTTAGGCTAATTTACCTCTTGCATATCTTCCTAAATAATATAATTGTGTAATTCATTTCTATGTTAATCGAAGACTATTGATTATTCATCATTGTTATCAATCATATACAGTATTAAATTTATATGATTTATGTTAATGTTAATAATTTTATTAATAATTTTTAGTGGTAATATAGATATTTAATAAATATTGGTTATTACATATATAGTTATATATGAGTATACAGATAATAATAATGATTAGTAAACAGAAAAAACAGAAAAGATCACGGTTTTCTCCAATGTCCTCCATCCATTTCGGTTTCCGGATCTCCTCAAAGCTCTTAAAAAAACTTTAAAGGTCTTTTTAGATCTGGCGGGACTCCTAAAGGGTAATGTAAATTCTTCAGTCTGTCATGTTTCCGACTTCTTTAGCGTATTCCATTGCTTTTTCATGGTCTGTAAAAAAGTGTACCTTGGACTTGTAGGAGACTTGTCCAACTGTTTCTTAAACGATGGGATAGTCCCAGCCTCAACTACCTCCTCTGGCAGCTTGTTCCATTCACCCACCACCCTCTGTGTGAAAAGGTTACCCCTCGGATTCCTATTAAATCTTTTCCCCTTCACCTTGAACCTATGTCCTCTGGTCCTCGATTCCACTACTCTGGGTAAAAGACTCAGTGCATCTACCCAATCTATTCCTCTCTCTCTCCTCTCAAATATAAATATTAATACAATTGTTTTTACTTTTATGACCTCCATCTCCTATCATCCAATTCAGAATGGAGAGAAATTCCTTTAGGACCGTCACTAATTCGGGCACAGTGATTATTTTTAGGTGGGACGGATTGATAATGAGCAAATTGAGATGGATGCCTGCAACATTTTCATATCCACTTAGATATTCAGATGACCACATCAACTATAATACAGGCCAAATGGCCTAATTCTACTCCTATAACTTGTGAACTTGTGGGTGTGTCAAGGGTTATGAGGAGAAGACAGGAAAATGGGATTAGGAGGCAGAGATCAGCCATGATTGAATGGCGGAGTAGACTCAATGGGCCGAATGGCCTAATTCTACTATAACTTGCGAACTTGTGGGTGTCAAGGGTTATGGGGAGAAGGCAGGAAAGTGGGATTAGGAGGCAGAGATCAGCCATGATTGAATGGCAGAGTAGTCTCAATGGACTGAATGGCCTAATTCTACTCCTATAACTTGTGAACTATATTTTTTGTTTGCAATCACAGTCAGAGATTGGAATAGGGCATTGATGTAATGGACTGTGTTTTCTTTCTTAACGTCAACAGTGAAGCTCAAGGTGAAGCAACAGATATTCACTGCTTTTAATGTGTAGGAAAAAAAATACTGCAGATGCCGGTCTAAATCGAAGGTAGACACAAAATGCTGGAGTAACTCAGCGGGTCAGGCAGCATCTCTGGAGAGAAGGAATGGGTGACGTTTCTGGTCGAGACCCTTCTTCAGACTGAGAACTTCTTCAAAGTAGACATACCTTGAGGAGAAATCTCGACCCGAAACGTCACCCATTCCTTCGCTCCAGAGATGCTGCCTGACCCGCTGAGTTGCTCCAGCATTTTGTGTCTACCTGCACTGCTGTTAATGGTGGTCACTGCCCCGGCATGGCAGGGTAAAGTATGAAACATTTCCTCCACTTTCCCACCAATGATATTCATTCCACGTCTGTTTGAATGACTATTGAAGCATTATTTACCTCGTGAATATCAATTATGACATTTTCTTCCGGTTGTTTGGTACTTCTGACATCCTCCAGCGCGAGTGTGAAGTACATGCCCTTTGTGTCCGACAGGTAGAGGTTATAGGTGTCCGTCTGATGCCATTCCTTGACAGCCACGAACACCTGATTCTCGTCAGTACTGATGATTTGCTTATCCTGGAAAAAAAACAAGATAATTTTGCCTGACATATCAGAACAAAAATCATGCCCTTTTAACACAGCAGGTAGAAATAACTTTCTAATCATCCCCACCTGAACATTTAAAATATATTATATTCACGTAACTGAGGCAGAGGTTTACCTGCATCTCCTCCAACCTCATCTATTGTACCCGCTGTTCCAGATGTCAACTTCTCTACATCGGCGAGACCAAACGCAGGCTCGGCGATCGTTTCGCACAACACCTTCGCTCAGTCCGCCTTAACCAACCTGATCTCCCGGTGGCTCAGCACTTCAACTCCCCCTCCCAGTTTGACCTTTCTGTCATGGGCCTCCTCCATTGTCATAGTGAGGCCCAGTGCAAATTGGAGGAACAGCACCTCATATTTCACTTGGGCAGCTTATACCCCAGCGGTATGAACATTGACTTCTCTAACTTTAGGTAGCTCCTCTGTCCCTCTCTTCCCCTCCCTCTTCCCAGTTCTCCCACTGTCTTCCTGTCTCCAACTACATCCTTTCTTTGTCCCGCCCCCCTGGCATCAGTCTGAAGAAGGGTCTCGACCCGAAACGTCACCCATTCCTTCTCTCCTGAGATGCTGCCTGACCTGCTGAGTTACTCCAGCTTTTTGTGATACCTAACTAAGATGACTGTTCCTGACAGTGAATCTCAAGCCTTTTAATGATTTTGTCTAGTCCAGTGGGTTTAAAAAAAAATTTGGGACCCAGTAAAGCACACCTTCCTCAACTGGAATCAATTAGATGGGCCAAAAAGGTGTGCTTCAAATTTCACTTGGAGGAGTGACGTCTATGCACAAAGTGCTGGAGTAACTCAGTGGGACAGTCAGCATCTCTGGAGAGAAGGAATGGGTGACGTTTCAGGTCGAGAGGTTGAAACCGGCATCTGCAGTTCCATCCTACACGTTGACGATTGAAAAGAATCTGACCTTCTGATGAGAATTTAAGCACACATTGTCCATGATAATTGTCAACTGTTTAACAATTACTGGGCACATCCTGATGTTCTTGCAGTATTTCATCCAATAATTGTGCTCTTAACATTTAAAGTGTTATTCCTATCGCCTGAAAAATAACCCATTACAAGTAATAGGGCAACCTTCTTGAGCATGATTAAAACATTTGCAAGCAAGTCAATTCTCATTATTTTAACGTTTGGTTCCAAAAGGAAAATGGCCCACAATCAGTGCAGTAATAAAGTGCCGACTTTCGTAAATGCAAATCTATTCCCAAACCAAGTGCTGTTTAAAATTCCACTTTTATTTGTCCAGGTAGTGTTTGAGAACTGCCACATTTCCACTTTGGGAAGGAAACATAGAAACATAGAAAATAGGTGCAGGAGTAGGCCATTCAGCCCTTCGAGCCTGCACCGCCATTCAATATGATCATGGCTGATCATCCAACTCAGTATCCCGTACCTCCCTTCTCTCCATACCCCCTGATCCCTTTAGCCACAAGGGCCACATCTAACTCCCTCTTAAATATAGCCAATGAACTGGCCTCAACTACCTTCTGTGGCAGAGAATTCCACAGATTCACCACTCTCTGTGTGAAAAAAAAAAATTCTCATCTCGGTCCTAAAAGACTTCCCCCTTATCCTTAAACTGTGACCCCCTGTTCTGGACTTCCCCAACATCGGGAACAATCTTCCTGCATCTAGCCTGTCCAACCCCTTAAGAATTTTGTACGTTTCTATAAGATCCCCCCTCAATCTTCTAAATTCCAGCGAGTACAAGCTGAGTCTATCCAGTCTTTCTTTGTGAAGTTGTGAAGTGCATGATCAAGATAGAACGAAATTGGACCATTTTATATTGCAACACTCCATTATTTAAGGATTAACAGTAGAGAAATCTTAAAGCATCAAAATCAAATAAAAACTCTGAGGACTGTGCCACCGGTGTCACAGCATCTTACAACACACATTTTGAGTTGTATTGATTTTTAATCTTGCTGGGTTTTCTGGATTTGACTGTAGCGTAACATCGCATTTCAAACAAAGCCAATTATCCTTGCTCCTCTACATTACGGTTTGTTCTATCACTTTTATTGATCCATATTGTTGCTAACAATGCATTTTGACACCTCACCACGCACGTTAGCAGTTGCCAATAACAGCTCTGATCATTTTTATTTTGCAGAAAACAGAACTCTGCTAAAATGTCCCACGTCATTCAGGATATGTAGTTAAGAAATATGTCGTTAAGAAATCCCTATAAATGTTTAAAAAAAAGCGTTGCAACAGATATCTTATAAGTGGCCCGGCAATAACTAAAGGTTGTATAAGAAAATAACTGCAGATGCTGGTACAAATCAATTTATTCACAAAATGCTGGAGTAACTCAGCAGGTCAGGCAGCATCTCGGGAGAGAAGGAATGGGTGACGTTTCGGGTCGAAACCCTTCTTCAGACTGATGTCAGGGGGGCGGGACAAAGGAAGGATATAGGTGGAGACAGGAAGATAGAGGGAGATCTGGGAAGGAGGAGAGGGAGGGAGGGACAGAGGAACTATCTAAAGTTGGAGAAGTCGATGTTCAACACAAAATGCTGGAGTAACTCGATAGTTCCTCTGTCCCTCCCTCCCCCTCCTCCTTCCCAGATCTCCCTCTATCTTCCTGTCTCCACCTATATCCTTCCTTTGTCCCGCCCCCCCGACATCAGTCTGAAGAAGGGTCTCGACCCGAAACGTCGCCCATTCCTTCTCTCCCGAGATGCTGCCTGACCTGCTGAGTTACTCCAGCATTTTGTGAATAAATAACTAAAGGTTGCCCCTCATACAACCCACAGTATTTTCTCTTCCCTTAACAGGGCAATTCCTCCAACACTCTGCCAATTGTTCCCACAACAAGCACATCTGTAGCACACAGTATCTGCCCAGGCCAGCATGGAAAACCACCTCAAGTCAAGTCAAGTTGAGTGCACAAGTACAGTGAGATGCAGACACAATCAATGAAGAGTCTTGCTGGCAGCAGCTTTACAGGAACATACACCCAGACAAACACACAAAAGCGAATTGTACCACAATGATACAAAATTTGTACATTGCATTCTAAAAGAAAAAAAGTCCAAAAAACAATAATTGGAAAATAAAAACAAATCCATACACAGATGCTCCTCGACGTACGATGCTTCGACTTACGATATTTCCACTTTACGATGGTGTAAGAGCGATGCACATTCAGTGGAAACCGTACATTGGATTTTGAATTTTGATCTTTTCCCGGGCTGGCGATATGCGTTTTCGAATTACGATATTTTCGATTTACGATGGGTTTATCGGAAGGTAACCCCGTCGTAAGTCGAGGAGTACCTGCAAGAGGTAGACCGTAGAGTTCCGTTGTCGAGGTGGAATTAGGATTAGGGTTGTGCAGGTTGGTTTTAGAACCTGACATTTGTAGGAAAGTGGCTACTCCTCAACTTGGTGGTGTGGGACTTCAGATTTCTGAACATGATACTCAATGGTAGCAGCGAGACAAGGGAAGGCCCAGACAATGGGGGTCCTTGGTGATAGCTGCTGCCTTCTTCAGGCAGCATCTCATGCAGGTGCTATCGTTGGTGGGGAAGACTGTGCTCATGATGGAACAGGCTGAGGTCACCACTCTCTGCTGCCTCCTGCGTTCGCGTGAGTTAGAATAAGGGTTGCCAACTTCCTCACTCCCAAATAAGGGGCAAAAGATGGCATCACCGCCCCCCCCCCCCCCACGTGACCTCACCAACCCAGTGGCCACCTGTTCTCGCTCCACCAATGGCAGCCGCCCGGGCCGGGAGGCTAGGTAACCTACGTTAGGCGAACACACTCGGCCCGGCTCCCCGAACACAATCCGTTAGCCTACACTGTCCGGGCCTACAGCGGCCCCCGTGCCTACAGTGTCCGGGCCTACGATGTGCGGGCCTACAGCGGCCCCCGTGCCTACAGTGTCCGGGCCTACAATGTCCGGGCATACAGCGGCCCCCGGGCCTAATATGGGACAAGGGCGGTCCCGTACGGGACAAACCAATTTAGCCCAAAATACGGGATGTCCCGGCTAATACGGGACAGTTGACAACCCAAGTTGGAATGATCATATCCAAGCCATGATGCGAGTACAGGCCCAGTGCCAACAAACACTCATCGTACGTTAACCCACTCATTCCTGGGATCATTCTCGTAAACCTCCTCTGGACCCTCTCCAGCCAGAGCCAGCACATCCTTCCTCAGATATGGGGCCCAAAATTGCTCACAATATTCCAAATGCCACCGCCTTATGGAGCCTCAGCATTACATTCCTGTTTTTGTATACAAGCCTTCTTGAAATAAATGCTAGCGTTGAGTTTGCTTTCTTTACTACCGATTAACTTGCAGATTAACTTTTGGGTAATCCTGCACCAGCACTCCCAAGTCCCGTTGCACCTCCGATTTCTGGATTCTCTCCCTATTTAGATAATAGTCTGCGCCTTTATTCCTACTACCAAAATGCACACCTCCACACTTTGCTACACTGTATTCCATCTGCCACTTCTCTGCACACTCTCCCAACCTGTCCAGGTCCTTCTGCAGAGTCCCTGCTTTCTCTACACCACCTGCCATTCCACCTATTTTCGTATCATCCACAAACTTGGCCACAAAGCCTTGTCCAAATCAGTGATATACAAATATATTGAATATACCTGTATTCAATTCCGAAATAGATTTTTGGTCTTTGGATGAAGTCAAGGGTTATGGGAAATAGACAAGAAAGTAGCATGGCAGCTATGACTGCATCGCCCATCATCTAACTGAGTGGTGGAGTAGGGTCTTAGATCTGCTTCTTCGTTTTTTTTGTCTCTTTGACAGTAACCGATGGGAGATGATGAATGATGATGACACAAGATAAGTGGCAATTAATTGTGTCCTATTAAGATTTAGTTATCCCACAAATATTAGTCATCGCATATACCTATGATTTAATCCATTAATTGGGCAATTTGCAATGACGAGAGATTCTGATCAGTACAGCAACAGTGATTTAATGCCCGTCTTACAAGTGCTTAATCATTCAAAAAATCATTAAGTAAACCATTGCATGAAAGTTGCTTATTCATGGACTTGAGGCCCTGTACAGAATCTCTATGTTCTCATCAAACTACAAAGTTGGCATCCTTTATTTGAAAAGAGAAGTTCTAAGTTTTCTTACTACAAACTTTTGAACTGTGAGTCAAATTCTTAAATTAGACAATAGACAATAGGTGCAGGAGGAGGCCATTCGGCCCTTCGAGCCAGCACCGCCATTCAATGTGATCATGGCTGATCATTCTCAATCAGTACCCCGTTCCTGCCTTCTCCCCATACCCCCTGACTCTGCTATCCTTAAGAGCTCTATCCAGCGCTCTCTTGAATGCATTCAGAGAATTGGCCTCCAGTGCCTTCTGAGGCAGAGAATTCCACAGATTCACAACTCTCTGACTGAAAAAGTTTTTCCTCATCTCAGTTCTAAATGGCCTACCCCTTATTCTTAAACTGTGGCCCCTTGTTCTGGACTCCCCCAACATTAGGAACATGTTTCCTGCCTCTAACGTGTCCAACCCCTTAATAATCTTATACATTTCGATAAGATCCCTTCTCATCCTTCTAAATTCCAGTGTATACAAGCCTAGTCGCTCCAGTCTTTCAACATATGACAGTCCCGCCATTCCGGGAATTAACCTAGTAAACCTACGCTGCACGTCCTCAATAGCATTCTTCTGAATTTGTTTCGTTTAGTTTAGATATACAGCACGGAAACAGGCCCTTTGGCCCACCGAGTCCGCGCCGACCAGCGATCCCTGCACATTCAACACTATCCTACACACTGTGGACAATTTACAATTTCACCACACCAATCAACCTACAAACCTGCACATCTTTGGAATGTGGGAGGAAACCGGAGCTCCAGAGGAAAACCCATGCAGGTCACGGGGAGACCGTACAAACTCCATACACACAAGCACCCATAGTCAGGATCAAACCCGGGTCTCTGGCGCTGTAAGGCAGCAACTCTACCACTGCGCCACCGTGCCACACATGAATTATTTAAGTACTTCCCTGCATGGGATTTCAAAGGCAATTTTCAGACTGTTAAATGTTTGTTTTTATTAAAACAAATGGTTTCATAAAATCTAACTTGAATTGCTCTTACCAGCTTTGAATAACTAAACCATTATTGATTAATGATACTGGAAATCCATACGGAACCATAAAGTAACTTTGGGATATTTTAATCTAAAATTGAATTGTATAATGATGTGTTCACAGTGATTTGGTTCCAATAAAAAATAAATAGTCAGAGAGGATAATTATATAATTACTACAGCTCCAATGTCTGTGAATTGTTTTCTGGTTCCTCTACAATGTTGCCTCTTGTGTGCATAGTTCGCGACTAGCATGAACCACTCATGCAAAAGCAGGATTTTGTACCAATCTGAGCCCTGCATCATCATTGCTTTACCTGTCAGGGTAGGGTTGCCAATTGTCCCGTATTAGCCGGGACATCCCGTATTTTGGGCTCAATTGGTTTGTTCCGTATGGGACCGCCCTTGTCCCGTATTAGGCCCGGGGTGCGCTGTAGGCCCGGACACTGTAGGCCTGGACACTGTAGGCCCGGACTCTGTAAGCCTGGACACTGTAGGCCCGGATGATGTAGGCTGTAGTCCCGGACAGTGTAGGCCCGGGCGCCACCTAATGGAGGTTGCGTAGCAACCCGCCTGCCAGCCCGGGCGGCCACCATTGGTGGAGCGGGAGCACGTTGCCACTGGCTGGGTGAGGTCACGTGGGGCGCGGGGTGATGACATCGACCTTTGTCCCTAATTTGGGAGTGCGAAAGTTGGCAACCCTATGTTAGGGTGGTCTTCTTTGGGATCCACTCCACACCCCATCAGCTCCAACTAATCACTTGCTACTGATTATTACCTTTAATGCTCCAAATTAAACTATTGCCCAATGTTCCCACTCTGTTGACAATAGACAATAGACAATAGGTGCAGGAGTAGGCCATTCAGCCCTTTGAGCCAGCACCGCCATTCAATGCGATCATGGCTGATCACTCTCAATCAGTACCCCGTTCCTGCCTTCTCCCCATACCCCCTCACTCCGCTATCCTTAAGAGCTCTATCCAGCTCTCTCTTGAAAGCATCCAACGAACTGGCCTCCACTGCCTTCTGAGGCTGAGAATTCCACACCTTCACCACTCTCTGACTGAAAAAGTTCTTCCTGGTTGAAAGGGTCTCGACCGTGAAATGACACCCATTCCTTTTCTCCAGAGATGCTGCTTGAACCGCTGAGTTACTCCAGCATTTTGTGTCTACCAGTATCGTTCTGGTAGTCTATTCTGCCCGTTTTGATTCTTTCCATTGACCCACTGAGTTACTCCAGCTTGTGTCTCTCTTCGGTTTAAAACAGCATATGCAGTTCCTTCCTGCACATTGATTCTTTCCACTATGTACTCAGAGATATGTACTCAGACAAACTGTGCTGCATGACTTGAAGACCCTAAAAACCAATCGGCTGCTGTATGTAGACACAAAAAGCTGGAGTAACTCAGCAGCAGTAACTCAGCCAGCAACTCTGGAGAAAAGTATGGTTTCGATCCGAAACGCCGCCAGAAATGCTGCCTGACCCGCTGAATTACTCTAGCTTTTTGTGTCTATCTTCGGTCTAAACCAGCGACTGCAGTTCCTTCCTACACATTTAATCTGTCACTGTATTTTCAGCATCCAGGCATGGCCTCTCAGATCAAGAGGATGAGAGGGGATCTTATCGAAACATGTAAGATTATTAAGGGGTTGGACACGCTAGAGGCAGGAAACATGTTCCCAATGTTGGGGGAGTCCAGAACCAGGGGCCACAGTTTAAGAATTAGGGGTAGGCTATTTAGAACGGAGATGAGGAAAAACTTTTTCAGTCAGAGAATGATTTACTGATTGAGAATGATCAGCCATGATCACATTGAATGGCAGTGCTGGCTCGAAGAGCCGAATGGCCTCCTCCTGCACCTATTGTCTATTGTCAGAGAGTTGTAAATCTGTGGAATTCTCTGCCTCAGAAGGCAGTGGAGGCCAATTCTCTGAATGCATTCAAGAGAGAGCTAGATAGAGCTCTTAAGGATAGCGGAGTCAGGGGGTATGGGGAGAAGGCAGGAACGGGGTACTGATTGAGAATGATCAGCCATGATCACATTGAATGGCGGTGCTGGCACGAAGGGCCGACTGGCCTCCTCCTGCACCTATTGTCTATTGTCTATGGTCTATAAAAGTTGCTAATCCCCTCGATTGAGGCCTCTCTCTCCCATGAGCAGCTTGACGACCTTCACAAAGAATGAGGCTGCAGAATTTTGCATTCATGAGTGTTTAACTCACAGGGGGAAGAGCAACAGGGACCCTGCGTGGGGGGAACCGCCTTGAGGGAGGGGGAAGAACAATGGGCAATGGGGGAGCCGGCGTGGGGAAACCGCGGTGAGGGAGGGGGGGTTGGGGGGAAGAACAATGGACAACGGGGGAGCCGGCGTGGGTGGTCCGCGGTGAGGGGGGGGGTGGAAGAACAAAGGGGGAACTACCCCGTGTCCCGGGTGGTGGGGGGAATATGTAACTTTTGTAAGCGCCCTTCATGGGCGACTATTTGCATACCTTGGCAAAGAGTTTCACCCTGACTTGTCACATGTGACAATGAAGTATTCAATTCAATTCAATTCAATTAAGCAGCTCAGTTTGTAGCCACCAAAATGCACCATTCTACCAATGCACCTTTACAAGCACATTTCACTTCTCGTATTTCTCAACTTACAGACATACAGTAGTTAGAATTTCACAACGACTTACTCATTTTCCTCTCCTATCCCAAATGAGATCCTTCCCTTATCAGCAGAAGGCAGGACGTTTCATGAGAGTAGTCACTGGGGCCCTGGTTCTATTCTGCAGGTGACGGACACGGCCTTGTTTACTGACGTCATTTTCCATGAGCGTATCAAGTCAACAGCAGCGGATTAAGTTGTGTGTTACGGCAGTAAAACAGCTCAGCCTAATCCTGCCTTTATTCTCCTCGCCATCACTGAAGAAAAGACTAAGCCCCAAAGCCATGACGATGATCTGGAATGCATCGCTAAAACCACATTAACAGCTCAATCATTACATCTGGTTTTCCTTTAACTAACTCTTATTATGTTTTACTTTACTTATTGCACCAGTGCTGAAAATGTGCCTGGCTGATAAGCAAACATGTATGGTCCACCTTCAGACTGAAGAAGGGTCTCGACCCGAAACGTCACCCGTTCATTCCTCCTCTCCAGAGACGCTGCCAGTCCCGCTGAGTTACTCCAGCATTTTGTGTCTATCTTCGATTTAAACCAGCATCCGCAGTTCCTTCCTGCACATGCATGGTAAATCTTGTTGATTGCTTTCATCTCCTCGGCTTGGGGATTGACATAAGATGGCCGGAGTCACTCAGCGGGACAGGCAGCATCTCTGGAGAGAAGGAATGGGTGACGTTTCGGGTCGAGACCCTGATGTCAGGGGAGTGGGCGGGTTCAGAGTTAAAATGTAGTCGGAGACAGTAAGGCTGGTGGGAGAACTGGGAAGGGGAGGGGATGGACAATAAACAATAGGTGCAGGAGGAGGCCATTCGACCCTTCAGGCCAGCACCGCCATTCAATGTGATCATGGCTGATCATTCTTAATCAGTACCCCGTTCCTGCCTTCTCCCCATACCCCTTGACTCCGCTATCCTTAAGAGCTCTATCTAGCTCTCTCTTGAATGCATTCAGAGAATTGGCCTCTACTGCCTTCTGAGGCAGAGAATTCCACAGATTCACAACTCTCTGACTGAAAAAGTTTTTCATCATCTCAGTTCTAAATGGCCTACCCCTTATTCCTAAACTGTGGCCCCTGGTTCTGGACTCCCCCAACATTGGGAACACGTTTCCTGCCTCTAACGTGTCCAACCCCTTAATAATCTTATACGTTTCGATAAGATCTCCTCTCATCCTTCTAAATTCCAGTGTATACAAGCCGAGTCGCTCCAGTCTTTCAACATTTGACAGTCCCGCCATTCCGGGAATTAACCCAGTAAACCTACGCTGCACGCCCTCAATAGCAAGAATGGAGAGCGAGAGAGAGAGGGAAAGCAAGGGCTACTTGAAGTTACTTAACGGGCTACTACTAAACCAGTACCTACAGTTCTTTCCTACACTCCATAGCTCGGGGCTTACACTCAGCATCAACAAAACCTTCAAAGGGAGGATTGGGCGGAGCGTGATAGAACCTTGCATTCTTTTTTGTTTTTAAATGTGCTTCTGTCAAGAACATTTTTCCGATCAAGGTGTGTAAAATCTACCGAGTGAAGGCTCCGTCAGACCATGTGTACATCGGCGTGTTTCAGTCGGAGCTAGCAGTCATTGTCAATGAGCGTTTCACATTCTGGAGACGCCGAGTGAAAAAGTAATTTAAAACGTTTTACGACTGTCAAGCTTGAGGTGTGCAACACTGTAAAACGCCAATGAAAGGCAACAGCATCTTGTCTGGGAGCCACGCCAACGCCTGGCTGACAACTTAAATAGAAGCTTTCTCCTCAAAGAACAAAAAAGTGCTGCTGCCCCATTTTTAGATTCATCTCTTGTTTTTGTCAGATTTTCATTGTTGCTTTTTCTTTTCCTCCTCGTTTGAGTTGCTCATCGCTCTCAGCCCAAGGGAAATGTTGTTCAACCTGCTTCTAAGTATAAATCATCTTGCTTACAGCTGGAGAATTTAGTTTCTCAAAAATGGCAGATTGGTCCATTGAAATGTAAAACAAAGCTGCAAATGTTGGAAACACTCAGCAGGTTAGTCGCAATCTGTGGAGCATGAAGCACAGTTAAAGAGGAAAAGTGATCCATTGTCTCCAATTTCCGACCCTTGCAGGGTTTCAATAGACAATAGAGAATAGAAAATAGGTGCATGAGTAGGCCATTCGGCGCTTCGAGCCACCACCGCCATTCAGTGTGATCATGGCTGATCATTCTCAATCAGTGCCCCGTTCCTGCCCCCCCCATACCCCCTGACTCCGCTATCCTTAAGAGCTCTATCTAGCTCTCTCTTGAATGCATTCGGGGAATTGGCCTCCACGCCTTTTGAGGCAGAGAATTCCACAGATTCACAACTCTCTGACTGAAAAGGTTTTTCCTCATCTCCGTTCTAAATGGCCTACCCCTTATTCTTAAACTGTGGCCCCCTGGTTCTGGACTCCCCCAACATTGGGAACATGTTTCCTGCCTCTAATGTGTCCAACCCCTAAATAATCTTATACGTTTCGATAAGATCCCCTATCATCCTTCTAAATTACAGTTTATACAAGCCTAGTCGCTCCAGTCTTTCAACATATGACAGTCCTGCCATTCAGGGAATTAACCTAGTAAACCTACGTTGCACGCCCTCAATTTTGCAAGAATATCCTTCCTCAAATTTGGAGACCAAAACTGCACACAGTACTCCAGGTGCAGTCACACTAGGGCCCTGTACAACTGCAGAAGGACCTCTTTGCTCCTATACTCAACTCCTCTTGTTATGAAGGCCAACATTCCATTGGCTTTCTTCACTGCCTGCTGTACCTGCAAGCTTCCTTTCAGTGACTGATGCACTAGGACACCCAGATCTCATTGTACGTCCCCTTTTCCTAACTTTTCCTAACTTTTGTTTTGTAGAGTTAGTTTCTCACCCTGTCGAACTTAGCTCTTCCATTTTCACCTACATCTTTGCTACCACTGTCTGTTGACATCTATTCTCACAATAGTTTAAGGCAACACAATACCCCGTGCCTGCCTTCTCCCCATACCCCTTGATTCCACTAGCCCCTAGAGCTCTATCTAACTCTCTCTTCAATCCATCCAGTGATTTGGCTTCCACTGCTCTCTGTGGCAGAGAATTCCACAAATTCACAACTCTCTGGGTGAAAAAGTTTTTTCTCACCTCAGTTTTAAATGGCCTTCCCTTTATTCTAAGACTGTGGCCCCTGGTTCTGGACTCGCCCAACATTGGGAACATTTTTCCTGCATCTAGCTTGTCCAGTCCTTTTGATAATTTTATATGTTTCTATAAGATCCCCTCTCATCCTTCTAAACTCCAGTGAAGGCTGTTGTTCTAAAATACCCTCAATCCTCACTCAGGCTTACTGCTATTTCTGGCAACTTGATAGCCTTCTTCTTGGATTTAATGTGTCTTCCATCCATGGATGAAACACTTTTCCATTATCGGTATTAGTACCGTAAACGTTTTTCTCACATTTTGTGCACCAATTCTTTAACTGTTAACTCTTGCCTCCCCGCTGTCAGACGTTGAAATTGCAATTCCCGTTTCACAAAGACCATCTGGTTACAGTCACGTAACATCACCTGCTCCGTTTCAGTTGAACAACTTCAGAACCCGTGCTCATTGTTTTTTGGTTATATTCAGACAGCTACTCTCTGATGGCCTTTCCAGGCTGCTCTCTCTATAAGACACGTTCCATTCAATAATGTGCTTGAGATCCATCCCATGCCAGGTCCTGATCACTGGTGACACTTTTCTTGACAACTTACATCAATCATTGTTCCACCATTCTATCTATTCGACCTGCTCCTATCAAACCCAATACCTTTGGAGTCATGCAGTATGGATTTAGATTTAGATTTAGAGACACAGCGCGGAAACAGGCCCTTCGGCTCACCGAGTCCGCCCAGCGATCCCTGCACACTAACACTATCCTACACACATTTTACCCAGTCAATTAACCTACATACCAGTACGTCTTTGGAGTGTGGGAGGAAACTGAAGATCTCGGAGAAAACCCACGCAGGTCACGGGGAGAATGTACAAACTCCGTACAGACGGCGCCCGTGGTCAGGATCGAACCTGAGTCTCAGGCGCTGCATTCGCTGTAAGGCAGCAACTCTACCGCTGCGCCACCGTGCCGCCCCCACGGAGAAAGGCCCTTCAACCCATCTCGTCCATACTGACCGAGATGCCCCATCCATGCTGGTCCCATTTGCCCGCATCTGGCCCATAATCCTTCCAAACCTTTCCTGCGCATGTACCTGTCCAAAATGCTATTACCTGCTAATTGTACCTGCTTCAACAACTTCATCGGGCAGCTGGATCATATACTTACCACCCTCTGTATGAAAAAGTTCCTTTAAAATCTTTCCCCTTGCACGTTAAATCTATGCCCTCCAGTTCTGGATTGCCTTACCCTTGGTGGGGGGGAGTAGAGGAAAAAAACTGCAGAGGCTGATTTAAATCGAAGGTGGACACAAAATGCTGGAGTAACTCCTGAGATGCTGCCAGACCCTTGAGTTACTCCAGCATTTTGTGCCTACCATGTGCAAAGTAGAAGTCTCTTCTCCTTGATTGTGGACTTTGAGTGACCTTCCCCAAGAAGCAGTGAACGGCAAACTGCCAGATTAGCAGCAGCAGCAACAGCAGCCATGAATGACCCTGTGGCTAGGATGTTGGGAGTCACCATGACACTGACTTTCTGTAGGCAGTGAAGAAAGCGAATGGTATGTTGGCATTCATAGCAAGAGGATTTGAGTTTAGGAGCAGGGAGGTTCTGCTGCAGTTGTACAGGGCCTTGGTGAGACCGCACCTGGAGTATTGTGTGCAGTTTTGGTCTCCTAACCTGAGGAAAGACGTTCTTGCCTCAGAGGGAGTACAGAGAAGGTTCACCAGATTAATCCCTGGGATGGCGGGACTTGCATATGAGGAAAGACTGGATAGACTGGGCTTGTACTCGCTGGAATTTAGAAGACTGAGGGGGGATCTTATAGAAACATATAAAATTCTTAAGGGGTTGGAGAGGCTAGATGCGGGAAGATTGTTCCCGATGTTGGGGGAGTCCAGAACCAGGGGTCACAGCTTAAGGATAAGGGGGAAGTCTTTTAGGACCGAGATGAGAAAACATTTCTTCACACAGAGAGTGGTGAGTCTGTGGAATTCTCTGCCACAGAAGGTAGTTGATGCCAGTTCATTGGCTATATTTAAGAGGGAGTTAGATGTGGCCCTTTTTGCTAAAGGGATCAGGGGGTATGGAGAGAAAGCAGGTACAGGCTACTGAGCTAGATGATCAGCCATGATCATATTGAATGGCGGTGCAGGCTCGAAGAGCCGAATGGCCTACCCTGCATCTATTTTCTATGTTTCTATGAAAGTAACTGCAGATGCTGGTACAAATCGAAGGTATTTATTCACAAAATGCCGGAGTAACTCAGCAGGTCAGGCAGCATCTCAGGAGGGAAGGAATGGGTGACGTTTCGGGTCGAGACCCTTCTTCAGACTTCCATCAAGCTGTCAAGGCGAGTTTGTGAAACTGGATGTGAGGTTGCCGGAAGTGACGGGTGTCAGCAAGGCTGAAGTAAATACTTCAATGTTCGGCTTTTCGAGTGGCACATTTCAAGGGAAACCAGTGCGAGTTGAGCCTGGGTGTTCGAGAAGTAAATAAGAACCATTATTTCTCAGGCCAACGTCTGAGATTGGGAATCTCGCTGCAGACGGACTTTGCGTGTGGCAACATTGGGGCGATTGACGTTGGAAAATAACTGCCAGAGGAAATGAAAATCTTGCCGAAAATTGAGGAGATAAATTTACTGAAGGGTGCTGAGAAGCTCTAAAATGTGCACAAAAATTGCTGCTCTTCGGATACAACCGCACAGCACTGCTTCATTGAAATTGGGTGAATGAATCTGTAGCCCACTAGGTTTTACCAACAAAGTATGATTGATTACTTTACAGGAACAAATTTAGCGTTGCATGCAAGATCCTCTGTGTACTACGCGGATATCTTCAGTAGATGTTATTGCAATTTTCATATAGAGTTTAATTTGCTGAAAACAATTACCTTCGGTAAGGCATATTTGGGTAACTTCATCTGGACAAACTGGCCCCGCCGATAAGAGACAAAGTATTTTGTCTTATTTCCAGAGGTTGCCTGTGAACAAAAAGGTACAAGATGTGAGGGATCACCTTAATGGAGAAAGAACTAAACGACAACGATTGGTGACTTATATATTTAGCCATTGTAATAGCAAATATCAAACTTTTATACAAGGCTGGAACATTGCCAATCTTGGGAATCTGTACAATACAATACAATATCTTTTATTGCCATTGTAATAATAATAATAATAATAATGCATTACATTTATATAGCGCTTTTCTAGAGACCCAAAGACGCTTTCCATATTAGAACTAACATAAAGATAAATAAATAAACGAACAGAAAAGGATGAATAAGGTGGAGCGACGGTCAATGATTGAAGGCAGTGTTGAACAGGTGAGACTTCAGTGATGTTTTGAATGTGGTGAGTGAGGAGGAGTCTCTGATGGTTTGGGGTAGTGAGTTCCAGAGTGTGGGAGCAGCGATGGAGAAAGCCCTGTCCCCCCAGGATCTGAGTTTGGTCCGGATGGGGGGGGGGGGGGGGACAGGAGGTTAGCAGCAGCAGAGCGGAGGGTGCGGGTGGGAGTGTGTCTGTGGAGGAGGTCAGTCAGGTAGGATGGGGCCAGGTTATGGAGGGCTTTGTAGGTCATGAGGAGGATTTTGTACTGGATTCTCTGGGGGATGGGGAGCCAGTGGAGCTTGTAGAGGACGGGGGTGATATGGTCACGGGTCGAGGAGTGGGTGAGTAGACGGGCAGCGGAGTTCTGGATGTATTGGAGTTTATTGATGATTTTAGAGGGTGAACCATAGAGGAGGCTGTTACAGTAGTCCAGACGGGAGGTGATGAAGGCATGAATGAGGGTTTCTGCAGCTGTGGAGGAGAGGGACAAGTACAAGTACGACGAGATTTTTTGAATGTCGCTTCTATATCGATGCTATCAAATATATACATAAATCACGGCAAAAATGAAAATAACAAAGGGAGGGGGAAGGAAGAAAAAAAGGGGAACAAGGTAAAGTGCAAAAAAAAGTTCATGCAGGGGTCAGTTGGGCCAGATGACTTTGGGGGCAGAGACAGAACCTGGCGGGCTCTCAGCAGGACCGCTTCATTTCTTTGTATTTATTTCTTCTGCGATTTACTTTTTTTTCCCCCATTTACTTGTTCGCTATCATTGCACTGTTATGACTCAGGCCAAAGGGGAAGAGGGAAGGAACTTTAACCCAGCAAGGGCACTATTATTCAAGATCCATGATCCTGAGAGTAAGCTGAGGTTGATGTGCTTTCAATGTTATTTCTACCGTCCCTGGGGAAATCTGCTCTCTGCAGATAGCTGTTATTTCCTCGTCACTAGAATGCATGGAATTTCAGATGCACCCTGCATTATGGCACCACATATTGAAAAGTGGAAGCAAATATATATATTTTTAAATGATATACAGAATGGAAGCTTGAGATGAAAGCAGAAGTCCGTGGCTGCGTTAAAAATTGGGCCATGTCTGCGCTTTCCAAACCATGTAAGGAATTAGGGACGACCTCAGAGATGAGGTGAGTGACACCTTCGGGAAGAGAAAGACACATGGAAAAATGGTAATCTCTTTGAACAGGCTTTGCTGCGTTAAAGTGCTATTGGCAGCTGGAGATTAGCAATGATTTAACAGATGTAGGTCTTGAATATTCATAAGAGAACAACTAAGTGGATTGAGTGGAAAAAATGGATGGGAATTATATCAATGGGAGAAACAAGATAAATGGAATATTACACGATTTTTAGACTCTGATCTTTAAGAATGATCAAATGTTTAATCAAAGTCTCAAAAATATCAATCCATTATAAAGGAGATATTAAAAATCAATTCATTATTATCGTCATGAACATTAGAAAATAAGATAAAGGTAACAAGGCAGTTTGTTTAGAGGATGTAACACATGGTATGCCAGCTGCTCAGAGAAGGACAGGCCAGAAGATCATCGGCTGCTCACTGCCCTCCCTGGAGCACCTGTTCAGCCTATGCTGCCTCAGTAGAGCAGGCAAAATAATAAAAGATCCATCCCACCCCGGCCACCGTCTGTTCGTTCATCTGCCCTCTGGTCGACGTTTCAGGTCGATCAAATCCCGAACAAACAGACTTAAGAACAGTTTTTACCCCAGGGCCATACGAGAACTGAACACTACCTTCTGCACTAGGCAACACTGTTAAAACTTTTGTACTTAATATAATTGTATTTATTTGTTTTTGCATTTATTGCATATATGTTTTTACGCACCGTCAGGATTGGCTATTTTTTAATTTCGTTGTACTCGTTGCAATGACAATAAATGAATATTATTATTATTATTATTATTATTATGCAGATTACATATTTTTGTAGCCCTGCAAAACGTTACTGCAAAACATGACTTTAACAAGAATTGATGATCAACGCCACTAGTTTAATGTTAGTTTAGTTTAGTTTAGAGATACAGACCCTTCGGCCCACCGAGCCTATGCCGAGCAGCGATCCCCGCACATTAACACTATCCTACACATACGAGGGACAATTTACGCATACACCCAAGCCAATTAACCGACAAATCCGCACCGTCTTTGGAGTGTGGGAGGAAACCAAAGATCTCGGGAAAAAACCCACGCAGGTCACGGGGGAGAACGTACAAACCCCGTAGAGATAAACACCCGTAGTCAGGATTGAACCCGGGCCTCTGGCACTGCAAGTGCTGTAAGGCAGCAACTCTACCGCTGTGCCACCGTGCCACCCTAAACAGTCATAGTTATTTCTAAACCGTTCGAAGCGGCAGGATGCTGTGACACTCAGTCGCAGAGCTTCATCAGATCCACATGAGGTTGTGCAAGGATTGCTGACAAATAATGTTAAATGAAGAGGCAAAGGTATCTGAAGGAAAAGTTAAAGTAGGCTTGTATACACTGTAATTTAGAAGGATGAGAGGGGATCTTATCGAAACGTATAAGATTATTAAGGGGTTGGACACGTTAGAGGCAGGAAACATGTTCCCAATGTTGGGGGAGTCCAGAACAAGGGGCCACAGTTTAAGAATAAGGGGTAGGCCATTTAGATCGGAGATGAGGAAAAAAAATTTCAGTCAGAGAGTTGTGAATCTGTGGAATTCTCTGCCTCAGAAGGCATTGGAGACCAGTTCTCTGGATGCATTCAAGAGAGAGCTAGATAGAGCTCTTAAGGATAGCGGTGTCAGGGAGTATGGGGAGAAGGCAGGAACAGGGTACTGATTGAGAATGTTCAGCCATGATCACATTGAATGGCGGTGCTGGCTCGAAGGGCCGAATGGCCTCCTCCTGCACCTATTGTCTATTGTCTATGAGCAGAGGAGATCCCCAGAGCCATACTAACTGGCATGGTGATTAGTACGTTGATTTTAATATTGAACAGCTTGTGGGAAAAAATAAAAGAGTAAATGACATTAAAAAGATGTTAGAGGAGAAAACAATGCATGTGGGAAAACTGATCACATGTTGGAAGCTAACATATTGATAAATAGTTTTACGTTAAACTGTACATAATAAATATATAAAGTAATTTGTTCAGTTAAATGTCAATATATTATTCCATCTTTCACGTCATTAGACTATAATTGGTGCCAGGAGGTGCAAATTAGAGCGCAGGAGGATGAAGGGTGATCTTATAGAGGTGTATAAAATCATGAGAGGAATAGATCGGGTACAGTCTCTTGCCCAGATGCACAGAGGACAGAGCAGATGAATCGAGGACCAGAGGACAGAGGTTTAAGGTGAAGGGGAAAAGATTTAATAGGAATCTGAGGGGCAACCTTTTCCACACAAAGGGTGGTGGGTGTATGGAACAAGCTGCCAGAGGAGGTAGTCGAGGCTGGGACTATCCCAACGTCTAAGAAACAGTTAGACAGGTAAATGGATAGGACAGGTTTGGAGGGATATTGACCAGACGCGGGCACGTGGGACTAGTGTAGCTGGGACATGTTGGTCGGTGTGGGCAAGTTGGGCCTGTTTCCACACTGTATCACTCTACGACTCTATAATGATATGGAAGAGTAACTTTTATAACCCCAGAGACTAAATTTTTGTCGACACTAATAGTAACTTATTAGCTTTATTTATATGCTGTAACTGTAATTCTTTTTTGTGCACAACCCGCAGGCATTGCCACTTTCATTTCACTGCACATCGTGTATGTGTATGTGACAAATAAATTTGACTTGACTTGACTTGAAGAGAGCAGCAGAAGCAGCACCGATAAGGGGAAAGAATGCAGATGCTGGAATCTGAGTACCTTTGATGGTTTTGTGTGTGGTTGGATCAGGCTGTGCGTAGAGCCAAGACATGTGGGCCACCAAGTGTCACTACCTGCTGAGGGTCTACCTGTTGTGAAGGATATGCCTGGCGCAGATGCCATGCAATGTGCCAGTCAGCTGGACACTGCCGCACCATCGGTACAAAGGTTCTTCTGGACCAACACCTTTGACCACAGGTCCATCAGGCAGTGGTCAGCACGGAACATCCTGCAGGACTTGATGGATCCTGTGGTGTGGCTACCAGAGCAAACTGCCCAACCTGTCTGGTGAAATGCCTCATCACCAGAACTCACCAACAAGCACCAAGGCCTGGCTTGGATGGCTTGGATGGATCTAGTCCGATCCTTCCCACATTGTCGGAATCTCACTACTGTTGCACGCTGCTCCTGGGGTGGCTGCTACTCAGTGGACTCTATTGTCAGAGTGAGGCCCAGCGCAAACTGGAGGAACAACACCTCATATTTCACTTGGGTAGCTTATGCCCCAGTGGTATGAACATTGACTTCTCTAACTTCAAGTAGCCCTTGCTTTCCCTCTATCTCCATCCCCTCCCCCTTCCCAGTTCTCCCACCAGTCTTCCTGTCTCCGACTACATTCTATCTCTGTCCCGCCCCCTCCCCTGACATCAGTCTGAAGAAGGGTCTCGAAGTTGTGGAGCTTCAGACTGAACAATGGGTGATGTTTCGGGTCGAGACCCTTCTTCAGACTGATCATTGTGTCTGTCTTTGGGGCCTTGTTTACTATATTGGGAGTTGGGGCTGTGTGATGTCAGTGTGATAGGGGAACCTACACAACTCTACACATTCCTTTGGATAATGTAAGAAAATAACTGCAGATGCTGGTACAAATCGAAGGTATTTATTCACAAAATGCTGGACCTTTCTGTCATGGGCCTCCTCCAGTGCCATAGTGAGGCCCACTGGAAATTGGAGGAACAGCACCTCATATTTCGCCTGGGCAGCTTGCAGCCCAGCGGTATGAACATTGACTTCTCCAACTTTCGATAGTTCCTCTGTCCCTCTCTTCCCCTCCCTCCTCCCCAGATCTCCCAGTGTCTTCCTGTCTCCACCTATATCCTTCCTTTGTCCCGCCCCCCTGACATCAGTCTGAAAAAGGGTCTCGACCCGAAACGTCACCCATTCCTTCTCTCCTGAGATGCTGCCTGACCTGCTGAGTTACTCCAGCATTTTGTGAATACATTCCTTTGGATGCTCAGGTATCCTCCCACATGCCAAAAATGTGCGTGTCGGTTGGTCTACTTGCCACCGTACATGGCCCCATTGAGAGTGCGAGTGAATGGTAGAATCAATCTGAAGAAGGGTCTCGACCCGAAACGTCACCCATTCCTTCTCTCCTGAGATGCTGCCTGACCTGCTGAGTTACTCCAGCATTTTGTGATACTGTAGAATCTGGAAGGTTTTTGTGGGGATGTAGGGATAATAAGAAGGAGGTTTGGTTAGGATTAGTGGTGAGATACATGCTTGGTGGTCAGCAGCGATTCATTGGGCCAAAGGGCCTGTCTCCACGACTATGTAATCAATGCTGCAGTCAGGGAAAGTGCCGCTGAGAGATTATTCAAGCTGGCGTGTTGCCATCTGAAACAGGCAGATGTTGTAGCTGCGTGCTCCAGACCCCTAACAGTGTGCCAATTAAAAAGAAGGCGGCAAGTGGGGCAGGAGTGGTGACCCATTCTCAGGCTGCTGCCATCTTCGTTAAACAGAGCAAACAGCTGCTGCTGTTTCAAAAAAGAGTGAAAATTAAATCTATAAAAAGGCAAGATGAGTGGTATGTGCAAATAATGCACTGAAATAAGGTCAGCCAACGGTGGCGCAGCAGTAGAGTTGCTGCCTTACAGCGCTTGCGTTGCCAGAGAGCCGGGTTCGATCCCGACTACGGGACTACGGGCGCTGTCTGTACGGAGTTTGTACGTTCTTCCCGTGAACACGTGGGTTTTCTCCGAGATCATCGGTTTCCTCCCACACTCCAAAGATGTACAGGTATGTAGGTTCATTTGCTTGGTGTATGTGTAAATTGTCCCTAGTGTGTGCAGGATAGTGTTAGTGTGCAGGGATCGCTGGTCGGCGCGGACTCAGTGGGCCGAAGGGCCTGTTTCCGCACTGTATATCTAAACTAAACGAAACTAAATGGCCCCTTAAGATCATAAGGCCATAAGTGATAGGATTAGAATTAGGCCATTTCGGCCCATCAAGTCTACTCCGCCATTCGCTGGAATTTAGAAGATTGAGGGGGGATCTTATAGAAACTTACAAAATTCTTAAGGGGTTGGACAGGCTAGATGTAGGAAGATTATTCCCGATGTTGGGGAAGTCCAGAACAAGGGGTCACAGTTTAAGGATAAGGGGGAAGTCTTTTAGGACCGAGATGAGAACGTTTTTTTTCACACAGAGAGTGGTGAATCTGTGGAATTCTCTGCCACAGAAGGTAGTTGAGGCCAGTTCATTGGCTATATTTAAGAGGGAGTTAGATGTTGCCCTTGTGGCTAAATGGATCAGGGGGTATGGAGAGAAGGCAGGTACAGGTTACTGCGTTGGATGATCAGCCATGATCATATTGAATGGCGGTGCAGGCTCGAAGGGCCGAATGGCCTACTCCTGCACCTATTTTCTATGTTTCTATGTTTCTATTCAATCAAGGCTGATCTATCTCTCCCTCTTAAACCCCATTCTCTTGCCCTCTCCCCATATCCTCTGACATTGTTAATGTTAACCCATCATTGTTAATTTCTCGGGGGAAAAGGTAAATAAAAATGTGAAGCAAAGAAACATGATTACAATGTGGAAAGTACCAGATCCTCTGATCCACGCTGCTTGACAAATTCTCCCCAAAGGAAAGAAGAAAAGGTGTGAGGACAATGCAATCTTCGGTTTTCACTGCACTTGATATCCTCACGTACTGTAGATTCTCGCACTTGATGGATCGCAACGAGAAATGGCATTGGAATGCTTTGTCTCTACAGCGTACACCGATCAGCCAAAACATTATGACCTGATGAGCCAAAACATTATGACCACCCGCCTAATATGCTGTTGGTCCTCCGTGTGCAGCCCCATACGCAGCAGGGTGCGATGCACTGTGGATTGTGACACATTCCTCCCGTGACCACCATTAACATTTTCTGTGACTTGTGCCGCAGTAGACCTTCTGTCGGTTCGGACCAGACGGGATAGCCTTCGTTGCCCTCGCGCATCGATGAACCTTGGGCACCCAACACCCTGTCGCCGGTTTGTGGTTTGTCCCTCCTCGGACCACTGTCGGTAGGTACTCACCACTGCTGACCGGGAGCACCCCACAAGCCTTGCCGTTTCAGAGATGCTCTGACCCAGTCGTCTGGCCACAACAATTTGGGCCTTGTCAAAGTCGCTCAGGTCTTTACTCCTGCCCATTTCTCCTGCATCCAACACACCAATTTCAAGAACTGAATGTTCACTTGCTGCCTAATATATCCCATCCCTTGACAGGTGCCATTGTAACAAGATAACCAATGTTATTCACTTCGCCTGTCAGTGGTCGAATAATGTTTTGGCTGATCGGTGTAGAATCTGATCACTTAATTGAACAAGGATGGAGTTGGAGGATTGCATCTGCTGTTCAGTTCTCTTTCAGATCAATGTGTGTATTTGTTTAATCTCTGTTCTCACCAACACAAAGAATACACCTAAACAGGCACATTTTAACTTCCTGGAGATTAAATTTTACTTCAGTTATCGGTAAAGGCATCTTTCCAGCCTCTTATAATTCTGCACACACGTCTTTATATTGAACCTAGTTTATTATGAGGCACAGATGATTAATTGAATGCAAATTAATTACCTGAACGAAAATGTAGTCATCATTGACGAGCAGTGAGTTCTGGTCTATGTTTCCAAAGAAAGGGGATTTGAGAGCTTTCTCCGTGCAGTTTGTAATTTGGCAGGTGATATAAAGAAAAGCTGGACAAAAAAAAACAAACAATACTTAATAGTTCTCAAATAATACTCAACTGTAGAAGAAAAATAGAGTGATGGAGTCAAAGAGCGATAGAGAATGGAAACAGGCCCTTCGGCCCAACTTGCCCACACCGGCCAACATATCCCAGCTACACTAGTCCCAGCTGCCCGCGCTTGGTCCATATCCCTCCAAACCTGTCCTATCCATGTACCAGTCTAACTGTTTCTCAAACGTTGGGATAGTCCCTGCCTCAACTACCTCCTCTGGCTGCTTGTTCCATACATCCACCACCCTTTGTGTGAAAAAGATACCCCTCAGATCCTTATGAAATCTTTTCCCCTTCACCTTAAACCTATGTCCTCTGTTCCTCGATTCCCCTACTCTGGGCAAGAGACTCTGCATCTACCCGATCTATTCCTCTCATGATTTTATGCACCTCTCTCAGATCACCCCTCATCCTCCTGCGCTCCAAGGAATAGAGACCCAGACTACTCAACCTCTCCCTATAGCTCACACCCTCTAGTCCTGGCAACATCCTCGTAAACATGATAAAAAATGATCAGCAAAAATGTCATCATATCTCCACAGATACTGCCTGGGTCCTGCATTTCCAATGATCTCTATTTTTACGTAAGATTTCCAGCATCAGCAAGGTTTGGCTTAACTGCGTAAGAGAGCTTGTTCACACCTTTCAAACTTTAAAATCTACTCTGCAAAATCACTTGTTCTATATCTCTCTACATCACCGTCTATGTCTCTCTCATACAAACATAGAAAATAGGTGCAGGAGGAGGCCATTCGGCCCTTCGAGCCAGCACCGCCATTCATTGTGATCATGGCTGTTCGTCCCCAATCAATAACCCGTGCCTGCCTTCTCCCCATATCCCTTGATTCCACTAGCCTCTAGAGCTCTATCTACCTCACTCTTAAATTCATCCAGTGATTTGGCTTCCACTGCCCTCTGTGGCAGAGAATTCCACAAATTCACAACTCTCTTGGTGAAAAAGTTTCTTCTCACCTCAGTTTTAAATGGCCTCCCCTTTATTCCTAGTCTGTGGCCCCTGGTTCTGGACTCGCCCAACACTGGGAACATTTTTCCTGCATCTAGCTTGTCCAGTCCTTTCATAATTTTATATGTTTCTATAAGATCCCCTCTCATCCTTCTAAACTCACGCTTCCCTTTCCCCTGACTCTAGTCTGAAGAAGGATCTCGACCCAAAACGTCATCTCTCCAGAGATGCTGCCTGTCCCGCTGAGTTACTCCAGCAATTTGTGTCTATCTTCGGTTTAAACCAGCATCTGCAGTTCCATCCGACACAAAATATTTCAATCCTATTTCAAACTCGTGCCTCAGAATTTTTCAATGCTGCCCTGTAGCTGACCTGTTTTTTTAAATCCTATTTCTTCCATGTTTCTAAACACTCAGGCAGCAAGAAAGAATCTGATTGAATACACTGCTAATGGACATTCTGTTGTCGTCTAAAATAGAGACGCAATGATTATTTCTACACTGAAACATTTCACTGTGAGTAGTTACATCAAGAAGGTGAAAAGGCAGTATGCATTTTGCACTGCTGAGCTGCCCTGTTAACTAGCCTAACCTCCCAAGCACACCATCGTAAATGTTATTTTCTTCACAAATAAAGGGATTAGTGCTTAATATAGACACAGTCTCAAACTATGTCTGGATGAAGCGTTTTGCACGCTATCTCTTTAAACATTGCACTGTTTACCCCAGAAGCAAATCTGACAGGATTGCTGACAGAATCTTGAACGATTCATCATAGATTCAATGCCCCAGCCCTAAGAAACACCAAAACATTTTGCAAAATGTTGCTCAGCTCCAATCAGTCGCACTTCCCCGGGCAAGTAGCAGCTTCTTTCATCTGCATAAAATAATTTGCTCATAACAATTACCCTAGAAAGCATTACTTGATGATTACAATTATGACAATATTCAACAAATACTGCATGTAAGCATTAATGATCAAATCTGCAACTTTTCAAAAGTAGATGCGGTCAATTAAAAAAACTAATGGTCAAATGAAAACAGCTGCTAACTCAAATCTATTTCAGTGGGAAGTAAAGCAGCTCTCAGCAATCTGGGTGACCCGACTAACCAAAATCAGACTTTATGCATATTCTCCCATACATCTTTAGTACATTTTTTAAGCTGGTAATGATAACAATAAAATGTGTTTACTAATGACTGAATTCCATTAGTTTAATTATGGGTCGTGTGAGGATGAATATTCAATGAAATGAAAGAATTATCGTTAAGTGTATGCAGAGTGATTGGACATGGGCTACTGCAGTAAATGAATGGTACTCACTGGCAAAGAAATTGGCTTATGATCTTTGGTAATTGTAAACCAGGGACTGCCTGTATTTTCAGTTTTAACCTTAACAACATTTAGGTCTCATTCAGTTACCAGTGCAGCTAATGACAGCCCTTCTGTGCAGAAATTGCTGTGTCTGCCTTGTTTTAATTCAAAAAGGCTACAACTCCACCTCAAATGGGTAAAATGGCATTTCTCCAGCTCAATCTTGCCAATAACGTGAGGATTTGAGTATCGGAGTAAAGAGGTCCTTCTGCAGTTGTACAGGGCCCTGGTGAGACCACATCTGGAGTATTGTGTGCAGTTTTGGTCTCCTCATTTAAGGAAGGACATCCTTGCTATTGAGGCAGTGTAGCGTAGGTTCACGAGGTTAATCCCTGGGATGGCGGGACTGTCACATGAGGAAAGATTGGAAAGACTGGGCTTGTATTCACTGGAATTTAGAAGGATGAGAGGGGATCTTATGGAAACGTATAAAATTATAAAAGGACTGGACAAGCTAGATGCAGGAAAAATGTTCCCAATGTTGGGGGAGTCCAGAACCAGGGGCCACACAGTCTAAGAATAAAGGGGAGGCCATTTAAAACTGAGATGAGAAAAAACTTTTTCACCCAGACAATTGTTAATTTGTGGAATTCTCTGCCACAAAGGGCAGTGGAGGCCAAATCACTGGATGGATTTAAGAGAGAGTTAGATAGAGCTCTAGGGGCTAGTAGAATCAAGGGATATGGGGAGAAGGCAGGCACGGGTTATTGATTGTGGATGATCAGCCATAATCACAATGAATGGCGGTGCTGGCTCAAAGGGCCAAATGGCCTCCTCCTAAAACCTATTTTCTTTGTTTCTATGTTTCTAAATCACTAAAACACTAAATTGTGCTTTTAGAAGCTACACGCATGCCTTAGATTATAGGACGACCACTTTGCAAAGGGGTAATGTGAAGGAACCCATTTATAATTGCATCATTGGGGAAAAAAACAGTTTTTGATGTCTCCAAACTGGGGCACCGTCAGTTGCTGTGACTATGAATCTTAATTGTGATTAAGCTTGGATGTTTAATGATTATTGGGATGGGTCTGAACTGGAAACAAGCCAGAGGTGACTGCTGGCCTGAGGAGATGATCATGTTTCGTACCAATCAGCGGTATGATTTAATGGTGCTTCCAAATGGCACAGTTGGATGCGAAGGAGGTCAGGCAATGCATTCATTGCCTGGAGTCATACTCTGCAGCCGGAACACAGAGACGTCATCAGAGGCATTCTGTAATGCGCTGGCGATATAAATCTCTTCTGTGATATTGAAATTTATTTCAATCTTACTCTTTTCTCTCATCAATGACTCACCCTGTTGCTTGCTGCGGAGCTGTCTTGATATGGGTTTATTTTTGTCCCGCGCATTGAGATACAGTGAAAAAACTTTGCTGGGCGCTATCCAGGCAAATGCTACGTACATGAGTGCATCAGGTAGTTAGTTCCAAAGAGAAAATAAACAAACTGCAGAATATAGTGTTGCGGTGCGATGCAGGCAAGCAGCATCTTTGAGGATCTAGTCTTTTGTACCTTGACATGGGGAAATCCAGGAATAATCCGAGTTAAAGTTGAATCTGATGTTCCTATCCTTCTTCAGTGACACCCCACATTTTTCAGGGTGCAGGGCTAAAGTGAGAGACATAAAAATGCTGGAGTAACTCAGCGGGACAGGCAGCATCTCCGGATAGAAGGAATGGGTGACGTTTCGGGTCGAGACCCTTCTTCAGACAGTGAGAGACCCTATTGTAGGAGGTGGTCCTATTGTATAAATGCGGCATTTAATTAGTTTCTAACAGCAACTTTTGAGAGTGAGAGACATAAAAATGCTGGAGCAACTCAGCGGGACAGGCAGCATTTCCGGATAGAAGGAATGGGTGATGTTTCGGGTCGAGACCCTTCTTCAGACAGTGAGAGACCCTATCGGAGGTGGTCCTCTTGTATAAATGCGGCATTTAATTAGTTTCTAACAGCAACCTTTACGGAGAAGGGGAAAAGATTGAATAGGAATCTGAGGGGTATCTTTTTCACACAAAGGGTGGTGGGTGTATGGAACAAGCTGCCAGGGGAGGTAGCTGAGGCAATGTTTAAGAAACATTTAGATAGGTACATGGATAGGACAGGTTTGGAGGGAGATGGACCAAACGCAGGCAGGTGGGACTAGTGTAGCTGGGACATATTGGCCGGTGTGGGCAAGCTGGGCCGAAGGGTCTGTTTCCACACTGTATCACTCTATGACTCTCTATGACTCTATGGTATTGAGACTTGACTGGAGAAATGAAATTTTCACCACAGTGAAGTCACGGTTCATCACACTGACTTAAAACTGCCCAATATCTGTATCTTGGGAATATAATGAGCTGCACTGGCTGTTAAAAATGATAACACAAGTGAAGCTGGATTGGAGAGAATTGGAGTAAAGACAGAGTTATCATACAAACACCCGAAATGATGAAAACAATTCAGAAACCCATATTTTATATATCATCGTCGGTCACTGGAAGCGAGCATGACTGTCCTCTCCATAGGGTCGGACGCCTGTGCGTGACTTTGTTTAACATGGGGAGACTGGTTCACAGACAGCCACCACACGGTCCTTGACAGATCTGGGTCAGGATCCAGTGGCATGGAGTCCAAGGCGACCGGGAACCCTTTTCTGCTGCAGCCTTCATCCATCCGCCTTCCCAGCCGTTGTGACGCTCCACTAAAGTCAGCCGTCATCCTCCCTCCGCCTGTTCCACCGTTGAGGTCTTGGTCGGATTGCTCTTTGTCAGGGACCCCCCCACTCGACCTTACCGCCATGGGTGACCCTACCAGGAGTGTAGCTCCAGACGGCATCGCTCTCAGGATCTCAGGACCACACAAGTTTCTCCATCGCGACAAGGTGACAATACACGTATCACAATGTTAAACATTGCACAATCAAATTATATTTGAAAAATTGAGCTATTTGAACATGAACAGACATGTCTGAATGAAATAGCAGGCAACATGTTCAGCCCCCATATTCTGTGTACATGTTTTCTGCGCTGTGTCATTTCATGATCCTTCCCCAGGATGCTCTCCAATAAAATGAATTGAAATAAATTAATTTGCTATCATTTATTTTGCTCGCCCAAAGTTGAATTTCAGTAAATCACGATTGGGGTCATCATCGATTGCAATGATCATATCGTACGCATCATTTAACTTATAGATAAATCACTGAAAGTATGTACAGGATATTAACAGTCAATATTTACCTCCACTGTTGTCTTGTATCTCCATGTGAATTAAATCTGGATCACCATCAACACCGGGTACAGACCTGAAATAAGAAATAGTCATGTTTCTTCCCTGTTCCAACCAGCAAAATTAATTCAATATTTCCTGTTCTCTCCATCTGATTCTTCTCTTTCAATTGCTGTATACAATTAATATCGACTTATTTTAAATAATCTGCAAACTATCATATTACAATTTCAAAACTTTCACTTCTGTGTGGTAGAATTATCAGTGTGACCCTGGTGAAGAAATCTAGTCCATTTCCAAAATTGGAGTCATGGTGTTTTTTACTTTGCGTTTGATGGTCATGTTAAACACCATACAGACTGCAGTTGAGGTCAGGATCGAAACCCCTGGACTTTAACAGCTGCCTCGCTGTGCCACTGTTACCAATAGGAGATTTTATTTTGGTTACGTGGTATTATAAAAAAAGACGCAAAGTGCTGGAGTAACTCAGTGGTTCAGGCGGCATCTCCAGTGAACATGGAGAGATGACGTTTCGGGTCGGGACCCTTCGTCAGACTATGCTCAAACATTGTACTGTGCTATATTTAACAGTAATTCCAATTGTATGAGAAATAACACTTTTTATTCATGCAATCTTGAAATATTAAGAGCACTGCATTCAACTGTTATTTATCTAGCAGTGACTGCCTGTAATTTACAGAAATAATGAGCAGCCAGAAAATGTCTATGTGTGACATTTTTAATTGAATGCGCATGGAATTTATATCAAATTCATCTGCACTATTTTAATATTGGCATTAGCCTAGTCACATTTTCATTCAAACCTCAAAATAACTTAAATAAATTATGATTGCTCATATTTCATTACTTTTCTAGCATTGCTCATTGGTAAATATAACTTTTTGGTGGAGAGTGGGCATGAAATGTTTTCAAACTGGATTCAAGTGGAAAGTTCAAAAAATATGTACGAGCCTCACATGAGGCAAGAGGAGAAAATGCTTTTTAATAGTATTTTTTAATCTGACAATGTGGAATAATTGCCCAATTATGTCCCATTTACAAAATGCAGGACGCATCCAATCCGGCCAACTTCTGCCAACCAGTCTACTTTCCATCATTAGCAAAATGAGGAAAGGTGCTCTTGGCAGTTTGATCAGGAGACAACTGCTCACCAAAATGTGGAGTTAAGGTCACATTCAAAACAACCATGAATTTTTTAGATTTTTTTTTTTAGATTTAGAGATACAGCGCAGAAACAGGCCCTTCGGCCCACCGGGTCCGTGCCGCCCAGCAATCCCCACACATTAACACTATCCTACACACACTAGGGACAATTTATTATTTTTTTTTAAACATTTGCCCAGCCAATTAACCTACAAACCTGTACGTCTTTGGAGTGCGGGAGGAAACCGAAGATCTGGGAGAAAACCCACGCAGGTCACGGGGAAAACGTACAAACTCCGTACAGACGGCGCCCGTAGTCAGGATCGAACCTGAGTCTCCGGCGCTGCATTCGCTGTAAGGCAGCAACTCTACCGCTGCGCCACTGTGCCGCCCCAAATGCTCCGCCATTTTTTAAAATGGCGAAGCAAACCTGAGGAACCTCGTGGCCTACTGGACTTCCATGTGTTCTGGACAATGAGACTCAAACATTCAAGAGAGTCAAGTGTTTTCTTGTCATATGTCCCGGATCGAACAATGAAATTCTTACTTGCAGCAGCACAACTTACTGCAGCACAACATTCCTTCCCTGTTTTAGAAACATAGAAAATAGGCACAGGAGGAGGCCATTCGGCCCTTCGAGCCAGCACCGCCATTCGTTGTGATCATGGCTGATCATCCACAATCAGTAACCTGTGCCTGCCTTCTCCCCATATCCCCTGATTCCACTAGCCCCTAGAGCTCTATCTAGCTCTCTTTTAAATTCATCCAGTGAATTGGCCTCCATTGCCTTCTGTGGCAGAGAATTC
Organism: Rhinoraja longicauda; assembly: GCF_053455715.1. Classification (NCBI taxonomy): domain Eukaryota; kingdom Metazoa; phylum Chordata; class Chondrichthyes; order Rajiformes; family Arhynchobatidae; genus Rhinoraja; species Rhinoraja longicauda. Next base: position 137,813,425 of record NC_135953.1, on the reverse strand, counting down.
CATAAATTCACAACTCTCTGGGTGAAAAAGTTACTTCTCACCTCAGTTTTAAATGGCCTCCCCTTTATTCTTAGACTGTGGCCCCTGGTTCTGGACTCCCCCAACATTGGGAAAATTTTTCCTGCATCTAGCTTGCCCAGTACATTTATAATTTTATACATCTCCATAAGATCCCCTCTCATCCTTCTAAATTCCAGTGAATACAAGCCCAGTCTTTCCAATCTTTCCTCATGACAGTCCCTCCATCCCAGGGATTAAACTTGCGCACACGCTGCACTGCCTCAATAGCAAGGATGTCCTTCCTCAAATTAGGAGACCAAAACTGCACACAATAGTCCAAATGTGGTCTCACCTAGGGCCCTATACAACTGCAGAAGGACCTATTTGCTCCTATACTCAAATCCTCTCGTTATGAAGGCCAACATGCCATTAGCTTTCTTCACTGCCTGCTTTACCTGCATGCTCGCTTTCAGTGACTGGTGTACAAGGACACCAAGGTCTCGTTGCACTTCCCCTTTACCCAATCTGACATCATTGAGATAATAATCTGCCTCCTTGTTTTTGCCGCCAAAGTGGATAACCTCACATTTATCTACATTATACTGCATCTGCCATGCATCTGCCCACTCACGCAACCTGTCCAAGTCACCCTGCAACCTCCTAACATCCTCTTCGCAGTTCACACTGCCACCCAGCTTTGTGTCATCTGCAAACTTGCCAGTGTTACTTCTAATTCCATCATCCAAATCATTAACATACATTGTAATTAGTTGCGGCCCCACCACCGAGCCTTGCGGCACTCCACTCGCCACTGCCTGCCATTCTGAAAGGGACACGTTAATTCCTACTCTTTGCTTCTTGTCTGCCAACCAATTCTCTATCCATGTCAATACCCCACCCTCAACACAACGTGCTCTAATTTTGCTCACCAATCTCCTGTGTGGGACCTTGTCAAAGGCTTTCTGAAAGTCTAGATACACTACATCCAATTTGATCGAAGATGGGCCAGGGATCCTCATAAAGTAGATGAGGGAAGCTACATTTTTTTCAAGGAGCTTTCGAGAACATCCTTGATGCGTTTCATTTGACCTCCTGTCCATGTCTTGCCACGATGGAGTGTCCATTTCAGGAGTTTCATGCTGGGCTTGCAAATAATGCAGCTTGTCCTTTGGAGCTGTTTAGCAGTATTTACACCCTCAATGTTGACGGCATGGGCCTTGGAAATGAGGCTGTCGCCAGACTGCTTATGCGGTAAATCGATTTAGAGAACTTTATAGGGACTGCATTTGTTGTACCCCTTTCATAATCATATGATTAGGAAGGATATTCTTGCTATTGAGGGCGTGCAGCGTAGGTTTACTAGGTTAATTCCCGGAATGGCGGCACTGTCATATGTTGAAAGACTGGAGTGACTAGGCTTGTATACACTGGAACTTAGAAGGATGAGAGGAGATCTTATCGAAACGTATAAGATTATTAAGGGGTTGGACACGTTAGAGGCAGGAAACATGTTCCCAATGTTGGGGGAGTCCAGAACAAGGGGCCACAGTTTAAGAATAAGGGGTAGGCCATTTAGAACAGAGATGAGGAAAAACTTTTTCAGTCAGAGAGTTGTGAATCTGTGGAATTCTCTGCCTCAGAAGGCAGTGGAGGCCAATTCTCTGAATGCATTCAAGAGAGAGCTAGATAGAGCTCTTAAGGATAGCGGAGTCAGTGGGTATGGGGAGAAGGCAGGAACGGGGTACTGATTGAGAATGATCAGCCATGATCACATTGAATGGCGGTGCTGGCTCGAAGGGCCGAATGGCCTCCTCCTGCACCTATTGTCTATTGTCTATTGTCTATTGTCTATAATCATTATCATAATCATACTTTATTAGCCAAGTATGTTTTGCAGCATACGAGGAATTTCATTTGCCATACAGTCAGTCAGTCATACCAATAAAAAGCAACAGGACACACAAAATACATTTTAACATGAACATCCACCACAGTGACTCCTCCACATTCCTCACTGTGATGGAAGGTGAGAAAACAGTTCAATCTCTTCCCTTCTTTGTCCTCCAGCGGTCGGGGGCCTCTAACCTTACATTGACGGGACGATCTTGACTCCCGTAGCCTTCCTCATCGGGGCGGTCAAGCTCCTGCATCGGGGGGGGGGGATCTCAGCTCCCCCGCGCCGGGCGATCTGACCCCGGGTGGGGGCTTGTCCAACGTCGTGCGGCTTTTGGAGCTTCCCGACCTTGGTCTCAACCCGAGACTGTGAGCTCCTTGATGCAAAAGTCCGCAGGCCGCGGTTGGAGTGTCGATACCAGGCAAGGGATCGCACGCTCAGATGGTACGTTCATGGCTTTATGTACCTACTCTGGGGTGGTCCATGTTTCAGAGGTTCCGAGGGGCGTGCGGATCAACTGCGCTGTAGGCCACGAATTTAGTGCTGGGTTTGAGGTATATTAATTGTATAAATCATCTTCAGTGCTTGCTGCTGACCAATAGAGAATAGACAATAGGTGCAGGAGTAGGCCATTCGGCCCGTCGAGGCAGCACCGCCATTCAATCTGATCATGGCTGATCATTCTCAATCAGTACCCCGTTCCTGCCCTCTTCCCATTCCCCCTGACTCCGCTATCATTAAGAGCTCTATATAACTAATCTATCTAATGGATCAATATTGGAACAACTCACCTATTCCTCTTCAGAATCGTGCTGTGGAATACGAGCGAGCCAACAGGACGATGATTTGGAGGATGGTGTAATGAACAACCTCTCAGAACAGCAATGGAACATCCTTCAACATTTCTATCCTCAAGTTTTGAATGGATTTTGAAATTATACCCTAATGCTTCTCGTGATGAATGACCTACTCTGGACTATAGGTGCCAATCATTTGCGTTGTTAGGGTGTGTGCACATTATTAATCTAACACTAGATGACCTCCTGTAAGCATTTGCAATAATTACAATCCACCCTGTAAATGGGAATATTTCCCCTCTGACAAAATATTCCAGAATGGCTGTCTGGTAACTCAAATTTCACTGTACCGTAATTGGTACATGTGACAATAAATTGAATCTTGAATCTTGAATCGAGCTATTGCTACACCTATTTCAAACCAAACTAGTTAAAGAAAGTTGCAGGAAGGAACTGCAGATGCTGGTTTAAGAACCTGCTGGTTTAAGAGCATTAGCTGCAAAACAACCAAGTTCAGGAACAGTTTTGTCTACTGAACTGCCCCACCTGACTCGGGGGGTGGGGGAGGGGGTGGGGGAGGGGGTGGGGGAGGGGGTGGGGGTGGGGAGGGGGGGTGGGGTGGGGGGTAGCACCACACCTAGCACTCTGCACTTTATAATCTCATTTAATGTGCAATCAATAATTTACCTGCTCTCATTGATGCCTTTAAATTCACCATTTACATGCTTTAAACTCTAGGTTAAATGCTTTACCTTTTACCATTTACATGCTTTAACCCCCTGTCTATATGTATAGTATTGCACGGTCAAATTGTACTGTACTATAGACAATAGACAATAGAAAATAGACAATAGGTGCAGGAGGAGGCCATTCGGCCCTTCGAGCCAGCACCGCCATTCAATGTGATCATGGCTGATCATTCTCAATCAGTACCCCGTTCCTGCCTTCCCCCCATACCCCCTGACTCCGCTATCCTTAAGAGCTCTATCTAGCTCTCTCTTGAATACATTCAGAGAATTGGCCTCCACTGCCTTCTGAGGCAGAGAATTCCACAGATTCACAACTCTCTGACTTAGAATGTTTTTCCTCATCTCAGTTCTAAATTGCCTACCCCTTATTCTTAAACTGTGGCACCTGGTTCTGGACTCCCCCAACATTGGGAACATGTTTCCTGCCTCTAACGTGTCCAACCCCTTAATAATCTTTTATGTTTCGATAAGATCCCCTCTCATCCTTCTAAATTCCAGTGTCTACAAGCCTAGTCGCTCCAGTCTTTCAACATACGACAATCCCGCCATTCTGGGAATTAACCTAGTAAATCTACGCTGCACGCCCTCAATAGCAAGAATATCCTTCTTCAAATTTGGAGACCAAAACTGCACACAGAAATCCCGGAGTAACTCAGCGGGACAGGCAGCATCTCTGGAGAGAAGGAATGGGTGACGTTTTGGGTCTAGACCCTTCTTTAGACTGCGTCGGGGGAGAAGGAGACACAGAATCTATTCTACATTTTCCGTGATCTCCGTTCCCTTTGTCTCGTTTTCGTACCTTCCACTTCCTTAGCTCAGTGTCCCCCTCTCCCCTGACTCAGTCTGAAGAAGGGTCTCGACCCGAAACGTCACCCGTTCCATCTCTCCAGAGATGCTGCCTGACCTGCTGAGTTACCCCAGCATTTTGTGTCTACCTTTCGTTAAGGAGAGTCACGGGTACAGGGTTTTGCTGCACTTTTCTGTATGTGAATCTTAATAGGGATGGGAAGCACTAACAATCAGCTCTTGGCTTCCTCCATTGCCAGAACGAGGCCACATGCAAACTGGAGGAAGATCCACTTGCCTCGGTCCACTTGAATTTGCTGAACAACTTTGCTTCTGAAAGACCGACTGCATTCTTCACAGAAGGCATGGAGCTTCTCTCCAAGATCCAAAACACTCACAATGCAATGGCCGAGAGGGGCTTATCAGTAAAGGAGACAAGCCACCAATTACTTATTGAGTATTCTCGGTTAGCAAATGACTCCGTTTAGTGTAAGGAAACAACTGCAGATGGTGGTACAAATCGAAGGTATTTATTCACAAAATGCTGGAGTAACTCAGCGGGTCAGGCAGCATCTCAGGAGAGAAGGGATGGGTGACGTTGCGGGTCGAGACAACTTTAGATAGTTCCTCTGTCCCTCTCTTCCCCTCCCCCTTCCCAGTTCTCCCTCTACCTGTCTCCAGCTATATCTGTCCTTTGTCCCGCCCCCCCTGACATCAGTCTGAAGAAGGGTCTCGACCCGAAACGTCACCCATTCCTTCTCTCCTGAGATGCTGCCTGACCTGCTGAGTTACTCCAGCATTTTGTGAATAAATGACTCAGTTTAATAGATTCATAGTCGCTGTGTCAAACAGCTTGGAAACAAGTTGTTCAGCTCAATGCTTTCGCACCGATCAGAGGGCACCCATCCATTTCAATCTCATCCTCCAGCACTTGGCCCATAGCCTTGATGGCTTGGGCGATTTCTTCACTGCTGTCAGCAACTCTGCTTCAACCCCTCTCTCAGGTAGATATTCTGGATACTCGCGACAGTCTGATGTGGCCCAGTCAATAGTAAAAAGGTTCCCCTCAAATCCCTCTAAATCTCTTACCCCCTTACCTCAAATCTACACCAATCAGCCAAAACATGATGACCTCATGAGCCAAAACATTATGACCACCTGCCTAATATGCTGTTGGTCCTCCGTGTGCAGCCCCATACGCAGCAGGGTGCGATGCACTGTATATTGTGACACATTCCTCCCGTGACCACCATTGAAATTTTCTGTGACTTGTGCCACAGTCGACCTTCTGTCGGTTCGGACCAGACGGGATAGCCTTCGTTGCCCTCGCGCATCGATGAGCCTTGGGCGCCCAACACCCTGTCGCCGGTTTGTGGTTTGTCCCTGCTCGGACCACTGTCGGTCGGTACTCACCACTGCTGACCGGGAGCACCCCACAAGCCTTGCTGTTTCAGAGATGCTCTGACCCAGTCGTCTGGCCATAACAATTTGGCCCTTGTCAAAGTCGCTCAGGTCTTTACTCCTGCCCATTTCTCCTGCATCCAACAGGTCAACTTCAAGAACTGACTGTTCACTTGCTGCCTAATATATCCCACCCCTTGACAGGTGCCATTGTAACAAGATAATCAATGTTATTCACTTCGCCTGTCAGTGGTCATGATGTTTTGGCTGATCGGTGTTTGTCCTTCAGGTTTATTCAAGGGGGAATAAGTGGGAAAGCTTCCTGCATATGATTTTATATCCCTCATTCATGCACCAGCCTCACCTCCATCCCTCCAGTAAAAACAACATACAGTCTCTCCCCATGAATAAAGTACACTACCCCATCCTATATCCTGGTGGATCTCGTCCTCAGCCATCATATCCATCCTATGGTGTGGTGACAAAAAACATACGCAAAAAAAACATTACTTTCCCCTGCAACCGCAGGAGATGCGACACCTGGCCCTTTACCTCCCCCCTCGACTCCGTCCGAGGACCCCGACACTCTTTCCAGGTGAGGAAGAGGTTCACCTGCACCTCCTCCAACCTCATCTACTGTATCCGCTGTTCCGGGTGTGGACCCCTGTACATCGGCGAGACCAAGCGCAGGCTCGGCGATCGTTTCGCCGATCGCCTCCGCTCAGTCCGTCTAAAGCTAACTGATCTCCCGGTTCCCAAACACTTTAACTCCCCTTCCCGTTCCCACACTGACCTTTCTGCCCTGGGCCTCCTCCATTGTCAGAGTGAGGCGCAGTGCAAACTGGAGGAACAGCACCTCATGGTTGGCTTGGGTGGCTGAAAACCCCAGCGGTGTGAACTACATTCTATCTCTGTCCCGCCCACTCCCCTGACATCAGTCTGAAGGGTCTCGACCCGAAACGCCTCCCATTCCTTCTCTCCAGAGATGCTGCCTGTCCCGCTGAGTTACTACAGCTTTTTGTGTCTTATACGCAAAAAAATTCCGATCGTCGGAAAAGATTAAAATTTGGGTGACCGACATCGGTACTTTTGGCGAGCTTTGCATGGGAGTTCGGTTATTCACGGGAGCTTGAATTGTCCATCTCCAAACCTAGCTTGTGTCAACCGAGGGGGCAGCTTGTAAAAATAGTGGGTAAGAAAAGATCTGAACCAGAGGGAGTGAGCAACAGTCCGAGAGATTGTGGGATGAGATGGTGGGTGGGTTGTGGAGGTTTGGCTTAGTGGGAAGAAGGATCATTAGGAGGTGCAAAGACTGCAAGTCAGGATGAGCTCGTGATGGGGCTAGAGGTCAAGAGACTAAAGTCATTATCTGCAGAAAGCATTTTCTCTTGACCCCCAAGCAGTTTAGTTTAGTTTAGAGATACAGCGCGGAAACCGGCCCTTTCGGTCCACCGGGTCCGCGCCGTCCAGCGATCCCCGCACATTAACACCATCCTATACCCACGAGGGACAATTTTGACATTTACCAAGCCAATTAACCTACAAACCTGTACGCCTCTAGAGTGTGGGAGGAAACCGAAGATCTCGGAGAAAACACACGCTGGTCACGGGGTGAACGTACAAACTACGTACAGACAGCACCCATAGTCGGGATGGAACCCGGGTCTCCGGCGCTGCATTCGCTGTAAGGCAGCAACTCTACCGCTGTGCCACCCTGTCCTGACATATTTGTCAGTGTTGACAAATGTTATTTGTTTGCGACAGCCTTCATCCGCTTGGTTTCTGAGTCCAAGGAGATCTGACTTGGAGTCAACAAATTCAAATGACTCCTAATATCTGAGGCTTGCTGCTTTATTGGCAAAACGGACCAGTTACAGGCCTTTTGAGTTGAGGGGAACTGCAGATGCTGGTTTAAACCGTAGATAGACACAAAAAGCTGGAGTAACTCAGCAAGACAGGCAGCATCTCTGGCGAGAAGGAATGGGCGACGTTTCGGGTCGAGACCCTTCTTACAGGCCTTAAATTGAATCTTGAATCGTGAATCTTGAATCTTAAGTTTGTGGCCGGGGTGAGAGAGGTCAGAGATGATCCTAGCCGCTCGCTTCCTGCCCCTTTGCAGCGTACAGTTTGTTGATGGCTGGGAAGTTGCAGTCTCAGCTACAGTTTCAGTAGGTTTCAGTTTTAGAGCTTCCACATTTTCAACCAAAGATAATAGAGCAGAGCAAGATAGACCACTCGACCCTAAAAACCGTAGTACGTCACGGCGCCATTTTAGTAGGCAGAAACTTGCCGAAACATTTAAAAAGAAAAATAACAAAAATCTGTGAATTGATAGATGAGATATATTCTGCATTTCTAAGGTATCATCACACATACTGTTCCCCCAAAACACTGATTACACTGCGAGAGGCAGAGCGAACGGCGGGCTTTGCGTACTAAAATGGCGGACGTCACGCTCTTTTGCGTACTACACTTCAGTCTAGGCGATTTCAACGGAGTAGTCCATCTTGTTCTTCTAGTATCTTTGTTTTCAACCCATCAGAAGCTCTGATAATGACCAACCACTCACCAGTGTGTATCCCGTACTATTGATCTGTGTGGATAATCTAAAGAGGACAATCTTCCTCCAATGTTTTTATAATGCTTTATAATTCTAAAGCGCCAAGCTCTCAGCGCTTGTTATGCTACAAAGCACGAGCCACATCACCATACATAATTAGATCTGATCCCAGAAGATCAGGGGTGTTAAGCTTATGCAGCGGCAGAAGCTTGCTGTGCTTAGCTTCTGTGTGATTCATGGAGTTTGGAAGAACGACACACTCTTGTTATCTGCAGATAAGAGTCAGAGTTGTAAAGCACATGAATGGCCCCTGTGGCCTACCATGGTCCATGCAAAAATGTTTATTTGCATCTACACTCATTCTGCTTGCCTGCATTGGGGATATCAATTAAAGGGCATTTGGACAGGTACATGGATAGGACAGGTGTGGAGGGGTATGGGCCAAATGTGGGCAGGTGGGACTATTGTCAGCATGGCTAGATTGAGCTGAAGGGCCTGTTTCTGTGCTTAGTGACCCAATGGGTGCAGAGGAAATGGAAAGGTGACATTTTGGGTCCTGACCCTTTTCAAGACCGCAATACGGGTGTAGGAAGCTGAAAAACAGACAACGACTGGAAAGTAATGTAGGTGGTGTAAGTGACCAAGTTTTTAGTTTTAGTTTTAGATATGCAGTGTGGGAACAGGCCCTTCGGCCTGCCAAGTCCGCATCGATCAGCGATCCCCAAACACTAACACTATCCTGCACAACCTAGAGACAATTTACATTCATACCAAGCCAATTAATCTGCAAATCTGCACGTCTTTGGTGTGTGAGAGGATACCGAAGATATCGGAGAAAACCCACGCAGGTCACAGGGAGAACGGACAAACTCCGTACAGACGGCACCCGTAGTCGGGATCGAACCCGGGTTTCTGGCGCTGTAAGGCAGCAACTCTACCGCTGCGCCACCGTGCCTTGCCTATTTAAATGCCCCATATTGAGTTGTGGATTTGTTTCTGTTCATACAGGCTGGGCATATTATTTCAACCCATACCTACCTATCATTCTGTCCTGGGTGTCCTCCATTGCCAGATTGAGGCTACACAGAAATTTTGGGAACATCATTTTCCGCTTGGGCAACTTACAACCCAGTGGTATGAATATTGATTTCTCTAACTGCAAATATTCCCTCTGCATTCCCTCTCTCTCCATCCCTCCCCCACCCGAGTCGTAGCAGCTTCAAAGTTATCTTGTTGAGTCTCATTGTCTGTAACTGGTTCTCACCCAGCAAACTGCTAACAGTGGCCTGTTTCCTTTATCATCGTTACTTTATTTTGCATATCATTTGTTCGATATCCCTCTGCATCACCGTCTACATCTGTCGTTTCCCTTTTCCCCTGACATCAGTCTGAAGACGGGTCTCGACCCGAAACGTCACCCGTTCCATCTCTCCAGAGATGCTGCCTGGCTTGCTGAGTTACTCCAGCATTTTGTGTCTACCTTCCTTTCTACCGATATCCTTCATGCCTCACTACATTTCACTCCTCCTCTCTTCTTACTTGCAAGCCCATTATCTCCTTTTCATCTCTATCACTCACTCTGCCCATGTCACCGTTGTCTTTTTTTCCTGCTTTCTCCACCTGACTACAATGTTTTAAGAAGGGTCAGAACTAGGGTTGGCAACTGTCCCGTATTAGCCGGGACATCCCGTATTTTGGGCTAAATTGGTTTGTCCCGTACGGGACCACCCTTGTCCCGTATTAGGCCCGGACGGTGCTGTAGGCCTGGACACTGTAGACAATAGACAATGGACAATAGGTGCAGGAGGAGGCCATTCGGCCCTTCGAGCCAGCACCGCCATTCAATGTGATCATGGCTGATCATTCTCAATCAGTACCCCGTTCCTGCCTTCTCCCCATACCCCCTGACTCCGCTATCCTTAAGAGTTCTATCTAGCTCTCTCTTGAATGCATTCAGAGAATTGGCCTCCACTGCCTTCTGAGGCAGACAATTCCACAGATTTACAACTCTCTGACTGAAAAAGTTTTTCCTCATCTCCGTTCTAAATGGCCTACCCCTTATTCTTAAACTGTGACCCCTGGTTCTGGACTCCCCCAACATTGGGAACATGTTTCCTGCCTCTAACGTGTCCAACCCCTTAATAATCTTATACGTTTCGATAAGGTCCCCTCTCATCCTTCTACTGTAGCCCAGGGGCTGCTGTAGTCCCAGACTGTGTAGGCCCAGGCGCTGCCTAACGGAGGTTGCGTAGCAACCCACCTCCCGTCCCGGGCGGCCGCCATTGGTGGAGCGGGAGCACGTGGCCGCTGGTTGGGTGAGGTCACGTGGGGCGCGGGGCGGTGACGTTCACCCTTTGTCCCTTACTTGGGAGTGAGGAAGTTGGCAACCCTAATCAGGACCCAAAAGGTCACCTTTCCATTTTCTCCACAGAGAGAATCACAGTGTCAGTAAGCACAGAAACAGCCCCTTCAGCTCAACTCACCCAAGCTAACAATAGTCCCACGTTAGGCCGCTACCTCCTCGAAACCTTTCCTATCCGTGTGAAAGAGTTTTAGAACTGAAAGGGTTAAGGGTGTACGTGCAGAGGAATGGCTCAGGCAGGAAATATGTGGAAACAAGATAAAATGCCGTGATTAGCTGAAATTGCAATGTTTTTTTCCTGCATGACAAAAGAAACAGATCCAAGGTGTTGGGACTAAAAAGATAAGACTCCGTATCACACAGTCTTGAACCAGACAAGATAAGAACTGGTGCCAGAAAAGATAAGAACTGTGCTGAGGAATGTGCGCGATTAACTACCCGTGAATACTCAGGTATAAATGTACTGTCTGTGCACAATTCAAGTGAGTGGGACCACGAGGGGCAGCAAGTATGTAGCCATACTCAGGGTTGCTCTCCCACTCCCGCATGCATGAATAAAAAGGGTATTGTTTCATTCTTAAGATGACCAATGTGGTTTGTTGTCTGATAGCGCGGATCGAACTTTATCACATGTACCTGTCCAAATGCTTTTTAATTTATATTATAGTACCTACCTCCTCAGGTAGCTCATTCCATGTACCCACCACTCTGCAGAGAGAAGTTACCCCACAGGTTCCTCTTATATCTTAGGTCGACACAAAATGCTGGAGTAACTCAGCGGGTCAAGCAACATCTCTGGAGAGAAGCAGTGGGTGACGTTTCGGGTCGAGACCTTTCTTCAGATCCGAAACGTCACCCATTCCTTCTCTCGAGGCAGAGGCAGGAAACATGCTAGAAACATGCAGGAAACACGTTAGAGGCAGGAAACATGTTCCCGATGTTGGGCGAGTCCCAAACCAGGGGCCACAGTTTAAGAATAAGGGGTAGGCCATTTAGAACGGAGGTGAGGAAAATATTTTGCACTCACGAGAGTTATGAGGCTGTGGAACTCTCTGCCTAAGAAGGCAGTGGAGGCCAATTCCCTGGATGCTTTCAAGAGAGAGTTAGATAGAGCTCGTAATGATAGCGGAGTCAGGGGATATGAGGAGAAGGCAGGAACAGGGTACTGATTGTGGATGATCAGCCATGATCACGGTGAATGGTGGTGCTGGCTTGAAGGGCCGAATGGCCTCCTCCTGCACCGATTGTCTATTGTCTACCTTCGATTTAAACCAGCATCTGCGGGGTTTTTCCTACCTCCTCTGGAAGCTTGTTCCATACCCCCACTACCCTTTGTGTGAAAAAGTTACCCTCAGATCTCTATTAGAACTTTCCCCTTTCACATTAAACCTATGTCCTCTAGTTCTTGATTCTCCTATTCTTGCTGAAAGACTCTGTCCTAATCGGCCCAATCTCTCCCAATAGCTCAGGCCTTCAAGTACCGGCAACAACCCTCACAAGTCTTCTCTGCATCATTCCTATAACAGCGTGATCACAATTGAACACAATACTCCAAATGCAGCTTCACCAACATCTCGCACAACTGTAAAGTAGCATCCCAACCTCCATACAGAAACAAGAAGCATATCGAAGGGTCTGACCCAAAACGTCACCTATCCATGTTCTCCGGAGATGCTGCCTGACCCGCTTAGCTACTCCAGCACTTTGTGCCCTTTCATTCCATCTTCCATACTTTACACTCAATACCCTGACTGATGAAGGAAGGCCAATGCACTGAAAACCTTCTTGACCACAAAATCTGCATATGACATACACATTCTACATCCCGCAGCTCCGCTCTTGCTCCCCCTCCCCCCACTCGTAACAAGGACGGAATCCCCTCGTTCTCACCTTCCACCCCACCAGCCAGCGGATCCAACATATCATCCACCAACATTTCCGTCACCTACAACGGGACCCCACCACTGGCCATATCTTCCCATCCCCTCCCCTTTCTGCGTTCCGCAGAGACCGTTCCCTCTGTAACTCCCTGGTCCACTCGTCCCTTCCTACCCAAACCACCCCATCCCCGGGCACTTTCCCCTGCAACCGCACGAGATGCAACACCTGTCCCTTTACCCCCCCACCCCTCAACTTCATCCAAGGACCCAAACAGTCTTTCCAGGTGAGACAGAGGTTCACCTGCACCTCCTCCAACCTCATCTATTGCATCCGCTGCTCCAGATGTCAACTTATTTACATCGGCGAAACCAAACGCAGGCTCGGCGATCGCTTTGCTCAACACCTGCGCTCGGTCCGCGTTGGCCAAACTGATCTCCCGGTGGCCGAGCACTTCAACTCCCCCTCCCATTCCCAGTCTGACCTTTCTGTCATGGGCTTCCTCCAGTGCCACAGTGAGGCCCACCGGAAATTGGAGGAACAGCACCTCATATTTCGCCTGGGCAGCTTGCAGCCCAGTGGTATGAACATCGACTTCTCCAACTTTAGATAGTTCCTCTGTCCCTCTCTTCCCCTCCCCCTTCCCAGATCTCCCACTGTCTTCCTGTCTCCGTCTATATCCTTCCTTTGTCCCGCCCCCCTGACATCAGTCTGAAGAAGGGTCTCGACCCGAAACGTCACCCATTCCTTCTCTCCCGAGATGCTGCCTGACCTGCTGAGTTACTCCAGCATTTTGTGAATAAATACCTTTGATTTGTACCACCATCTGCAGTTATTTTCTTATACTACACATTCAAGGAACTATATACAGGACCTGCACTCCTCGATCCCTCTGCTCTACATCATTTCCCAGGGCCCTGCCATTCACTGTGTAGGTCCTGCCCTGGTTTAACTTCCCAAAATGCACCACCTCGCGCTTATCTGCATTAAACCCCATTAGCCATTCGTCAGCCCACTTGCCCAACCGGTCAAGATTACCATACCATACCATACACATACAGCCGGAAACAGGCCTTTTCGGCCCACCAAGTCCATGCCGCCCAGCGATCCCTGTACATTAACACTATCCTACACACACTAGGGACAATTTTTACATTTACCCAGCCAATTAACCTACATACCTGTACGTCTTTGGAGTGTGGGAGGAAACCGAAGATCTCGGAGAAAACCCACGCAGGTCACGGGGAGAACGTTCAAACTCCTTACAGTGCAGCACCCGTAGTCAGGATCGAACCTGAGTCTCCGGCGCTGCATTAGCTGTAAAGCAGCAACTCTACCACTGCGCTACCGTGCTATAATTTTTGATTATCGTCTTTGCTTTCTACAAGACCACCCATTTTAGTGTCATTTGCAAACTTACTAATCGTGCTTTCGACATTCTCATCCCAATTGTTGATATCAACCACGAACAGCAATCCCTGAGGAACACCATTTGTCACCAGACCTCAGGTCTGAAGGACAACCTTCCACCATCGACCTTTTGCTTCCTTCCGTGAAGCCAATTCCCTATGAATGAATGGCGGGTCTGTCATATGTTGAAAGACTGGACCGGACTAGGCTTGTATTCACTGGAATTTAGAAGGATGAGAGAGGATCTTATCGAAACGTATAAGATTATTAAGGGGTTGGACACGTTAGAGGCAGGAAACATGTTCCCAATGTTGGGGGAGTCCAGAGCAAGGGGCCACGGTTTAAGAATAAGGGGTAGGCCATTTAGAACGGAGATGAGGAAAAGCTTTTTCAGTCAGAGAGTTGTGAATCTGTGGAATTGGCAGTGGAGGCCAATTCTCTGAATGCATTCAAGGGAGAGCTAGATAGATCTCTCAAGGATAGCGGAGTCAGGGGGTACGGGGAGAAGGCAGGAACGGGGTACTGATTGAGAATGATCAGCCATGATCACATTGAATGGCGGTGATGGCTCGAGGGCCGAATGGCCTCCTCCTGCACCTATTGTCTATTGTCTATTGTTTATTTTCTATGATGCCTGGCCTGCTGAGTTACTCCAGCACTTTGTTTTTTTTTCCCCTCACGATTCCTTGCATCTACATTTTATTTCAACCACTTATTATACAGAACACCAGAATATCTGTTGCCAAAGGTCTGAAACAAACATTGCACAATGGCGTCACGGTGGCGCAGCTGTAGAGTTGCTGCCTTACAGCATCTGCAGCGCCGGAGACCTGGGTTCAATCCCAACTACGGGTGCTGTCTGTACGGAGTTTGTACGTTCTCCCCCTGACTGCGTGGGTTTTCTCCGAGATCTTCGGTTTCCTCCCACACTCCAAAGACGTACAGGTTTGTAGGTTAATCGGCTTGGTATCAGTGCAAATTGTCCCTCGTGTGTGTAGGATAGTGTTAATGTGCGGGGATCGCTGGCCGGCGCAGACCCGGTGGGCCGAAGGGCCTGTTTCCGCGCTGTATCTCTAAACAAAACGAAACTAAACATATATAAGTGAACGGACTGAATGTATCCTGCAGTCAATCTTGATATATTATTGTTCTAGACACTATTATTGCCTTCAATGAAGGATGATATATTGATAGTTCCACATCGCTTCTCAGTTAAGTAAGGAGGAACAGAATAAAAGTCTGCAGATGGCACATTACCATCAGGTTTAGTACATTGCTGCTTGCTGGAATAGCCGAACGGTGATATAAAGTGACGGAAACAGACAACACACTTCACCACAATGAGCAGAGATGATGGCAGAGGAGGAATGCAGTGGATATATGTTGGCCAGCTCATGTGACTCAAGTGGAGATATTCCCGAGGGAGGATAATATTGTCAAGGTCACAACGACCTCAGAACAAAGAAATCCAGTGATACCCAAGGAAACAAACATATTGCTTGTGGTATTTATTCACAAAACGCTGGAGTAACTCAGCAGGTCAGGCAGCATCTCGGGAGAGAAGGAATGGGTGACGTTTCGGGTCGAGACCCTTCTTCAGACTGAGCTTGTGGTGGTAAGGAAGGAGGAAATAAATATTTGTACGCGTACTTGCCAGATGAACTACAAAAGACTCAAACGAGGCCATACTAATAACCTTAAATTAAATTATAACTTGCCGAAGTCAGAAACTGAAGAGCTACATTTGACAAGTTTAACCAGGAACCAGGGGAAATGGCTGATAAATAAATGCACTGTCAGGTTAAAAGTGGCAAGGAGCAGTTTGCAGACTTTGAGACTGATAAACAATCTGAGGGGTGAAAATAAATGGTTGTCATTTTTGGTCAATACCCTATGTCAAGACTGTGAGTGGAGAGGGGAGATAGCCAGTATTGAGAGAGGAGTGCTGTGATCATAAGGAATAGTTGAATTAGGCCATTCGGCCCATCAGGTCTACTCCGCCATTTAATCATGGCAGGATAGTATTAACGTGCAGGGATCGCTGGACGGCGCAGACTCGGTGGGGCGATGGGACTGTTTCCATGCTGCATCTTTAAACTAAACTCAACTAGCGCAGCGCAGCGGTAGAGTTGCTGCTTTACAGCGAATGCAGCGCCGGAGACTCAGGTTCGATCCTGACTACGGGTGCTGCACTGTAAGGAGTTTGTACGTTCTCCCCGTGACCTGCGTGGGTTTTCTCCGAGATCTTCGGTTTCCTCCCACACTCCAAAGACGTACAGGTATGTAGGTTAATTGGCTGGGTAAATGTAAAAATTGTCCCTAGTGGGTGTAGAATAGTGTTAATGTGCGGGGATCGCAGGGCGGCACGGACTTGGTGGGCCGAAAAGGCCTGTTTCCGGCTGTATATATATGATATGATATGATGATATGATGATATGATATGATGATAAGATGAGCTCTGGCTTCAAACGGGACTTCAATGCCCGATGTGGTGGAACCTCCAACAAACTACTTAGATCTTGCGAGGTCACGAGTAACACAGGGCACAAACACAGACTCTCACAAAGTATGCTATACTTGCTTCTGCAGAAGATAAAGGAGACCTGGCTTGTCCGCTTTGTGGATTTGTTGGAAAGGAAGGAACTGCAGATGCTGGTTTACACCGAAGACAGACGCAAAATGACGGAGTAACTCAGCGGGACAGGCAGCATCTATGGAGAGAAGGAATGGGTGACATTTCAGATTGAGACCCTTCTTCAGCCTGAAGAAAACTCTCGACCCAAAACGTGACCCATTCCTTCTGTCCAGAGATGCTGCCTGTCCCGCTGAGTTACTCTGGCATTTTGTGTCTAGCTTGTGGATTTGATGTGCTACAAGTGTCCACTTTCTATTACCCAGCCTTTCTTAGCAACCCCCAGTCCTCCAAGTCGCAGCAGAAATCAGATCCATGTCCTTCAATACTCCATGCCACACTCTTTCCTAACATACTGCGGGAATATCTGTGAAATAATATGTTCAAAATAACCCAGTTTAGTCAACATGCCTGGCCCATCTTCATTCTACCAGAAGGTACAAGACGTATGGATTGATGGTCTAATTCTATTAAAAAAATCAGAAGAAATATACACAAGTGACTTTCTATATTGGTTTTGAAATTCAATGATAGCAAGATGCGTTACTGCAAATCTACTTTAGAAACGAAATCACACACAAAAACACAGAAACTGTTTCCAAAAGTTCAGAAATATGGCACTCTGTGTCAGGATATTCCATCTGCTTACATCAGTGGTTCCCAAACTTTGGTGCATGAGTTCCTTGCGGGAGGGAGGTGATGAAAGGACTACAATCAGTAACCCATGCCTTGCCTTCTCCCCACACCCCTTCATTCCACTAGCCGCTCGACCTCTATCTAACTCTCTCTTAAATCCATCCAGTGATTTGGCTTCCACTGCCCTCTGTGGCAGAGAATTCCACAAATTCACAACTCTCTGGGTGAAAAAGTTTCTTCTCACCTCAGGTCTAAATGGCCTCCCCTTTATTCTAGGACTGTGGCCCCTGGTTCTGGACTCCCCCAACATTGGGAACATTTTTTCCTGCATCTAGCTTGTCCAGTCCTTTTATAATTGTATATGTTTCTATGAGTTCCCCCTCTCATCCTTCATTTGAAAAAGTTTGGAATGACTGCCGATATCGTGACAAAACACGCGATAAGCTTGATAAATGCTAAACACAAGCTGTCGTTGCTTCAGTGGATGCATGAAACCAACCAAGACTGACAACATCTACCTACTCTCTGGCCTTGCACCTCCTGGAATCAGAAGAGCTGTCGCCAGTCAAAAAGAACGCCTCAGACAATCAGAGGATGGCCAGCCTTTGCTCCCTCAGCGTTTGAAATCACGCAGAAGTTTCCCAGCGTTTGAAATCACGCAGAAGTTTCCTCTCTTCTGTCCATCCCCTGGAATGCAGTGCATCGTCCAGAAGGCTCAAACTCTGGGAAGAGAGACTAGAGAAATCTCCGGAAGACACTCACGTGGCAATCGATCCTTCTGAGAAACTCCCGCCAGGTTCTGACCGACCGTGGATAACCTGGCGCCGTCTCAACAGACTGCGGACAGGCGTGGGGAGGACCAAATGGAATGTGCTGAAGTGGGGACGTACTGAAGATGCGGCAGGCTGCGAGTGTGGACGGGGCCTCCAGACTGTGGAGCATCTCCTGAGCTGTGACATGCTGCATGACACACGCACTGTAAAGGATCTCGCAGAGGCCAACGACCTGGCACTAAAATTGCCCGCTATTGGCAAACAGCTGTGTGATGACACGAAATAAATAAATAAGTCTGATAAATAATGTGATGCTCACCAATAAAATCGTTCCTTTGTCACTTGTTCTTGCAGCAACTCCCATTTCTTTCCAAAATCAACAGAAACATATAGCTACGAGAAAGGAAACAAGTAATTATTATACCAGTGCTTCAAAAATGCACATGTAATGCACACTGTCACTTCATTCTTTAACGCCAGCTAACTACATAGCCCCTGGCACTGGAGCTCCTTTGAGGATTCATGTGGTCTTCTTAAGATCGGGTCTGCAATCCACCTCCAGGCTCTGTGGCAGACACATCCAAGGAATGACAAGAAGCGATTATTCACCTTATGTGGAGGAGGTCTAGGTGCCGTATCTATCTGATATTCCGTGTGAACACCAGTGTCATTATTCAGGAAAATTAATAGCAAAACATATGGACGGTCACGGTGGCGCAGCGGTAGAGTTGCTGCCTTACAGCGCTTGCAGCGCCGGAGACCCGGGTTCCATCCCGACTACGGGCGCCGTCTGTAGGGAGTCTGCACGTTCTCCATGTGACCTGCGTGGGTTTTCTCCGGGATCTCCGGTTTCCTCCCGCACTCCAAAGACGTACAGGTTTGTAGGGTAATTGGGCTTGGTATAAGTGTAAATTGTCCCTAGTAAGTGCAGGATAGTGTTAGCGTGCGAAGATCGCTGGTCGGCACGGACTTGGTGGGCCGTAGGGCCTGTTTCTGCGCTGTATCTCGAAACTAAACGAAAACTATTTCTATTAAAGAAATTATGAACACAGTGAATCACAACTGTATTCCTATGTTGTTTGTGTTTCACACTCTTTTAAGGGCACCCTTTTATGGACGAATTCACATACGTCTATAGTCATTACAACAGCAGTTCTTTTTTAACACCCTCTCTCAAAAATGGACAACAACATGCCAAGAGAAGCTAGAAATCAATTTGTAACTTTATCTGTTATTACTTTTCAAATACCAGAAGAAACAAGTTGGAAATCTCAGGAGAAATAAGAAGAAATCGAGGTAAATGGGAAAGAACACAGAAGAGATAGACACAAAAAGCTGGAGTAACTCAGCGGAACAGGCAGCATCTCCGGAGGGAATGAGTGGAGAGAAGAAATAGAGATGATGAACTAAGTTTAGCTACCATAAAGTTAAAACTTTATATTGCCTAAGTTTCCATCTACTCTAAATTGAGTAAAATACTCCGAGACCAGGATTACAAAGTAGAAGTTGATAGAATGCCTCATTTAGCAGAAATCAAATTTATAATGAATCAGAAGCTCATTTTACCTGGGGACAATATGTCTGCTCAGGATAAGGTTGCTGACTGTCCCGTATTAGCCGGGACATCCCATATTTTGGGCTAAATTGGTTTGTCCCGTAAGGGACCGCCCTTGTCCTGTATTAGGCGCTGTAGGCCCGGATGCTGTAGGCCCGGAAGCAGTAGGTCCGGACACTGTAGGCCAGGATGCTGTAGGCCCGGACACTGTAGGCCCAGAAGCTGTAAGTCCGGACGCTGTAGGTCCGGACAGTGTAGGTCCGGACAGTGGAGGTCCGAACGTTGTAGGTCCGGACACTGTAGGCCCGTACAGTGTAGGCCCAGGGGCCCGGGCGCCGCCTAACAGAGGTTGCATAGCAACCCGCTTGCTGGCCCGGGCGGCCGCCATTGGTGGAGTGGGAGCGTGTGGCCGCTGGCTGGGTGAGGTCACATGGGGCGCGGGGCGGTGACGTCACCTTGTCCCTTATTTGGGAGTGAGATAGTTGGCACCCCTAGTTCGGGATTATCTGACAACTTGAGAATCGAGCTCTACCCCCTTCTTATTTACTCATT
This sequence comes from Rhinoraja longicauda, assembly GCF_053455715.1. Taxonomy (NCBI): domain Eukaryota; kingdom Metazoa; phylum Chordata; class Chondrichthyes; order Rajiformes; family Arhynchobatidae; genus Rhinoraja; species Rhinoraja longicauda. The sequence goes on along the minus strand of NC_135953.1, from coordinate 137,793,440 downwards.
TGAAGAATGGTTGCATGGATAGGGTTTTTGTTGGGAATGTAGTGCTGGAGGAACTGCATCCAGGCATACAAAGAAAGGCCAAGTTGCCTGACTCGAGTGGAGGGAAAATCCTGAACTTGGATTCAACATACAGCATGGATACATGCGAGTGAATCACTGGTGCACTGTGCAAATCATACACGCGGTCACTGGCAAAAATTATCACCTGATCCTTTTTACGCAATTCAAGTGCTGCATGGATGCGCATTAGTTGCAGAGACCCTATTTTTCACCAGCATCTATGGACAGGAGCTTCACAACTGCATTGTTTATCTATAGTGGTGGGTGTGGGATAGGGTTAGCGGGGAGTTGTTGGGTTGGGGCAAAGTAGTGTTGCCAACTATCTCACTCCCAAATAAGGGACAAGGTGACGTCACCCCCCTGCGCCCCACGTGACCTCACCCAGCCAGCGGCCACATGCTCCCACTCCACCAATGGTGGCCGCCCATGCCGGGAGGTGGGTTGCTACACAACCTCCGTTAGGCGGCGCCGGGGCCTCTGGGCCTACACTGTCCGGACCTACAGCATCCGGACCTACGGCGTACGGGCCTACAGCATCCGGCCTACGGCGTATGGGCCTACAGCGTCTGAGCCTATGGCGTACGGGCCTACAGCGCCCCCCGGGCCTAATACGGGAAAGGGTGGTCCCGTACGGGACAAACCAATTTAGCCCAAAATACAGGAGGTCCCGGCTAATACAGGACAGTTGGCAACCCTAGGGCAAAGGCCTCAAAACTTTACTTGCGGTCTTGAAGACACACAAGTGCAAACTGTTTTGGAACAGAACAAAAGGAAGAGGTTAAGGTGGCCATTACTTCAGGTCTCTTGCCTCAACATGTGCGATATCTCATAGTATCTGCAGAATTTGTTTTGCTCTCCCTACTCTTCCTCTTATTGTACCCACACTGGATAAATTAACAGTCATGAAAAAGACTTCATCGGCCTCTTCCAGGTTGATACCAATTGGTGTCATTTGTCTTCTCTTAGTCTCCATCACAACATTGCTCCTCCTCTTTTCACCTTTTCCTTGTTCTACAAGTTTAATCATTCCAATTTGACAGTTCATAAGGTTATAAGGTCATAAGTGACAGGAGTAGAATTAGACCATTTGGCCCATCAAGGCTACTCCGCCATTCAATCATGGCTGATCTATCTCTCCCTCCTAACCCCATTCTCCTGCCTTCTCCCCATAACCCCTGACTAATCAAGAATCAAGTTCTGGAGATAGGTCACTTATCTGAAGCGTTATTATGTTTTCCTCTCCCGAGATGCTGTTTAACCCGATGAGTATAATCATCACTTCTCTGTGTTTCTTTCAGATTTTCAGCGTCTGCAATTATTTGCCTTTGGATTTCAACTTAAAATAGCTGTCGGCAGAACAAGGGTAGATTCATTCACAGTGTCTGGGGAGTGTGGTACAGCAGAAGGATCTCGGAGTGCAGGAACATCGTTCCTTGAAAGTGGCGTCACGGGTAGATAAGTTGGTCCAGTTGTACAAGACAATTGGTAAAGGCACATTTGGAGTATTGTGTTCAGTTTTGGTCACCCTGTTTTAGGAAAAATGTTGTTAAGCTGGAAAGGGTGGCAAAGAAGATTTACGAGGATATCGCCAGGACCCAAGACCCTGAGTGAAAGGGAGAGGTTGTGCGGGCTAGGACTTTATTCCTTGGAGTGCAGGAGGAAGAGAGAGCCATCTTATAGAGGTGTTTACGCGAGGGAAATAGATAGGATAAATGCACAGGATCCTTTATCCAGAGTAGGGGAATCAAGGACCAGAGGACAAAGGTTTAAAGTGAGAGGGAAAAGATTTAGTAGGAACCCGAGGAACAACTTTTTCGCACAATTGGCGGTGGGTATATGGGAAGAGCTGCCAGAGGAGGTAATTAAGCCAGGTATTATTGCAACGTTTTAAAGACATTTGGACAGGTACATGGATAGGAAATGTTTGGAAGGATATGGGCCAAACGCAGGCAGGCTAGTGCAGAAGAGGTATTTTGGTTGGCATGGGCAAGTTGGGCCGAAGGGCCTATTTCCATATTGTTTGATTGAATGACTCTTTCCATCAGTCTGAAGAAGGGCCTCGACCCAAAACGTCACCCATTCCTTCTCTCCAGAGATGCTGCCTGACCTGCTGAGTTACTCCAGCATTTTGTGATACTTTCCATGCAAGATGTCTTTCCAGTCATTTTATGTGCTGAAGTAAGACCATGATCGCCTTCGGTATATTCCTTCTCTGTTAATGAAGATGGCTCGGGTATAGGATGCATCATCGTCTCCGGTACCTCATGACTGGGAGTAGAGAGCACGCAGCAAAATTCCTCAGGCATAGCTTTAAGGTAAGAGGAACAAGAAGGATCCCAGCAATGAGTGGGTTAACCTATGATGAGCGTTTGTCGGCACTGGGCCTGTACTCGCTGGAGTATGGAAGAATGAGAGGGGGGACCTCATTGAAACGTACAGAATAGTGAAAGGCTTGGATAGAGTGGATGTGGAAAGGATGTTTCCACTAGTGGGAGAGTCTAGGACTAGAGGTCACAGCCTCAGAGTTAAAGGGCATTCTTTTAGGAAGGAGATGAGGAGAAATTTCTTTAGTCAGAGGGTGGTGAATCTGTGGAATTCTTTGCCACAGAAGGCTGTGGAGGCCAAGTCAGTGGATATTTTTAAGGCAGCGTTAGATAGATTCTTGATCAGTACGGGTGTCAGGGTTGATGGGGAGAAGGCAGGAGAATGAGGTTAGGAGGGAGAGATAGATCAGCCATGATTAAATGGCGGAAGAGAATTGATGGGCCAAATGGCCTAATTCTAATCCTATTCCTTATAACCTTAAGACAAAGTTTAAGGAAGATGTGTGGGGCATGTTTTTTTTTTACACAGATGGTGATGGGAACCTTGAATCCGCTGCCAGGTGTGGTGGTGGAAACAGATGCTATAGTGGCATTTAAGAGGCTTTTAGAATGGCATGAATATGCAGGGAATGTAGGGTAGATGTAATTAGTTTATTTTGGCATCACGTTTGGCACATAAATTGTGGTATTCCAATGCTGTACTTTTCTATGCTCCATGGTCTAAATGTAGCAAGGGTTTTCCGTAGAAAATCTTTATTCGCTGAACCAGGCGGCCCTTCGGCCCACCGAGTCCGCACCGACCAGCATTCCCCCGCACATTAACACCATTCTACACACACTGGGGACAATTTACACGTGTACCAAGCCGATTAACCTACAAACCTGCACGTCTTTGGAGTGTGGGAGGAAAACGAAGATCTCGGAGAAAACCCACGCAGGTCCACGGGGAGAACGTACAAACTCCGCGCGGACAGCACCCGTGGTCGGGATCAAACCCGGGTCTCAGGTGCTGCAAGCGCTTGTAAGGCAGCAACTCTACCGCTGCGCCACCGTGGCGCCCTTGTTGTGAGTAAGGATGTCCAATGACATGATTGTGTTATTATCTGCTGCAAAGAAAAGGCTACTGTTTCCGTACGGCTGGGAGATAAATGAAATGCAGGTGACATTGATGCAGTGGGACCTGGCGGCATCTACTTTAATAGAAATTGACAGAACACCAACAATTTCATGGAATTTGGGGGGAAAAATTGCAATTTACAGTCCTCAAATTAAGCTACGGTCATCAGGTCATAAGTGATAGGTGCAGAATTAGGCCATTCGGCCCATCAAGTCTACTCCGCCATTCAATCATGGCTGATCTATCTCTCCCTCCTAACCCCATTCTCCTGCCTTCTCCCCATCGCCCCTGACACCCGTACTAATCAAGAATCTATCTGTCTTAAATCTGTCTTTAAAACATCCATTGGTATTCTTCACAACATATCTGCACAACATATTAAAGAATAAACTTTTGAAATAGATGCTAGCTTGCACTCTGAAGACAATATTTATTTCCTGCGGTTTCTAAGGTGGGGTTGCTGCAATGTTGTGTACGTGCTTGAGCTGCTGAGGCAGTAGTTCCGTGCTCTCTATCTTCCCATTTGCTCCACATAACGTAATTGAGTTTGGCTTGCTTGTAGTTATGTCCAGTATTATCGACTTTGTTTGGATACCATGAAAAAAATAAAGCTTTTCATGGTCTCCTCCATTTTCAGAGTGAGGCCCAGCGCAAATTGGAGGAACAGCACCTCATATTTCGCAAGGGCAGCTTACACCCCAGCGGTATGAACATTGACTTCTCTAACTTCAAGTAACCCTTGCTTTCCCTCTCTCTCCATCTCTCCCCCTGCCCAGCTCTCCCACCAGTCTGACTGTCTCCGACTACATTTTAGAAACATAGAAAATAGGTGCAGGAGTAGGCCATTCGGCCCTTCGAGCCTGCACCGCCATTCAATATGATCATGGCTGATCATCCAGCTCAGTATCCCGTACCTGCCTTCTCTCCATACCCCCTGATCCCTTTAGCCACAAGGGCCACATCTAACTCCCTCTTAAATATAGCCAATGAACTGGCCTCAACTACCTTCTGTGGCAGAGAATTCCACAGATTCACCACTCTCTGTGTGAAAAAAACCTTTCTCATCTCAGTCCTAAAAGACTTCCCCCTTATCCTTAAACTGTGACCCCTTGTTCTGGATTTTATCTCTGTTTGCTTTGTTGTGAACTTCTCTCAGCTAACAACGATAGATTCTACATTTTCCCTGATCTCCATTCCCTTGGTCCTGTTTTCACACCTAGCTCTTCCTTATCTGTACACTTCCTTATCTCTGTACCGCCCACTCCCCTAACTTCAGTCTGATGAAGGGTCTCGACCCGAAACGTCACCCATTCCTTCTCTCCAGAGATGCTGCCTGTCACGCTGAGTTACTCCAGCATTTTGTGCCTGTCAGAGCTTTTCATTGCATCTCGGGACTCGTGGCAATATTAAACCTCAACTTAGACGTGGCAATCCGGAAAAAAAGTTTGCATTAAGGCCGTACTTACCCGGCCCTCCCTGCTGTGGACAAGGAGTTTATCTTGTTCTTTTGGGTGAAACACCAAGGTCTCCACAGAGAAGAAGATTTGCTGCCGTTGGAAATTGGCTCCCTCGTCTGTACTCATGAACAGGCTCTGATCACGATCATTCATTGATGAACTCACGAGAATTATCTGAAGGAGAACATAAAGGAAACAAATCAATTTCCTGTCTTAACAATAAAAAGGTGACCCGGTACAAAGAGTAATTTTCTAACTCCGTGTTATCAACGAAGCAGCTTAACATTGGGGCTGCACCCTTCGTGGCTCCTTAGCTGTTATCAATGCCAATTCATTTGGAGCATATACGCCGATCAGCCAAAACGTTATGACCTGATGAGCCAAAGCATTACGACCACCTGCATAATATGCTGTTGGTCCTCCGTGTGCAGCCCCATACGCAGCAGGGTGCGATGCACTGTGTATTGTGACACATTCCTCCTGTGACCACCATTAACATTTTCTGTGACTTGTGCCACAGTCGACCTTCTGTCGGTTCGGACCAGACGGGATAGCCTTCGTTGCCCTCGCGCATCGATGAGCCTTGGGCGCCCAACACCCTGTCTGTCGCCGGTTTGTGGTTTGCCCCTCCTCGGACCACTGTCGGTAGGTACTCACCACTGCTGACCGGGAGCACCCCACAAGCCTTGCCGTTTCAGAGATGCTCTGACCCAGTCGGCTGGCCATAACAATTTGGCCCTTGTCAAAGTCGCTCAGGTCTTTACTCCTGCCCATTTCTCCTGCATCCAACACATCAACTTCAAGAATTGACTGTTCACTTGCTGCCTAATATATCCCACCCCTTGACAGGTGCCATTGTAACAAGATAATCAATGTTATTCACTTCACCTGTCAGTGGTCATAATGTTTTGGCCGATCAGTATATACGATACGATATATACGATATGGTGCTTCCAAAGAGCAACACCTCACATTCAATAGACAATAGACAATAGGTGCAGGAGGAGGCCATTCAGCCCTTCGAGCCAGCATCGCCATTCAATGTGATCATGACTGATCATCCACAATCAGTACCCTGTTCCTGCCTTCTCCCCATACCCCCTGACTCCGCTACCCTTAAGAGCTCTATCTAGCTCTCTCTTGAATGCATTCAGAGAATTGGCCTCCACTGCCTTCTGAGGCAGAGAATTCCACAGATTCACAACTCTCTGACTGAAAAAGTTTTTCCTCATCTCCGTTCCAAATGGCCTACCCCTTATTCTTAAACTGTGGCCCCTGGTTCTGGACTCCCCCAACTTCGGGAACATGTTTCCTGCCTCTAACGTGTCCAAGGCCTTAATAATCGTATACGTTTCGATAAGATCCCCTCTCATCCTTCTAAATTCCAGTGTGTACAAGCCTAGTCGCTCCAGTCTTTCAATATATGACAGTCCCGCCATTCCGGGAATTAACCTAGTAAACCTACGCTGCACGCCCTCCTGCACACATTCCCCTGTATTATATTCCATCAACCATTCAATACGATATGATATGACACAACTTTATTTATCCCAGGAGGGAAATTGATCTGCTAACAGTCATAAAACATGAGATACATGAAACATGAAATTAAAGTGACGAGTGGAAAGGATTGGGGGATGTGCAAAGATTGGGGAGGGGGGATGGGGGGAGGGGGGGTTGGGGGGAGTCAGTCTACCCCACGACAGAAGGGGGGGAGTTGTACAGTTTGACAACCACAAGGAATTGAAAAGGTGTAGCAGTAAAGACCATAACACCATGTTGGATTGCTATGCTGAAGATCGTCCCAGCATCGCATGGAACATAGGATGGTGTAACTGCAGTTGTGGATTAAGAAAATATCAGCAGCCAAGATTGCTGAACGTGAAATCGACAGTTCATATTAATCCAGCAAACTTAACATTGCAAAATATTCCAAGATGTTTCAAGGAACAATTATGAAACACAGTTCGACCCCAGGACACATAAAATAGAGCAGGTGGACGGGGTTTCATTCCTAGAAAACCATCTGCACTGTGATATATTCATGAGACAATAGACAATAGGTGCAGGAGGAGGCCATTCGGCCCTTCGAGCCAGCACCGCCATTCAATGTGATCATGGCCGATCATTCTCAATCAGTACCCCGTTTCTGCCTTCTCCCCATACCCCCTGACTCCACTATCCTTAAGAGCTCTATCCAGCTCTCTCTTGAATGTACTCAGAGAATTGGCCTCCACTGCCTTCGGAGGCAGAGAATTCCACAGATTCACAACTCTCTGACTGAAAAAGTTTTTCCTCATCTCAGTTCTAAATGGCCTGCCCCTTATTCTTAAACTGTGGCCCCTTGTTCTGGAGTCCCCCAACATTGGGAACATGTTTCGTGCCTCTAACCTGTCCAACCCCTTAATAATCTTATACGTTTCGATAAGATCTCCTCTCATCCTTCCATAACGCGACACCCTATTTCCCATTGAATCTCACTTTATCAGTGGAGCAACATTCCCACAGGATATTTTTCTATCAACATTAATAATGAGATCATAGGAGTCGAATTAGGCCATTCGGCCCACCAAGTCCACTCCGCCATTCAATCGTGACCAATCTATCTCTCCCTCCTAGCCCCATTATCCTGCCTTCTCCCCATAAACCACTGACACCCATACTAATCAAGAATGTATCTATCTCTGCCTTAAATACATCCACTGACTTTGCCTCCATGGCCTTCTGTGGCAAAGAACTCCGCATTTGTGTATTGTGTTTTCAGGTTTGGTCACCATATTATAAGAAAGACGTTGTCAAGCTGGAAAGGGGTGTAGAGAGATTTACGAGGATGTTGCCTGGACTTGAGGGTCTGAGAATTTTAGATTTAGATTTAGAGATACAGCGCGGAAACAGGCCCTTCGGCCCACCGGGTCCGCGCCGACCAGCGATCCCCGCACATTAACACTATCCTACACCCTAGGGACAATTTTTACATTTGCCCAGCCAATTAGCCTACATACCTGTACGTCTTTGGAGTGTGGGAGGAAACCGAAGATCTCGGAGAAAACCCACGCAGGTCATGGGGAGAACGTACAAACTCCGTACAGACGGCGCCCGTAGTCAGGATCGAACCTGAGTCTCCGGCGTTGCATTCGCTGTAAGGCAGCAACTCTACCGCTGCGCCACCATGCCGCCCATAGGGTATAGGGAGAGGTTGAGCAGGCTAGGACTCTATTCCTTGAAACGCATGAGGACGAAGGATGATTTGATGGAGGTGTAAAAAACCATGAGAGGAATAGATCGGGTAGATCGGACAGAGAGTCTCTTGCCCAGAGTAGGGGAATCAAGAACCAGAGGACATCAGACCTGAGGTCAGGATCAAACCCGGTTTTCTGGCACTGTGAGGCAGCAGCTCCACCAGCTGTGCCACTAGAACAAAAATAAGATGGTTAAAAATCCAAAAAGGAATGCTTTCCTTTATCAGCTGAGACATAAAATAAAAATATATGAAGTTATACCAGAAAATGGCGGCACGGTGGCACAGCGGTAGAGTTGCTGCCTTACAGCGAATGCAGCGCCGGAGACTCAGGTTCGATCCTGACTACGGGTGCTGTCTGTACGGAGTTTGTACGTTCTCCCCGTGACCTGCGTGGGTTTTCTCCGAGATCTTCGGTTTCCTCCCACACTCCAAAGACGTGCAGGTATGTGGGTTAATTGACTGGGTAAATGTAAAAATTGTCCCTAGTGTGTGTAAGATAGTGTTAATGTGCGGGGATCGCTGGGCGTCGCGGACTCGATGGGCCGAAGGGCCTGTTTCCGCGCTGTATCTCTAAATCTAAAAAAAAAATCTAAATGTACACAATGCTCATCCAACCGCATGTCTGACTACAGTGTATAGTTCTGGCTAACACACTCCAGGAAAGATGTGACTTGGCTGGACAACATACTTTGTCGAGCTTTGTACAGATGTTGCCAGGACTGTAAATTTTTCATAAGAAGACATATTGAGTAGGTTGGGGCTGTTTTCTTTGGAAGAGGAAAGTCTTAAATGAGGTGTATACAATTATTTAGGTTTGTGATCGCCTTCCAATAGTTGACGAGGCAAAAAGACACTATGTTCAAGTCTAACGGAATTGACAGACAGAATTGATTAGATGGCAGGTAAGGAAACGTTTATCATCCAGGGGTTTCTGAAACTCACTGTCTGACAGCTTGGTGGAGACAGAAATCCTCACGCGGAAGTATTTGTGTTTCAGGAGCGATGACCTGCAGAGGTATGGAGCTGGAGGTGAGATTAAGTCGAGTAGCAATTATTTTTTCTGACTGGCGTGCGCGCAATGGCCTCCTGTTTTACATCTTGAATTCTCTAACTGTGTCTGTTTCCGGGCACCCTTTCAGGCAGTGATTTTCCAGATCACAGGATGAGACCGCACCTGGAGTATTGTGTACAGTTTTGCGTACAGTTTTGGTCTCCTAATCTGAGGAAAGACATTCTAGCCTTAGAGGGAGTACAGAGAAAGTTCACCAGATTGATCCCTGGGATGGCAGGACTTTCATATGAAGAAAGACTGGATAGACTAGGCTGATACTCACTGGAATTTAGAAGACTGAGGGGGGATCTTATAGAAACATATAAAATTCTTAAGGGTTTGGAGAGGCTAGATGCGGGAAGATTGTTCCCGATGTTGGGGAAGTCCAGAACCAGGGGTCACCCATTCCCTTAAGGATAAGGGGGAAGTGTTTTAGGACCGAGATAAGAAAGCATTTCTTCACACAGAGAGTGGTGAATCTGTGGAATTCTCTGCCACAGAAGGTAGTTGAGGCCAGTTCATTGGCTATATTTAAGAGGGAGTTAGATGTGGCCCTTGTGGCTAAAGGGATCAGGGGGTATGGAGAGAAGGCAGGTACAGGTTACTGAGCTGGATGATCAGCCATGATCATATTGAATGGCGGTGCAGGCTCGAAGGGCCGAATGGCCTACTCCTGCACCTATTTTCTATGTTTCTATGAAAAGGATTTTCCTGATGTCATCCGTGATTCGTTAACTAGGGGAGTGTCTAAAGATTAGTTACGTGTTGAATATTACAAAAAAAGACCATTCAATTTTGTGCAGAGGTTTCACAACACAGAACGCTACAGGAGTAGTGCAACATCTTACCCATGTTTTTAAGTTTGCTGTAAGTGCATTTTGCTAATGCTGGTATCACAAAATGCTGGAGTAACTCAGCAGGTCAGGCAGCATCTAGGAGAGAGGGAATGGGTGACGTTTCGGGTCGAGACCCTTCTCTAGAGAGAAGGTCTAGGTCTAGAGAGAGACCCCCTCTCCTAGAGATGCTGCCTGACCTGCTGAGTTACTCCAGCATTTTGTGACACCTTCGATTTGTACTAGGCTCGGCAGTCATTTTCCTACACGTTTTGCTAACGCTGACCAGAGGCATCATCGCCCCCTGGGTAATTTGCAATTAAGCAAACAGCCTTGACAGGGTTCTGAAGTGCTAGTTCAGGTTATTAAAAACACTTGATGTAACCTTCACACTGAAAGTGCCTTAAATGAATTGTGTATTAATCATATCGCCACAATCGCTCGTCTGAGACAATGCTCTTTAAATAAAAGTAAACAGAATCTGTCCTTTTTTTTTTTTTAAAGCACAACAATTTACGTGGAATGTCATTCTACAAAAGTCTGCCACCAATTAAGATGCAATTAGCCACCAACTGAGAGAAATGTCTTTGGCATTCTGCAATGCACACACAGCCATCAGTTCATTTACAGCATTTTACAGCAGGGCCGTTCATTCCATGTAAAATAAGGAGACCACAAATAATCGCGATTGTTGTTAAAAGTGCAATAATCTTAAATTAACATCTTCCAGTATTTCCGACACTTACAAATTATAGATTGTTTATTTCGCTTATCTCCTTCAGAAAGAAAGTCACATTTTGCTTAATATATCCAATGAAGGTCCAGACTTAATCCAAGGCTGATGATTTGAACGGATACTATTAAATCTCACTGTGAATTTTGCTGCTCATGTTCTACACGTGAGTTTTATTTAATACTGGATCCAAGTGGACCCGTTGGGCCCAAACCTCTCCTGCATTGGTGCACCACCCTGTCCTCCCCCCCCCCTCCCTTGTCTCCTCAACCCCCCCTCCCCTCTCCCTTCTCCCCCACTCCCCCCTTCCCTCCCTCCTCCTCCCTTCCATTGAAATCGGTGTTATATTTTTAAAGTTAAAAATACTCCTTTTAACTTAAAGTTAAAAGTCATTCCTAGGGAGGGAGGGAGGAAGGGAGGGGGAGGGAGGGAGGGAGGGAGGGGGGTGGAGGGAGGGGGGAGGGAGGGGGAAGAGGAAGGATTAGGGGGGTTGATGGGGATGGAGTGGCGGGGAGGGGAAGGGGGAGGCGGAGGGGAGGGAGAGGGGGGAGGGGAGGGGGGCGTGGAGAGGTAGGGGGCAGGGGTGTAGGATAGTGTTAATGTGCGGGGATCACTGGTTGGCGCGGACCCGGTGGTCCGAAAGGGCCTGTTTCCAAGCTGTATCTCTAAACTAAATTAAAGTAAACTAAACTAAACTAAACTAAACTAAACTAAACTACACTAAACTAAACTAAACTATATATGACAGATAATAGTAGACCCAGCACCATTTTTCGGGACAGACCACTGGTCACGGGCTTCCCATCTGCAAACAAACCCTTCACTACCACCCTATGCCTCTTTCCTTCCTTTGTCCCGCCCCCCTGACATCAGTCTGAAGAAGGGTCGCGACCCGAAACGTCACCCATTCCTTCTCTCCCGAGATGCCTGACCTGCTGAGTTACTCCAGCATTTTGTGAAATAAATACCTTCGATTTGTACCAGCATCTGCAGTTATTTTCTTATACCCTATGCCTCTTACTCGCCAAGCCAATTTTGTATCCAATTCTCAAACTAAACCTGGGCCGCATGTGTTCTAACTTTCTTGACCTTGTTAAAAGCCTTACTAAAGTCTGTGGAAGACAATATCTACCACCCTGAATATCATCATAAATCTCTTTGGTCGCCTCTTAGAAAGCTCCACTTAATTCATGGGACATGAAGTTACCCGAGCACAAAGCCATGCTGGCCATCCCTGATCAGCCTTGTCTTTCCACATACCGATAGATCCTGTCTCCCAGAATCCAAAATCCACTCCATAAGTTTCTCACTGCAGAAGTTAGGCTCACTTTCACTTGCAGTTCCTTGGCTTGTCCTTGCAGCCCCTCTTAAATAAAGGCACGTTAGCCAGATCCCTGTTTCTGATACCTCACCCATGGCTAAGAAAGATGCAAAGATCTTTTTTCCAGGGCCCCTGCAATTTATTTCCTGGCATCCTGAGAATGATCTGCCTATTTCCTGAGAATGATCAGCCATGATCACATTGAATGGCGGTGCTGGCTCGAAGGGCCGAATGGGCTACTCCTGCACCTATTGTCTATTGTCTATCGCACAACGTCCTGGGATACACTTGGTCAGGCCCTGAAGATTTATGAACTTTAGGCACCTCATCATTGCCAGCATCGCCCCTTCAGTAATGTGAATGTATGGTACCAATCTCCTCCTTGAATTCCCTAGCTTCCATGGCTTTTCCTACAGTAAATGGGGCGGCAGTGGCAGAGTTGCTGCCTTATAGCGCCAGGGACCCGGGTTCGATCCCAACTACAGGTGCTGTCTGTACGGAGTTCGTACGTTCTCCCGGTGACCTGCGTGGGTTTTGCCCGAGATCTTCAATTTCCTCCCACACTCCAAAAATGTACAGTTTGTAGGTTAATTGGCTTAGTGTAAATGTCAATTGTCCCGAGTGTGTGTAGGACCTAGTTCAATGTGAGGGGATCGCTGATCGGCACGGACACGGTGGGCCAAAGGGGTTGTTTCCGCGCTGTATCTCTAAACTGAACTAGATGCAGATAAGTAGTGGAAGAAAATAACTGCAGATGCTGGTACAAATCAAAGGTATTTATTGACAAAATGCTGGAGTAACTCAGCAGGTCAGGCAGCATCTCAGGAGAGAAGGAATGGGTGACGTTTCGGGTCAAGACCCTTCTTCAGACTGAAGAAGGATCTTGACCCGAAACGTCACCCATTCCTTCTCTCCTGAGATGCTGCCTGACCTGCTGAGTTACTCCAGCATTTTGTCAATAGACAACCACACTGATCTCCTAATGATCTACTCTCTCACTAGTTACCCATTTGCTGCTGTTAAACTTACATCATCTCTCAGGATTCTCCTTTACCTCTTCTGTCGAGCATATGTCAGGTGTGGATGTTCCTTTTTACCATCCTGATTTCTTTCTTCGGTGTACGGTAGAGAAACACATCAAATTCTTAAGGCATTGGACAGGCTAGATGCAAGAAAAATGGCTCCCATGTTGGGGGAGTGCAGAACCAGGGGTCACAGTTTAATGCAGGTATAAGAGAGCTCTCAGCACCCAGTCTTTCCATCGCCTTTGGAAACTTTTATTGTTGCCAATCAACATGAGGACCAAAGTTGTGCCAATGAAAGTCAAAGAAGCCATTATGAGACTGAGAAACAAGAATAAAACTGTTCGAGACATCAGCCAAACCATGAGCTTACCAAATTCAACTGTTTGGAACATCATTAAGAAGAAAGAGAGCACTGGTGAGCTTACTTCTGAAGAAGGGTCTCGACCCGAAACATCACCCATTCCCTCTCTCCTAGATGCTGCCTGACCTGCTGACTTACTCCAGTATTTTGTGATACCTTCAATTTGCAGTTATTTTCCTACATTACTGGTGAGTTTACTAATCACAAAGGGACTGGCAGGCCAAGGAAGACCTCCACAGCTGATGACAGAAGAATTCTCTCTATAATAAAGCAAAATCCTCAAACACCTGTCCGACAGATCAGAAACACTCTTCAGGAGTCAGGTGTGGATTTGTCAATGACCACTGTCCACAGAAGACTTCATGAACAGAAATACAGAGGCTACACTGCAAGATGCAAACCACTGGTTAGCTACAAAAATAGGATGGCCGGGTTACAGTTTGCCAAAAAGTACTTAAAAGAGCAACCACAGTTCTGGAAAAAGGTCTTGTGGACAGATGAGGCAAAGATTAACTTATATCAGAGTGATGGCAAGAGCAAAGTATGGAGGAGAGAAGGAACTGCCCAAGATCCAAAGCATACCACCTCATCTGTGAAACACGGTGGTGGGGGTGTTTGTATGGCTGCTGAAGGTACTGGCTCACTTATCTCCATTGATGTTACAACTGCTGATGGTAGTAGCATAATGAATTCTGAAGTGTATAAACACATCCTATCTGCACAAGTTCAAACAAATGCCTCAAAACTCATTGGCCGGCGGTTCATTCTACAGCAAGACAATGATTCCAAACATACTGCCGAAGCAACAAATGAGTTTTTCAAAGCTAAAGAATGGTCAATTCTTGAGTGGCCAAGTCAATCAGCCGATCTGAACCCAATTGATCATGCCTTTTATGTGCTGAAGAGAAAACTGAAGGGGACTAGCCCCCAAAACAAGCATAAGCTAAAGATGGCTGCAATACAGGCCTGGCAGAGCATCACCAGAGAAGACACCCAGCAACTGGTGATGTCCATGAATCACAGACTTCAAACAGTCATTGCATGCAAAGGATATGCAACAAAATACTAAACATGACTACTTTCAGTTACATGACATTGCTGTGTCCCAAACATTACGGTGCCCTGAAATGGGGGGGACTATGTATAAACACTGCTGTAATTTCTACATGGTGAAACCAAAATGTGTAAAAATGGCCTTTATTAAAATCTGACAATGTGCACTTTTACCACATGTGCTTTTTTTTCTCTATTCCAAATCTCAAATTATGGAGTAACAGAGGCAAATAAATAAATGATGGGTCTTTGTCCCAAACATTATGGAGGGCACTGTGTACTGCATCTGCCACGCTTCTGCCCACTCACCCAACCTATCCAAGTCACCCTGCAGCCTCATAGCATCCTCCTCGCGGCTCACACTGCCACCCAGGAAAACGATGCATGGCTGAAAAAGGATATTATTCTAATGGGCTATCAGTTACACAAGGATGTCATTCAAAGGGGGCCCCGCGGTGGGGGTACCTGTACGCAGGGATTCTGCCCCTCTCCATCGGGGACCTGGGGTGGAGGGTACTGCACCGAGGAGTCCCCTGCAACCTGTTCCTCGCGCGGTTCACAGACTCGCCAGCCGCCTGCCACTGTTGTGGGTTGGAAGAGTCTATGTACCACGTGAAAATATGGAGTGTGTGAGTCTGTGTACCACGTGTACATGGAGTGTGTGAGTCTGTGTACCACGTGTACATGGAGTGTGTGTCTGTGTACCGCGTGTACATGGAGTGTGTGAGTCTGTGTACCACGTGTACATGGTGTGTGTGAGTCTGTATACCACGTGTACATGGAATGTGTGAGTCTGTGTACCACGTGTACATGGAGTGTGTGAGGTTGCAGCCCCTGTTCCAATATCTAAAGGGGCTGCTCCTTGCTTTTTGGCTGCACTTTTCACCCACCATCCTCATCTCTGGACACCCTGTGCACAGGGGAGAGGGTGGGGCCGAAGATGTCCTGGTTGGGTTGCTCCTGGGCCTGGCCAAACTGGCCATCCGCGACTCACGGCGCCAGGCGGAAGAGGGCTCTGCCCGAGCCAGCTGCCTGCCCCTTTTCCGGGGTTACGTCCGCGCCCGGGTGGTGTTGGAGAGGGACCGCGCGCTGTCCACGGGCACCCTGGGGGATTTCCGGGACCGCTGGGCACCACGGGGGATTGGATGTATCCTAGATGGGGATTGTAATATATTGTATAATAGTTCCAATTGGTATATTTGTTTGTATAGTATTCTGGTGGTGGGTTCAGTTTTGGTTTTATTGTATTGTATATATTATTTGAATATTTGAATAAATATTTTTGATTTTAAAAAAAAGGATGTCATTCAAATGGATCTAGAGTTTTGCAGATATGCATACTAAAGGGCCTGTCCCAGTTACGCGATTTTTAAGGCGACTGCCGACGACTTCAAAGTCGTAGCAGATCGCCAAAATTTTCTTTTACCCTACGACAATGACCACGACAATGCCGAGTCAGGTCGATAGAAGTCACTTTTTTTGTGAACCTAGCACCTGGCTAAGAGATTACACCGTCTTCGTGAGAGGAATCTGCTCCAGGATTTTTTTTTTAATGTTTTCTCGTCCATTATAAATCACTGGTTTCAAAGGTGTTATTGTTCTTAAATAAGAATTGAATTTCCTTCACTGATGAACGACAGTGACGAGCTGACCTCAAACACACAATGGCCCTCTTAATCCCGTCAGTTACACTCGAGGAAAGACCTTTGCAATGTCTGGTTCAGCTCCAGAATTCTCCACAAACAACTGCACCCCATTGCATTTCTAATTTTTATTTCATGTCGGTAGTTGAGGTCGAGAATAAAACAATTAGAGGACATACTGCATGTTCAAGGTGAAGGGGAACATATTTAATAGGAATCTGAGGGGTAACATTTTCACACAAAGGGCGGTGGGTGTATGGACCAAGCTGCCAGAGGAGGTAGTCGAGGCTGGGACTATCCCAACGTTTAAGACACAGTTAGACAGGTACATGGATGGGACAGGTTTGGAGGGATATGGACCAAACGCAGGCAGGTGGGACAAGTGCAGCTGGACATGTAGGTCGGTGTGGGCAAGTTGGGCCGAAGGGCCTGTTTCCACACTGTATCACTCTATGACTGTCAAGCAAATGTAAGTTGTGTTTATTGTCATGTGCATAAGTGTGGTGAGGTACAGGTACAATGAATGCCTTAAGTCAGGCTGGATAGAGTTTCCACACCGTATCTCTCTATGACGCTATGACTTTAACCCTTGCTCGAGTTTGGCAAAGAACACTTGCAGCTTCCTGGGTGTTTCTTCCTATTGCAAACTATTCAGGTTACAGTCACAAGGTATTCCGCAGCGTCTAGAGTGCATGGTCTGTCACACATAGGGGTGCCAACACTCGCTCTCCCAAATACAGGACAAGGTGACATCACCTTGTGACCTCACCCAGCCAGCGGCCACGTGCTCCCGTCCCACCAATGGCGGCTGCCCAGGCTGGGAGATCGGTTGCTATGCAACCTTCGTTAGGCGGTGCCCGGGCCTCCGGGCTTACACTGTCCCAACGTACACTGTCCGGAACAGGTAGGCACAGATTTTAACCAGCATCTGCAGTTTTTTTCCTACAGTGTCCGGGACTACAGCGCCCCCCGGGCCTAATTCGGAACAAGGGCTGTCCCATACGGGACAAGCCAATTTAGCCCAAAATACGGGATGTCCCGGCTAATACGGGACAGTTGGCAACCCTAGTTACACAGCTATGTCCTGCACGACGGATGAGAGCCAGGCTTTGTTGTCTCACCTTGTAACATAAATCACACACTCGAATGGTAATTTACCTGTATAAAGGTAGTGGTAACGGGGCTTAAAAGCTCACCACACTGCACTCGAATGAGTTCATTTAAATGTTTCTACTGAAGGAATAAAATCAATAATTATTGCTTTATCTGACATTTGATAATGCAGGCAACCTGAAAACAAACTTAAGTGCTTTAGTGGTGTGCAATGAACAGCTGTGTCCCCATTAGATGTTAATGCACACCTGCAACCACAGAGAAACACTTTCAAATGTTCAGATTCACATCAGAAAAAGCAGAGAGTTAAGGGCCTGTCCCACTTAGGCGATTTTAAGGCGACTGCCGGTGACTAGGCTGTCGCTGAACGTTTGCCGGGGTGTCGCGGACATGATCGTGAGGAGTCTTCAATGAATCGTAGTGGATCTCGGCGCGCCGTGGAAAAATGTTCCCTCTAGAAATTTCTCGGCGACAGCTGGCTTGTCAGTACATTTGACAGGTAGACTGGAGGCAACAGTTTGACGGTCAGGTGAGCGTGGGAATTTCGCGATGTTTCCGAAGTAATCTCTTAGCCAGGTGCTAGTTTCACAAAAAAAGTAACTTGTATCGACCTGACTAGGCATTGTCATGGTCATTGTCGTAGGGTAAAAGAAAATGTTGCCGATCTGCTACGACTTTGACAGTCGCCAGCAGTCGCCTTAAAACGCGCGTAACTGCGACAGGCCCTTGAGTTTTTAAGTTGTCGGTGTAACTTTTGAATTATAGAGCTTTCATCGAGAGGGGGTAACTCCACTGGTTGAGATTGGAATCACCAAAGCTCAGAAATAAAAAGAAATGTTGCAAATTTCCTGTTCCAGCACTAAGTTTGAACCATTGCAAGTGTGTTTATTTTTCAAAACGATAGACGTTGAATGAGGATGAACTAAGCAGGGAACTTGTGTGGGAAAGAACTGCAGATGCTGGTTTAAAGCAAAGACAGACACAAAATGCTGGAGTAACTCAGCGGGACAGGCAGCATCTCTGGAGAGAAGGAATGGGTGACGTTTCAGGTCGAGACCCTTCTTCAGACTGATGTCAGGGGAGTGGGCAGGACAGAGATAGACTGTAGTCAGAGACAGTAAGACTGGTGGGAGAACTGGGAAGGGGGAGGGGATGGAGAGAGTAAAGGCCCTGTCCCAATTAGGCGTTTTTTAAGGCGACTGCCGGCGACTGTCATAGTCGTAGCAGGTTGCCGAGAAACCGGCGACTGGACCCCCCCACGACAATGTCTACGACAAGCTACAACAACCTACCACCTAGTCGACGTCAAGCTACGGCAAGCTACCGACAACCGGCGCGCAAGTAGAATGTCCACCTACGACCGCACTTACGACAACCTACCACCACAGAGGCGACAACCTACGTACGACAACGGAAGTCAACCTACGTCCACCTGCGACAAGCTACGACAAGCAACGTCCCTGAAGACTGAAGACAACTGAAGACCATTCACGTTTCACCCAGTTTCCCTATAAAAAGGGGGGTATGGTAGGGTTTCCAGTCATTCTGCATCATGACTATTTGAAAGTGATGCCACGAGAAACTAGTCTGAAATACAATAACTTCATACATCAATTTTCCGTCAAAATGTCAAGAATTTCCTTTATTGATGTACAAACAAAATTCTTGAACAGGTTGATAAGAACATACAACAGTGCATACAAAAATATTGTAATAAACTTCAATAAGTTTCAATAAACTTCAAACTTTAAAATTCAAACTTTAAACAGAATACAAGTGCAAAAACATACAAGACCTAACATCATTTATGGACACATTACACTGATGGGTGATCAGATCAAGTCCGCACTTGGAATTCACCGAAGTCAGCACCGGCGACAACCTTAATCACCAGGTGACAACCTGGCGACAACCTACGTCACCTGGCGACAACCTGGTGACAACCTACGTCACCTGGCGACAACCTGGTGACAACCTACGTCACCTGGCGACAACCTGGTGACAACCTACGACAGCGCCCCCCGTCAGGAGATGTCAAGCTACGCTCATTGGCGTCAAACCAACAGTCGCCGAAAAATTTCATGCCTTCACAAAATCCAACGGCGACCAGAAAAACGCCACGACTCTTTGGAGACGACTCACGACCGTACCCGCGACACCCCGGC